>NC_016493.1:590000-917636 GCF_000237345.1 Naumovozyma castellii | reverse complement strand
AGCTAAACGAACGTAGGGTAGGTTAATAATATTAATCTTGCATAATTAGTTTCAAAAACCTTGAAATATTAGCAAAAGGACAGTTGAGCACTTTACCATAACTGATAGCATTCTCGGAGCAAGTATAAGTAAAATAGTCTATACGTTTATTCTAAATTATGGCAGGCAGTAAAAAATAAGCTATTTTGAAAGGGACAATAGTTAAATGGCACGGCAAAGAGTGTGTATTATACTTGAACAGGTTTTCCAAAATTTGAATACAATTTTTTTTCATATTTTCTGGGCAATATCAATTCTTGATAAATTAATAGGAGTTATTCCTATATTTATTGCTACTTTAATATTATTAGTATTACCATTTACAGATAGAAGTGTAGTAATATGTAGAATCCACTTGATATAAGTTCCTCTAAGCTGATGAGATATAACGTTAGATTCCCAATTAACTTTCTCCTTTCTGATTCATATTTGTCAATACATGCTGCCAAGTTGTGTAACCAACAATGGCATCAGAAAATGTAGGTGGGAATATGTGACGCCCTAATATATTTGATACTGCATCGAGGGCACATCCAAAAAAAAAAGTGTAGAGGAAGCCATTCCTCAGTTTCACACTTCGGAAAACACAGGCATCATAACGTCTCACCAGTGGTCTTATCACGGGTCGTTTATCCTATAAGTTTTTGGTTTTCATTGTTATTATCAATTTGATTTTATCTAGAATTGCAAGTCGCGTGATACGAGACATCTTTTTTTTAGTAGCGTTAACGTTAACATTACATCAAGAAAAGCTCTCAGACCAACGATAGCCCAGGTTCTTCAATTCTCACCAAGAAGTTGTTTCAACGACCAAATAAAAGAGATAGGCATCAGACTAGTACTGTGAAAACGGATTAATAATGCCAAGCAATGATGCAAATGACGTTAGCTCTTTATATCCTCCACCACCACCCTATATCAAATTCTTCACACAACAAAACGTTGATAAATTGGAGAAGTATAAAGAGGAAAAGCAGCTGACAGAAGCTAACGATGAGAATGATCCTACTGTTGTAGAGGGAGACAGCGAGGAGGTGTTTACTAACGAACTAGATTACTTAATACCACCTAAAATGCCCAAATCTCACCAATATAGAGCGTTTGGAAGTGTTTGGCAAGTGAAAGACCAGCTACCTGACTTGGAGAGTATGGGTATTACACAACTATACAAAAAATCTGATGAGATAGGGAAACCAACCAATTATCAATACAAAATCCAAGAATCTAGAAAACTGTTGAAATCACTACTTCTGAATTACTTAGAGCTAATTGGTGTCTTGAGCATAAACCCAGAGATATACCAACAGAAAGTTGAAAATATACGAACAATACTTATTAATATACACCATTTACTCAACGAATATCGACCACATCAATCTCGAGAGTCTTTGATTATGCTACTAGAGGAACAACTGGAGTACAAGAAGAGAGAAATTAAACATATTGAGCAGACTTGTGATCATGTAAGAGAAAAACTTTCCAAAATCAGTGATCCCAAGTCTCTAGATTAATATATTAAGCCAACCTAATTTAACCACTACAATCCGCATTCGAGTACATCACTAAGTAATACCACTATACACTTATAAATAACGGTATATACGACGCAACATAACTAATCTTTTTGGTTCATATTGACGAGAGCAAATCATGATGATTAACTAACTCCGGCATAATGTTTGCCGAGCCCGTTGTTTCTACCCCGCGCTTTTGACACAATGTTTTTCTTTTCTCCACTAAGGAAATTTTTCGTCAATACTTCTAATGAGTTACCTTTTCTAATAGTCTTTGGTAAGGCTGTGATTACATTTTTCAAAACCTTCTGCATTTACCTTTTTGACCTTTATCCAAATTTACCTTTACTGAATATCAAGCATTAGGAAAGCTATAAATAGCGATGTTATACACCTTCTATTCTTCTTTTCTGAGTGATCACATCTCATTCCTTCACGAATATTTCTTTTCACGAATAAAGGTTTTTATTCTTTATATTACCAGACTATTCCTACAAACAATCCCAATATCTATATTCCATAATTACAATACAATGTCGTTCAGTTCACAAGAAGATATTTTTGATGATACATTCTATAAATTCTTTGGTATGCATATACCTAATCCTGCCCCAATAGAGATATATAGTCTCCAAAACGAGGGAAACAACCCATATGATGCTCTACAACAGAGTTGTTTACACTCTTCAACTACGAACCTCGATCAAACTCCAGTGAATGATTTGCTCGACAATATCTCAAGAGAAGCAGAGCCTTCCGATATTGAAATTAATAACTCTTCCTCATCTCCATCTTCCGTTCGAGGACGTTCATATGATTCCTTCTGTGGGATACCGTCCTATGATTCCCCGATCACAAAGCCTTCGTCATTTTATAACGATTTACAGTTGAGGGCAGACACTACGAGTCCATTAACTTTATTGAAAGCTAAAAAATATTTAGTAGTTCTTGTTGGACTACCTGCTTCTGGTAAATCTTCTGTGGCTAAACATTTGATAGATTACTTGGATCAAAATAACGTTTTGGGCCAACCAATCCGCTCCGGTATTTACAATGCGGGAGATGTTAGAAGGAGCAGTGTCATTATAACTAATGGTCCAATTATTATTCCAAATGGTTCTGTCGAAGATGATATATTTAATCCAAGGAATGCTAAGAAGAAGGAAGAATTTGCAAGAGTTGCACTGGATTCTTTGCTCCATGATATGGCTAATGATGTTATTGATTTAGCTATCTTTGATGCTACTAATTCCACAATTGAAAGAAGAAATTATATTTGGAATGTGCTTCGAACTTTTAATAACGAGTCAAATATCATGGTTACACCATTGGTTCTTGAAGTTTCTTGTGATAAATCCGAGTATATCAAATACAATGTCCACAATAAGGCGTTTAATAAAGACTATTGTGGCAATCCCTACTCTTCCTCGATTCTCGACTTTGCTAAGCGCCTACTTTATTATAAGAAACAATTTACTCCTTTTAATGAAATTGAATATCCGCTATTATCAAGTGCTAGTAATGGTAATATTTTTCACTTTAGAATAAGTAATGCTGGTATCTCTTCTGTCGGTAATATGATAATGTTTAATAAAGACATTTTTGATTTAGAGACAAATTTATTAATCAGAGAAATAGAGAAGTTTTCATCAAACTACCATAGGTATTATGGATATTGTTACACAGATAGAGTGGAGAACTTTTTTGATAATTGCACTTCAAACAAACAAACTCCGTCGGTAAAAGCAGAAAATATACAGAGAGATTACTATAGGAAGGTTCTATCAGAAATATTTAATAGCAGTTTTCTAGAGACCCTGAGAATGACCAATGTTGAATTAAGTTGTGGAGGCAGCGGAGAACAAGCAATACACATCGCTAACAACAGTATATGACAATGTTTTGTATTATAGAGAGTTTAAATATTAATTAATATAGTTTATCTAATATAACAGTTTTAAGTCTCGCCTAAAATGGCGTTGCACCCATCTCAAGCTAGCAATTGACTAATTAACCCAATCCCGGGAGGGCTCCAGTTTTGGTGGTGGATGTCAGGCCAGGTAAACTGAAATCACCGGTATTTGTTGAGGAAGAAGTGGTGGTTAAATTAGATGGAATATCCGTGGAATTTAGAACAGGTGGTGCTGCACCATGCTCAGTTTTCTCTCTTACAGCGTTAATATTATTATTAATCCCGAAAAACCAACCATTGACTTTCTCATTATTATATGTTGGATCATCATATGCATTTGGATCCACAGGTTTAGCTCTTGTCCAAAATCGAATTGTTCTATCCTTCGAGGCGCTTGCCAATATATTCCCTGCAGGATTATATGCCATCGATGTGACACATTTGTCGTGAGCATACGGTATCACGTGAGATGGTCCCTCAAGGTCCTGTAGCAAATCAAAATATTTCATCGCACCGTCATAGTTCCCCACCGTGAACATCGATTCATTAATTGGGTTCCATGTTAAAGTCATATAATCTACTTCATCTCTTACACACATAAGTTCTTTCATTGAGTGCCTTATATCAAATACTCTACACGATTTATCTTTAGATATGGCTGCCAGTAAGTTACCTCTCGTTGGTTGAAATCTTGTTTTTAGTACTGTATGTTTAAACTTGATAATCGTTGAAATACATTGCCCAGATCTTGGATCCCATAACTTAACCAGGTTATCTTTAGAAGCAGAGACAATTAATCCCATCTCAGGATGCCAATCACAACTCTTAATATCCCAATGGTGACCAGATAACGTCCTCTCCACCTGTCCGTTACTGAAATTCCAAATCTTCAAAACATTATCATCCGAACATGTAACAAATTTAGAATCATTATTACTAAATGAAATATCTCTAATACATTCTGTGTGAGCGTTTTCAAATTCTTTGACCATGTTAAAATTTGGCTGCCATATTTTAATACCTCCATCGGCATCTCCACTACACATCCAATCCCCAGCATGACTATACTGTATACAACTAACCGCTGAATCATGAGCTTGCATTAAACTTTCAAAATTGAAAGATGTCCCATTCCATAATGAGAATTCACCATTGTACGTAGCAACAACAAGTCGCCTTCCCTCTGGTGTCCATGTAATAGCAGGAATAACGTGTTTTACTTTATTGGAACTTAAATGTGTGAATTTGCAAGCCAGGTTAATGATTCGATGATTACTATGTCCCTTATATGTATCTGGTGGTAAAATATCTGCTGAATATGACGTTTCTGGTTCTATGACTGGAGTTGTCGAGAGTCCATGTTTCCTATAGAAATAGAGTCTGGTAAAGGGGGAGCTGACATCTACTGTCCTTCGATGCGTTACATATTTCTTTTGTGTTGCTGGTAACGGGAGATTAGGTGAAATATTACTGAATTGATCCATGGGTGCTTCTATTTTGCCATACGCCCTTCATTATGAACAAACTAAGATTCGTTAAGTCAGGAATTTTTCATCTTTCATTACCACAACGTTGGAAAAATAAAGTTCCCGGCATGTTCTAGCGCCTATAAAAGAACCGGGAATAGATAATCTAATATACCTTATGTAGACTATGAAAAAATGTTTTTATAATTTTGACTATGTAATCTATAAATTTATAAATAGCCAATAGTCACAAAAATTCATCATGCCCTTTAATATAGCGAGGATAAGACGCCCATACTACGGTAAGCGCAGCAACCATTATCCAACATAGCAATGGTGTCCATTCAATTCCAATTAAATGTGTAATCACCCCAACCATATAGGGTAATGCAGCACCACCACAACCACCTATTGCGACAGCAAGACTTATTCCTGGGATATGTAGATTTCCTGGTAATATTTGTAAGGTAACTATACTTGCATTAGGGAATAATGGTCCCATAAAAAAGCCACAAAAGAAAACCACCAAGAATAACCCCGTAAAATACAGTTTGGAATTATAATTTATAGCCCCTACAATGACAAATATTGTATACCAAAATAAAGTCAAAAAGCCATAGCCTCGACTAGCCTTGTACTGATTTGAAAAAAACCTATCTGTGGCAAACCCTAACACTAATCTACCTAAAGTAAACCCAATCCAGTAAGCTGATGCAATATATGACATAGCAACTTTATCAGTTGATTTGGTAGCCAATAAAAACGAGAAAAACCACGAACCTGTGGAAATTTCAGCTCCCAAATAAATAAATAGAAATATCGAATTCAATAAAATAATTGGATTCTTTATTAAAGTGAGAAATTTAGTTTCATCTGGATCTTCTGGAGTATCGCTGTGTTCATTTTCTTTGGCAACGGCACAAACATAATCATATTTTGCCTCTGTTTCAAACCTAAACGCAGGTATGATAAAACACATTCCCACGAATGATGTTATTACGGGGAGCAAAAAAAATAGAGACCAATGTCCCCACTCAACAAAATGAGCTACCAATGGAGGTGTAAGCATTGCAGCAGCCCCATAAACTGAATGCATAATTCCCATCATTTCGTTTTTATGGATGACGAGGTTTCCTATGAACACATTAGCGATTGAGTCTACTATTCCAAGAGCCAAACCTAAAGGTAGACAACAAAACATATAAACGTAAAAGCTCCGAGGCTTACTTGCTAAAATGCCGAAAAAGACTAGACATAATGCTGTAGCAGTGATCATACCACCTCTCATTCCAATATATCGATGTAGAGTTTCATTATAGAGTGACGCCAGAGTATAGCCAAACAATTGCAATAAGAAAATATTTGAAACTTTAACAGTGGATATCTTGTAATGCTCAGTTAATGTCGGCAGTAACGACCCTGTTGCCTGATCATTAAACCCAAAGACCAAAAACATTATCATGCAAGCAACAATTTGATACTTTACAAGTGGAACTTCCTTATAATTTAAAGCATATACTTTTACTTTTTGGTCTTTCCACATAATGTTCTTCATTTCCCCTGAATTTGTGATGGAGGCATTAAGCTCTTTCATAGTGGGATGTTCTTCGGAGTTGCCCTCTTCGGTTATTAGTTGATCCAGTTCAAAGTCATTCGGCGTTATTTGTCCTGAGCTCATGTTGGTACTTTATCGAATGTGTTCTACTATTTGATGAATGTATCGATTACCTCCTTCGAACTCTGTATGTTTAACAATTGAATAAAATATATCTATCTCATTATAAGGAATTTTTTATTATTTAAGCATTAGGGTTGAACAAATATCATTTAGGGCAAGGTCATGATTGGTCCAGGGCTAACCAAAGAACCCTAGCGTCAGTAATGTACTTAATCATATAATCATTGACAGTTTATAGACTATCGACTAGCCTATCTACATTGATGAATGTTTGAAATAGGCCATTGCTTGAGTTCATGTCCATTCGAGCTTTGTAATCAAACGTTGATTCGTACCAAGTATGCTATGGAGTATACTAATAAGAAATATTACTTTTGTTAATAAAGTAATGTAGATATGTCAGTCACAAAATTAGCGTGTGATATCTTTGTCCCTCTTAAAAAAGCTCTCTTTCCAAAGTATCATATATTCGTAGGGTTTGGTTTCTGAAACAAGAGGTTCAAAATACCGATAGAAAAATGTCGCCCAATCATAGGTTAAATATCCCCACTTGTATGGAATAATGTGTATCGCTTGTACCTTAGAAGAATCCATCATCTACAGGACCTTAAAGGGGTCTAACGTTTTTTAGTCAAACACATAATCGTTATATGTTATTCTAGAATATTTTTAATTAGAAAAATAGAAAAAGGACTCTGTTGACGATTGTTTGGTCCTAATAAATTAGGTTAAAAATCTCATTAGTAAACTCCTTTCTTTCTTCTTGGAAATGAAATATGTTTTTCGCTCTGTTTTTTACACGTCCATTACATTGATCTCGGGTGCTGGCTTGGATTCATCAAGTGGCAGAATAGAAAACAAATGGCTTCCAACTAGGAGTGTAGTTTTAGTCTTTAGTATATATGGTAGACATACGCACACACCTCAGTGATGCCTTCATTTACAGTTTATATTGTCCTGCTGTTCCGTAGATTTCTCTCAGCATGAGCGCCAAATTCAACGAGCGACAAATCTCTTGATGAGCCTTAAAGAACCTTACCACGAACAAAATCTTGTTGATACAACCAAGGAAGACAGAGTGTTCTAAAGGATACTATCTAATTCAATTATCAAATAGTACTAAGGATTGATAATCTATCCTACCTGGTGTGAGCAAGATTAATGGATGATGGACCCATCCTCGTCACCTAAAAAGAATAGGTATTTCTCTTCGAGTCACCATTCTCTACCTAGAAGCCTAACATCATTTACAAAGGCAGATGCTACAAATTCCACCTCTCAATTGAATAAAGTATCGCACAGGTTATCTCCATTTTCAAACTCTTATAAGTATTTCCATGGCAATCAAAGTGGAAATCTCACATCTAAAGATGATTTAAATGTCATGGAAAAGTCCAAAGTTCCTACTATACAAGGAAGGAAAAAACATACAACAACACTGAAATCATCGGGTCTTACATACAATTACCTCACAAAGAAGGAACTGTCTAGTGTTAGTCCCATAAATGATCCAAATAGTAACGCATTAATTTGCGCGGGGAAGACTCATCTTGGATATTACAAGTTTTCTCCAATAGATAAGAAAATTACTTTAGTACAGGACATATTGGAATCAAATCTTGGATCTTTAAGACATGGGAATGGATCCAATTTGATCAAGAGGGGTAAAAAGATAAAATTAAGCACAATCGCTGATGTAAAAACAGGTTTTGGAAGTTCCAACCATTATACTGCTATTTGCACAACTTCTACCGATATATCTATATTTGATATAAGCAGGAATATTAATATAGAAAACCCTCTGCTTACATCTTTATCTGAGCACACGCGATCTGTAAACAGTTTTGACTTTAACATGGTTCAATCGAATTTAATCATTAGTGGTGGACAAGATGGCTGTGTGAAGATATGGGATTTAAGATCCAATTCTATAAAGGGATCGTCTCGCTGTGATATCAGTTTTAATACAGGGTCAGATTCCATTAGAGATGTTAAATGGATGCCCAATTATGCATTTAACACAACGCAAGCGGTGCCACACTTGACTGGTTCCCCTGGTTATAAATTTGCTTCTATCCATGACTCAGGTTTGCTCTTGAAATTTGATATGCGTCAACCTGGTCAATTTGAAAAGAAGATTAATGCCCATACTGGACCTGGCCTTTGTTTGAATTGGCATCCTCACGAAAATTATATTGCTACAGGAGGTAGAGATGGAAAATGTTGCTTATGGTATGTTGGAGATCGCCAGCAACTCGATTCTAATAGTTATACGAATTCTAATTTGATTCCATTTCCAGAATTAACTATAAATACTGGATCTCCAGTGACTAAGTTGAAATTTCGTCCTGCATACGATGCTGATGTCTTTAATTCTTTATTGGCTCTGTCATCAATGGGGGAGGAGGCTGAAGTTTGCATTTATTCCTTGGCAAGAAAATACATTCCTAAACATGTTCTCTTAACTTCAGCTCCATCCGTGGGTCTGGTGTGGTGGGATAACAAGCTATTATTCAATATTGATAAGAACAATTATATAAATGGGTGGAATATTGAAAAAGAACCAACAGTATTGGATAATATACCGAAAAATGTTACAACATGGAGAGATATGGATGGTAACGGATTACTATCAATAGATCAAAAGATAGGAACCTATGAAAATACCAATGTAAACCATACATATACATACAACCACAAGAAAACTCTACAGCGGGCTGATAGATCTAGTTCAACCAATAACTTTAATCCTAATGGGTTACTTAACACTTTGAAAAAAGGGGCAAATCTTTCTATGGCAGGTGACAGACCACTTTTGAGTAAGATCGGAACATCGTTGAGCACAAGAAGTGTTTTACAATCATCAAAGTTGAATAGTAATTCTAACATATCATTAAATCCAACAACCCAGAACCAAGAGATAACTGACAGAAGGAACATTGAATCACCATTTGTAATAACCTTGGATTTACCCCATATTCTAAATAATATTCGTCTTTCAGAAATATCAAACCATGAAAACCTTAAGGGATTGTCAGGTGCTGTTCAAATAAAAGATTCTCCAGTTGAGATATTTAAATACTTGGCTAGAGAATTGGAATTTTCGTATACAGAGGAGAAACTATCTGATAAGGATATGGAAAGTACATTCGATGGTTTTAAAATGGAAAAAAGCTCGACCCAGAATAGTAATAATGAAACAGGGCTGAATTATGAAAACCTACGAGAAAATTTTGGTCTCTCAGAGAAGGCAACCTGGATTAATTTGATTGGTAATGATATTAATCTTCATAAGATCAACTCGACAATACAAGCTGATCAGGAAGATCCGTTGGCTAGAACATCTACAGGAAGGTCAAATTCCAGTCGACTTTATAAAATTAAAACAGATGAAACAGACAAAACTGATGCTTCTAGCAAGACTTCCCCATCTTCATATAATTCGGAATCGCCTGTCGATAAAGAGATAAGTAAATTGACTGAAAGAATCCACAACACAACAGCATCTAGAATACAAAAAAAGATGGAAGTATTAATAAAATTGGTATCAATTTGCGCACATAACTCCTCTGTGTATGCATATATTGGCGATCTTCCTAACTTCAAAGTTTGGATGCTTATCAGGGACTCTTTGCTCTGGGATCTTAAGAGACTAAATAATCTTTCACCAGAAAATGTCTCAAAAGGAGATGATGATTTTATGGGTAGGAATAATAAAACTTATGACATGAGCATTGATAGTGATAATGGCAATGATGAGAACGATGATGAGAACAATTCAAGTAATATAGAAAGGGAAAGTTCAACGGCAAACCTCTCGCTTCGAAAACAATCGGTTGCTTCAGATTATAGTCGCTTTACTACAAGTGACCCAGAATCATTAATAGAAGAAAGACCTCAGGCTTTTAATCCATCTTCTGCCGAGTCCCAAAATGCAAATGCTTCTGGGCTAAATATATCGAATTTGAGGAAACAATTGAAGGGTAGCGACAAGACCGACACTAACAAGGTAAGGAAATCAACAATCGAGACTTTGAGAGAATTAAGAAAAATACACAGGAATAAGGAAGATAATCTGAACACTGATGTAATAGAAGAACAAACGTTGAAAGATGCGCCAGAACTAAGGAAACCTGTGGTAGATGAATCAGTTGAACCTCCCTCGAGCTTGGCTCATGATTTAGTAAGCTCAGCCACAATAAGTGACACAAGCAAGGGAATTCCAATAATACGGAAAAGATCAGAAAGACTTTCTTTCATAGACACGTTCATGACAGAACCTCATTCACCAAAACCGTTCATTGAAGAGCATTTCACCAATAAATTCAAGTATTCATCACCGACATTCAGTCAAAATAGTCCTCGGAGTTCTGGTGCATTTTCGAGTCATAATTTTAGTCATACATCCTCTCAATTGGCATTATTTAAAAAATCTGCACCACATCGTTTAAGTGAAGGAGTCTCCATAGAAGCACCCGATTCAATTTCTGATCAACTTCTTGTTGAGGATCAAACAGCTTATTTGAAGAACGAAAATAAACTAGCACCTTGGAATACTAAGAAACTATTGAGACAAATTTATAATCAAGCGGTAGAAACAGGTAACATTCTTTTAGTAATAAACATGATATTGTTATTTCAAGATCTTTATCAAGTTACCTCAATGGACGTGGTAAAGGATAGCTTAGCGCATTTCATGTCTTTGCTTCACCGTTATGAGTTGTTTGAAATTGCAACCTCTCTGATAAAATATTGTCCTTGGGAGGGAATCATGGGATCTGAAGGTGGACAATCCACTATACAATTATTTTGTGATAAGTGTGGTGAATTGATCACTAATGATTTATCAAAGGAAAACTTCACCAAGGAGGCGCAGAAGGTTGGAAATCGGTCTCCGCTAAGCAGATTTGGTCACTGGTATTGTGATTCATGCAAAAAACCAAACAGTTTATGTATCTTTTGTGAGCGACCAATGAAAAAGTTGACGATGGCAATATTACAATGTGGACATGAGGCTCATTTCCAATGTTTTAGAAGCTGGTTCCTTGACGATGGGATGGACATTTGTCCTGCGGGATGTTTAGGTAACCAACTGGCTTAAGAGATCATATGAGAACGTGTATTTATAGCATAGGTAGTCATATAGCTTATATTGTTTGGTAATTTGATGGTTTAGTGACACCGTTGCCGTGTTTCGTGATGCGACGAAAATTTTTTTCTGTTGAACAACAAGACGCAATCGGTACGTTTGAAATCGTCAGAGGCAAGGTGATCGATGATTAAAAAGAGTTACACTACGTTTACATTGAACTTCAAAGATTAGGAAGAATCTCAAATCAGGTTAGAAATCAAAGGACCATGTCTGTTGAAGAAGTCAGTCAAAAATTAGAAGCTGTTTCTGTCAGTAATGATGACACTCCAAAGACCGTCTTAACTGACAGTAATAATTTTGAAGTTAAACACCCTTTGAACTCTAAGTGGACTTTGTGGTACACCAAGCCTGCGGTAGATAAGTCAGAATCCTGGTCCGATTTATTGAGACCAGTTACTACTTTTGAAACTGTCGAAGAATTCTGGGCTATTGTACAAAATATTCCAGAACCTCATGAACTACCACTAAAATCCGATTATCATGTTTTCCGTGGTGACATTAGACCTGAATGGGAAGATGAAGCTAATGCCAAGGGTGGTAAGTGGTCCTTTCAATTAAGAGGTAAAGGTAGTGATATTGATGAATTGTGGCTAAGAACTTTACTAGCCGTCATCGGTGAAACTATCGATGAAGAAGACTCCCAAATTAACGGTGTTGTGTTAAGTATTAGAAAGGGTGGTAACAAATTTGCATTATGGACCAGGTCCGAAGATGAACAAGCTTTGCGTAACATCGGTGCTAAGTTCAAGCAAGTTTTGAAGTTGACTGAAGATGGACATTTAGAATTTTTCCCTCATTCTTCTGCTAATGAAAGACATGCCCAACCAACCATTGTTTTATAAGAATGATATGGTATCTAATATAAACCATTGTCGATAAAAACCAATAAAACTAAAACGCAATCAACATTAATAAACAAAACATAATAACCAAATAAAGTTTCTTAGCATAAACTGGATTATACTATGTTTCAACTTATATTATATTATATTAACGTTATATTATTATAGTAATCTCAAAATAAAAGAATAAACCTAAATAACTAACGAATATTTTTATATATTAGTTTATAAATAAATAGAACGCTAGCCTTTGTTAGAACAAACATTCATGATAAAGTGTAGCTAGCCCTTTGAAATGCTTTCATAGGTCTCATACCCCATCTTCTTAGCATCTCCTTATCTTCTGTCCAACCATTACAATATGTAGTCAGCATTTTCTTTCCAGTAAAGATACTGTTGCACCCAGCCATGAAGCATAAAAATTGCTCATATTCTTTCATGGTGTAACGCCCTGCTGCCAATCTGACAATGCTGGTTGGCATTACAATTCTTGCAGTGGCAATGGTCCTGACAATATCTTCAAAGTCAAGTTTTTTTGCTTCAGGTTTATCTAACTCTTCAACAATTTTAGTTCCCTTAATTGGAACTAATCTATTAATAGGAACTGATTCTGGGTGTGGAGTGATATTAGAAAGAGTGTACAAGAATCCAATGTGATCCTCTTGAGTTTCATCTAATCCAAGTATACCACCAGTACAAGCATTAATCCCTGATTTTTGAACATTCTTAATTGTTGCCAATCTGTCATCGTAGGATCTAGTGGTAATAACATTTTTGTAATGCTCCCTTGAAGTATCGATATTGTGATTATAGGCTGTCAAACCGGCATCTTTCAACTGATTCGCTTGTTCAGCATTTACCATACCTAGTGTAACACAGGATTCCAGCCCAAGCTCGTTGACTTTGGTCACCATCTCAGAAATTCTTTTTAGGGAACTCTTCCTACCATTCATATCTCTCCAAGCGGCACCCATACAAAATCTTGTAGAACCATTCTTCTTAGCCTCTTCAGCTTCTCGAACAACATCTTCCAATGAAACTAATTTCTCCGCATTAAGGCCGGTATTATTTGAAGTGGACTGAGAGCAATACTTACAATCTTCAGTACAACCACCAGTTTTGATATTCATTAGTGTGCATAATTGCACCTTCGTAGGGTCGTGGAATTTTCGATGTTGCAATTGAGCTGAATGAACCAATTCTAATAATGGGGTATAATAAATATCACGTAATTCTTCTTTAGTCCATGAATACCTGGCAGCTCTTTTGGAGAGTGCGTTTTGTAAAGTTGAGCCTTTTCCTGCCGTAGCATTGAAACCCCCCGAACTGGTTGAGAAAGCAGCTCTCTTCAGAAGCATTGGTGAAATTCGAGACATTTTTAGTTGAATATTTTAATAATTCCAATAAGAAGGATTGCAATAAAGAAGGATGAAAAGTAGCTTTTCTTCGAATGAAATAAATGGTATTTCTTTAAATACATGGAAGAATTCCTGAACCACACCAAAAAAACCCACTTCATTCCTGCTCATAACAAAAAAATTGTCACAGTCACGCTGTGTATCAAACAAACCAAATACTATATTATGTGCCTCAGCCAAAACCCATTTTAATTTTATTGGCCTACGGATCTGAAAATGGACCAACGTTACAGTAAAATCACGAAGAAAATCTGACGTGCGCGTTTCACTGAAATCGTTTTTGCCTGTAATCATCTTGAGTCAGATAATCATGATTCAACAGAATGAACGTTTCCAAATAGATGAAGTACTTGCAACGAAAATGTAGCTCAATTAATATCTGAACTGAAAAACTATAAAAATACATTCAACGTTGGTTAGTTTTTTCCTTCTTAGTTTGAATCCATTGATAGTTAATGTTTATGTATCTTCATAATATATTTACTTCCATTCAATCCTCTGCATCTTTAGTTAAGTAATGTTTTAATATGGCTCGTATTGATAAAGATCCGGTGAAACTTCCATTCATTTATCAATTTATTTCCGGTGCTGTAGCAGGGATGTCGGAAACCATAATGATGTATCCATTAGATGTAGTTAAAACGAGATTTCAATTGCAAATCAATAAAAAAGCATTAGCAACTTCAAGCGTTGCAGTTCCAAAGCAACCTGAACATTCCAGTATTCTTAGTTGTTTGTCCAAAATACTCAAAGAGGAAGGCTTTAAAAACCTATACAAGGGGATGAGCCCACCTCTTCTGATGGAGGTACCTAAACGGGCAGTGAAATTTGCCAGTAACGAACAATTTCAGCAGATAATGATGAAAAAGTTTAAGTTAAAGGAAGTCACTAGTACTGTAACATTATTGGCTGGTACCTTTGCTGGTATAACAGAATCGCTGATCGTTGTTCCATTTGAACTCGTTAAAATTAGATTGCAGGATGCTCAATCGGACTATAGATCCCCCATTAGGTGTACACGTACGATCATTGAAAATCAAGGATTATTTGGAATTTATGCAGGCTTTGAATCCACCATCTGGAGAAATACCATTTGGAATGCTAGTTACTTTGGATTGATTTTCCAAGTTAAAAAATTCATTCCCAGGGCTAAGTCTACAACAAAATTTCAAGGAATTAGAAATGATTTTCTGGTAGGCGCCATCGCTGGTTGTATGAGTTGTTTCCTAAGTGTCCCATTTGATGTTGTAAAAACAAGAATGCAAGGCTCGAAAAAAACATCTTCAGGGATGTGTTACGGTTGGGCGTGGCAATCCGTTTTTCTGATTTACAGAACGGAAGGAATTAAAGGAATTTACAAAGGTATTTTGCCAATAATATGCCGTTATGGGCCTGGTGGTGGTCTACTTCTTGTTGTATTTAATGGTGTCAATGAGCTCTTCCGAATGTCAGACCATTATTTTCAAACCTTAAAGTAAGAAATTGTTTTAATATGATTATCAATTTAAATACTGCAGTAGATGCCAATATCAATCGGGACACAGATAAACAATAAAAAAGATAATATTGTTATGCTATTTTTTTAAATCTATTCTATAAAATCCAATATGGACATAGTTAAATCTAATAATACAACTCAGTATGCTCTATTCAGGCATAAACAGCGGCAACGGCTTTTTCAAAAATGTCCAAACCTTCTTCAATAACTTCATCTTCAATAGTCAAGGCTGGGACAAATCTAGCAGTACTCTTTCCGGCTGTAATGACTAATAAACCCAATTCCCTACACTTTTTGATGACCTCGGTTGGTGGTTCAGCAAATTCTGCACCGATCATTAAACCCTTACCTCTGACTTGTTTTATTTGTTTTGGGAACTTTTGTTGTATCTTAACTAAACGCTTATAGAAAAATTCTGCCTTCTTGTTTACTTGAGCTAAGAAAGTTTCATCAGCAAGAGTATCCATCACGTATTTACTGACAGCACAGCCTAAAGGATTACCACCATATGTAGTACCGTGATCACCAACTCTTAAAGCATTGTTAACTTTTTCATTAACTATAGTAGCTGCAATTGGGAACCCGTTACCTAGAGCCTTAGCAGCAGTGAAAATATCAGGATGAGCTTCCTTTGGTAAATGAGCATGAGCCCACAGTTTCCCAGTTCTACCTAACCCACATTGAATTTCATCGTAGATGACAATAACGTCATTGTCGGCACAGATCTTTTTCAATCCAATCAAAGTTTCAGCAGGTACAGGGAAAATACCACCTTCACCTTGAACAGGTTCCACAATTAAACCAGCAATATCGTTCTTTTTGTCCTTAATAAAGCTTTGTAACTTGGTCAATTCATCATTCAAGTTTAAGAAGGATACGTTTGGAATCAAATCTCCGAATGGGGTTCTATATTTAGCATTCCATGTAACAGAAAGAGCACCCATAGTTCTACCGTGGAACGAGTTTTGGAAGGCAACTAACCCTTGCTTCTTTGGGTTAATCATAATACCATGCTTTTTGGCAAATTTTAAGGCAGCTTCATTAGCTTCAGTACCAGAATTACAAAGGAAAACTTTGGAGGCGTCATGTTGACCACCAAACTGCTTTGTCTTCTCGATGATTTTAGCACTTAGTTCTAATGACTCAGCAGTATAGTATAAATTGGAAGAGTGAATCAAACGTTTCGATTGTTCGCCTAAAATTCTAGAGACTTCAGGATTGGAATGACCCAAGGCTGTAACAGCAATACCGGCTGTGAAATCAATATATTCATGACCATTGACATCGTCGTATAGCTTAGCATTTTTACCTCTAGTAATACAGAGATTGGCTGGTCTGGCATATGTGGTCACTTGAAATGCTTCATCTTTTTGTAATATTTTTTTTAGAGAGGCACCATTTTGAAATTTTGGAGCTGTAGTAGATAAATATCTTCTGAACATATTGATATAATGTTTTGTTTTAATCGAATATAGTACTCGTACTGATACTATTGTCGCAGTGGCTTGCACTTAAAGAAAGAAAAAAAAAAATCATCTCTCTTTGGATTGCTCTTAAATGTATTTTTTTCAGCGGTCAAAAAAGTTTTTTCTGCTCGTGTCCGTTAAGTGAGTCATTTAGCGAGGCATCTTTTTTGAACTTTAAGTGCATGACTTGCCGAGAAAATACATAAGTGGGTGCGGGCATTTATAAATTGTCAAGTTATATCACATATTTTCGACGATTAGAGGACAAACACTGAATATACGTTTTTGGGAAAAGTGTTAATCTCCACCCTGGTCTGAGTGGGTTTCTACATAAACTACGTAACTTCCTTTAGAAAGTAGAAACATACATTGTTTACAACTCTGCCCCAGTTATTTAAAAATTGTGTTCATTTAAGTATTTATAGAACTATACTATACATATAAATATATTTTATCTTAACCTTAGTTCATTAATTTATTTATTCCATGACAAACTGCTTGGATCAGCAATTTTTCTCCCACTGAATAACCAGCAGACCAGTAAAATAAGTGCCATACCACAACATATGCAACCACCGATCAAGTAAACAATTCCAAGGAAAGGATTTCTACCACCAATACTAGAACCATGTGTAATATATACAGCCTTTTTACCGTTAAATTCCGTCACAGGCCAATGTAATCCAATATCAATCTCGTATTCTCCAGCAGGTAAACTGGAATTACCATTCTTTCTAATCAATTTGGTAGATTTGTCGAATGCACCTGGTCTCATCCAATTTTGAAATTCTTCCCATTCTTGAATATTCGGAACGTTGGTCTCGTTATATCCATCAGGGAAACTTTTTTCCCAAAATGGAGGTGGTGTTATTTCCGTGTAATTATATTTAGTCTTCTTAAATCTTTGCCTATCTGTATGCCAATTGATTCCTTGGTTCGTTAAATCATAATTTTGAGAATTATCGGTAACGTTTATTAATTGCATGGGGAAAGAGTCATTAAACATTGCATTGGCAATCAACCCACATGGATAATACAATTTACCATTGCTGCTTCTCGCTAATGGCTTACAGTTAATACCAGTAGAATCATGGACTAAATCATAGGAGGCGTGTTCCCCTCTTAATTGATCTTCACTAAAGGAAAGAACATAACGTCTGTGGTTAGCAGCAAATTTCTCCAACATATAATTGACGTAGACAGATTTCTTTATCACTTTAGGGGTAGTGAAACGAATTTGACAGGTACCACGTTCACTGAAGTCGTCATTAGGGTCGTCAACGAATTTCCATTGTGGTGTAACATTAAAATTCTTAACGTTATGGAAATAGAATTGAAAATGAGATGATGGCATGTCTCCAAAATCATCTGTAGGTGCTGCAGTAACACAATCTTGGTAGTATAATGTAATTTCGTCCACTTTAGTGGACACTGCTAGCAAACAACCACCAACAATAACGAAGACGGCAGCAATCACAAGGTAGATTGGTACCACAGTGTTTGGGGTCAAGACAGGGTTTATAGCCGCCAGACGTTGTTGTGTAAAATCATCTTCTCTGGGTCTTCTATTCTTGATCTTCTTGGGTACTACTTCATCATCTTCAAATTCAGAGGCATCAATATCATCCTCTTCTTCTGGGAGGGGTGCTGAGTCCTTATACTCTTTATCCTTTTTACGAAAAGTGGCACCCACTTGACTTAGATCAAAATTTACCATCTCTTATATCAGGTTAGAATGATTCGTGTTGTTTAGCTTGAAGCTGAAATACAAGATCTTGCACGTTGTTCTTAAAATTCATCATCAGATTCATTTTTCTTTCGCATGATCTCTAATCGCGTAAGTTAACGTAAATTTACTATGGAAAACTAGCATGCACGACGCTAATTATAGACAAAATTATCGGGGAAATATAAACGTATTCTATTGATCGATATGTATTATCTAGCTTATATTCAAAGTGCAACCTTCAACGCCACATTAGAGACCGCGCCAAATCCATAGCAAGTTGCTCCACCACCAAAAATCATCACATGCTTCTCATCAATACGTTTCAATTCAAACCCAACCAGGAATAATTGGAACGTTTCCCAAATTTTCTTAGGAATCGGTATGCAATTAAGTTGCTGTAGTTCTAAATCAACTAAAATGATCGAATTATGGCGATTGAACAAACAGGAAGGGCTCGTACCGCCGACAACCAATACTTTTTTATCGTTGACGAATAGGATTTTGGCTCCATATCTTTGAAGTAAGGGATGATTAATTTTCTTTTTAATGATTACATTCGTTTTATCGCAGGAGAATACGAATAATCCATCTGAGAAGGTATCCGTGACGATTTCATGTCCACCAACTATGGCACCAACTCCTGTATCCTCATTATAATCCATCGCCGCACCCGAAAGGCTAGGCACCTCGCCATTAGCTACAGACATTGAATTATATGTATCTGCTGAAATATCATATTTTAGAAATTTATTGGCAGAGGATAGTGTAACAGAAGACTTACCTCCAAATATTAATGTTTCATTTGTCGATACGGATACCGAACAATGTCTAAAACGGCCTTCCGGTAGAGATGTCTTCTGCTCCCATTGCAGTGTTTTCTCATCTAGACGCCAAACATCGTTGATTGGTTTGTGCGGCGCCAGTCTACCACCAATAACGACATTATTTGTGAAGGTATGGCATGTTCTACTAGGAGGAAGTGGTTTCAAAGTTGATATCTGTTCATAGGATAGAATTTTATCAAGCTTTATTTGTAACGTTTCATTAGTTCTATATGGGTTACAACCACCATGGTACCATATCTCTTTAGATGAGTCTGATGCACTAACAAGGGCAGATGCCCCAAAATTCCTTTTCAAATCTAAAGTTGTCTCTTCAAAATCTACATGGATTGGGGCCAAATCTTTGACAGATTGTGGATTTTCAAATGAATCGACAAATTTATATGCAGGATTATTTGTAGCATGTAAAAGAAGATAATGGTGTGCAAAAAGGTGAAATTCTTCCAATTCGTCAAATGGCTGGATCATTTCTATTTGTTGACGGGTTATTAGAGGCACAGAGTTCCAAAGTTGCAGCAAGTCTCCTGCATTTGCGTTCATATATCCTAATGATTTGAATCTAGATAATTGGGAGTTGACTGTTGGATATTTTTGCACTGATTGCAAAGGTGAATCATTTTTCTTGAAATGAGCTAGCATTTGCTTTGAGAATGGTTCAAAGGGGCCCTCTGGAGTTAGCTGCTCAAGTATTATGAACTGGGAATTTGGCAATGCTCCTGTCAAAGAAATGATTTTATCTGCCTGTTGATATTTCATATATGCTAATGACACTTCAGCAATAAAAACTTTTACAATTTTCTTGTCTTTTTTTAAAATGTCAGTGGAATTCAGTAGGTTAGCAAAGGTATTTGCATCATTTAAATCGCAGGGAATGGCAGAATAGTTTCTTGTCTCTATTCCATCACCATTAGCATTTATAGCCTCATTTATTTCGACATCAGATCCAATTATGGTACTTAATTCTGGCGTATCTTTCAAAATCTGGATTTTATTTCTGAGTAAATCTGGATAATCAACATCGATAAAACTGATCTTATTCCTATATTTGGCAGCACTCATATTCTCTGGATCCAATAGTTCGAATGCCAATGGATCAAATCCACAACCTAGATTAACCACCACCATCTTCTCATTGTCTTGTAAGGTTTGTACAATTGAATCTAAACATGATCTAATGGCATGTAATCTTAGCCAATAACCTCTGTTAATACAGGGAGATCGACTTACCTTTTTGGGCACAAACCATTTGAAGTACTCCTTCACATTGTTCACTGAAGTAGATGATCTGTTCATACCCATTGCTGGCGCGTATAGAAGCTCTACAGATCTCTTGGACGCTATTGAAGAATTATTTGTTCCTTGGATGGCTAAATCGGCATACTTCAATTTACGTTCCTCTTTTCTGAAAGATCTCGAAGAAAGAACAGGGTTTGCTAGTGGATCAGACATCCCTACTGCTATTATTACTTTGAATTGTTAGTGGTGTAAGTATATTGAGCATCGGATTTACGTAGACAATGGAAATTTTGTTAGGTAAAAAAAATTTAATGGTTCATCGTTGAATTCGAAGAAGACCCATTTTCAAATGAATAATACACATTTTAAACCTAATAGTGAGAAGCAATTCAGAATTATGCAAGCTTAACTGCAAGTCACAATCTAGGGTTCATAGCAATGATAACGGCTTAAAGAGAATCATGAAGTAGCCTGTAGATGATATAAGGAGTTTAAAAATACTTAACTCTAGAATATAAACTATTTAATTGGAACAAGTCCGACTCCTTCTCTTAAATATTATTTTCTTTCTTTCATAGAATGGAGTTTGAAACGTATAGAAATGGGTGTCTCATTTTGAGGTAGATGCCGCTTGCCATAAATCTTGGAGACCGAATAAAGAAGTAATAACACCAGCGATACCAACTGCGTCATCTCTACTTGACAAATAAGATAAATTGTTCAAAACAATGAATGAATCAACCGAGTCCCAAACTAATCTCCTAACTGCAGCAAATCTTTCCTTTGCGACCTTCTTAACTTCCGCCTTCTCAGCCACTTTGTCTTGGGCGGCACCATCTTCAACTGTTTTAAACAACAAAGATTTCAGTCTTGCATCAGTCAATTGAATCTTTCTCAAATCCATGACAATACCACTGAGTAAAGCGTATAACCAAAACATGTTCGCCCAGCGTGGAACCTTCTTGCCAGAGAAGGGTGTCACTGGGATTAATTTCAACAGTCTAAACAAATTAATTTGATCTAAACTCAAATAGATAGCAAATGACAAATTTTTGACCACATTTGCATATTTAACAATCAAATCTCCATTATCACCTTCAGTTGCGTGCAAAAATTTAGTAGCTAATTGCAAATGGTTCAAAGGCTTGAGGAATCTTAGGAGTTTCCTGACCATTGTAAATTCAAGCTGAATATGCTTGGCTAGAAGGGAATGTCTGT
This sequence comes from Naumovozyma castellii, assembly GCF_000237345.1. Lineage (NCBI taxonomy): Eukaryota > Fungi > Ascomycota > Saccharomycetes > Saccharomycetales > Saccharomycetaceae > Naumovozyma > Naumovozyma castellii. The sequence continues at coordinate 895,626 of NC_016493.1, read as the reverse complement.
TCCCGGCAATAAAACGAGACAAGTATTGCAATAGACGCAATACTTTCTCTCTACCGGCGGTGGTGTCTAAGAATTTCACCAACTGTGTGACAGTTGGATGGTAAACAAGCATTTCATTACCCATTGTTGTTTGATATTTCTGGTTGGTATGTTTTAGAAAGGGAAATTCAAGATTGATTTGTTCTTTCCCCAATGGACTCATGTGAGCCTTCTTATAAGATTTGTTTTACCCTAAAAGCCATCGATGATCTGAGACATCTCCGACTGCGCTTCGGTGTTAAGGAACTGTCGCCCGTCACTATTCGTGCGTTTTAATTAAGAGCATGTATTCAAATAGATTTGAAGATAGCATTTTCTTGGAAAAAGACAACAGATGCTGAAATGAATCTTTTATTATATATTAAGTAGGATAATGTTTGGTTTATTAAACGTTGGAATATGAATTTTAACAACATTTGAAAGGGGTTCAACTCGAGGTGAATGGCAAAAGAGCAGACATGTGTAATACTTCCCATCAACTTTAGAGTTGCTCCTTTCAACAAGATCACTAACATATCTGGGAAGAACTGAAGAAAAAATTTAGAGTATGGTAAGGAATTTCAACAATTAGGAAAAAAATTAGTCATTTTCTGGCAACATCGTCCTTTATTCTATAAATAATAAATTTTAAGCTATAAACTGTGAGAAGAAGAAATATTATCATTTTAAAACCATTCTGCCGTAGACTTTGCGGTTCGTCTATTATAGGCTATTTAGTACAAAAAGTTATCTTATATCAGTTACAAACGTACGGTTAGAATAACCCTTCATCGTCATTGGCAGCATCCTGCTCTGCAGTTTCAATATCTGGTGATGACAAATCGCTATCGTCACTATCCACAACAAATTCCTTGGATAATCCAGACTTCTTGCCTCTAGATCTGACCTTTACAGTATCATCATCATCACTAGAGCCTTCTGCTTCCTCGCCTTCATCAGATAACGCTGACTTAGACTTCCTCTTTTTCCTTTGTTTCTTTTCTCCGGTAGCAGTGGCTCTCTTCCTCTTCTTCTTTTTCTTTCCTTCTCCATCTTCTCCTGAAAAGTCGTTATCAACATCACTATCCTCGTTGACTATCAAAGTTTCACGTTCTTGGATCAACTTTTGAGCTTCAGCTTGTAATTTCTTGTATTCCTCGGCTTGCCTTTCTAATTTAGAACGTTCTTCTTCTTCTTGCTTTTGTTTCTTTTCCTTCTCCTTCAACTCTTGTTCTTCAAGTAGTCTACGGCCTTCTGTCAATTTTCCTGCTTGTTCATTTTCATATTGTTCTTGCTCCGTAACACAACGTTCGAGGACAGTCTTCATAGTGGTCTCCCCCAGTTGAATACGTTGCTCCAACTCATCCTTTAATATAACATTGAAATCTTTCAAATCCTTCAATTCTTTCAAGATGACAATTGCCTTGTCTAGGCCGACAACAGCTGTTTTCAAATGTTCCAAAGTACGGTCCTTCTTCTCCGACCTCCTCAAAGTTTCAGCAATTTGGAAATCTAAGATGGCAACATTAAATTTCAAAATGGCTATGAATCTTTCATTCTTCTTTGAAGTATCGCGATTTTCTTCAAATTCAATAGCCATTTCAGTGTAACTCAACGCCTTAAAGAAATAATCGATATTTTTCTCTTTTAGACCTCTTGCATACCATGCCTTACCTAAAAGATTTAGAATATGTGATTTGTTTTTGATATTGGGGAATTTTTTCAAAATCAAGTCATAATTCTCAATGGCTTTACTAAATTCTCTCATCTCCAATAAACAATTTGCCAAATTGATATGAACATCCTCATTATCTAAAGAATCTCTAACTTTTCTCAAAATTTCCACTGCAGCTCCTAACCTCTTACTCTCAGCAAATATGATGGCGATACCTTGAGCAGCAAATACGTTAAATGGATCAATTTGCAAGACTTTCTGGAATAATTGAATTGCCTTCAAATAAGAATGTTTAGACTTTTCTTGTTCTTTCAAAGATTTAACGTTTTTTCTGCCTTCCCTTGCAATTAAACAATACAAGTTACCTAAGGAGATCAATGCATATAAATCATGAGAATCATATTTTACCAGAGTATCTTTGTTATATGACGTTTCCTTTTCCTTTTCATTTTTCAAAGTCGTATTTTTCAAGTACCATGCATAAAACGAACGAACTTCTAAATCAGAATCGTTCATTTTAGCCAAGTTCGTCATCTCATCCTTAATGGATTCATTACCATTAACAAACTTGAAAAACAATGTCCTGATCTTAGCGGCTATATAGTTTGGATGTTCATTGAGAATATCTTGGTAAAGTACTTGTGATTTTTCTAAGTCTTTTGTTTCCAAAGTTCTAGCAATGTTATAATTAATTGTTGTGAGGCTTGATGAATCATTTGACAATTTTGACTTTGCTAAGTCAAAATATTCCTTTGCCTTGTCTGCATCTCCATTAATAAAGTAGAATGAACCTATGTTGTTTAATAACTCCAGTGGGACATTGTCTTTATTTATGAATTGAATCTCTTCTAAGGCTTTGGTTAGATAATCTAATGATTGTTTGTATTGATTAGTCTTTTCATACAATTGGGAGATAGTCAAATATGCTCTTGGAATGACTAATTGGTTTTTTTTAGCTGTGGTTAGTTTGATGTATTTCTCTAAGAATTGTAAGGCTTTTGCGTTTAAAATTGATATCTCCTTTCCAGACATTGTTGTCGTTGTGGAAGTAGATTCATGATTTTGGCCAGCGGCAGCAAAACATTTTCCTGCATAAAGCATACCCAAAATATAATTTAGTTCTTGAATTCCAGCATGACTCTTGTATAGGTTTTCAAAAGTCAATATACTTTCTTCCAAAAGATTGGTCTTCAATTGTGCTTGGCCTAAACCTAGTTTTGCTAACAAATTTTCTTCGTTCGTCTTCAAACTCTCTTGGAACATGGCAAATGCTTTACGATAATCATCTAGAGCATAATATGCTCTTCCGCACCAAAGTGTAGATTCAGAAAGAATGGAGTCAGCCACTAACGTACTGATAGGTTTAATCTTTTCATCATATATTTTCAATACATTTTCAAAATCATTCTTATAGTAAAAATAACTTTGTAGCAGAGTCAATAGGACAGGATTTTCCTTATTCTCAGGATGATTGGTATCGTTGTAAAGAGTGTTCAAATCCATTAGAGAAGCTGTATAGTTTTCCTTAAATTGAGTATCATTTTCAGATTCAGTCAAAGAATTATGGAATTTCCCTAACAAACACAATATTGAAGCTGATGAATTTGCATCCAATTGTGTCGCTCTCTCCCAGGACTTAATTGCCATCTTATAATCCTTTAAATGCCAAAAGCAAGCCCCAATTCCAATTCTGGGATCGGGTTTCAAAACTGGGTTACTCACCAACAACTCTTGGAATAGTTTCAAACTGGCCACATAATTTTTCTTCCTGAATAATAACTTAGCTCTTAATAATAAAAACATTACATTATGCTTTTTCGTATCCTGCTGTACACCCTTCACGAACAAATCGCAGGTCTCCAAAGCCTTATCATATGCACCCCTTTGATAATATAAATCTACGGTGGCCAACATATTCCCAATCCAAGTTGGATTAATCTTGACGGCTTCCTTCAAATGGTTCTCAGCATCATTCAAATAAGTGTCATGGTCCTGAGGAACCTTCGTAGTCTTACTCAGTTTCAAATAGCACCAAGTCAAAAAGGTATGACAGTGTGCCAGTCCTTCTGAATCTTGGAGAAACACTTCCAAGGCCATTTTAATCAATTGGATAGCCTCCAAAGTCAAGTTTTGGTTTGCGTAAGCTGCAGCAATTGTTAGCCAATGTTCTCGAGAGGAACTTTCCTCCACCAACAAAGTACGCAAATCGGCAGGATCTGATGGTAAATCAGTGAGAAGATCAATAGAGACTAATTCTTCCGAGGCCTTCAATGGGATATCTAGGGATGTGGGCCATTCCATTGATGGGTATGGGATCAACGTTGGTTGGACAGAGGACGACGCTGAGGCTGCATTGGACGCCATTTTAGAACTATTTTTCTGGTTTGGTAACGACCCTTTGTTCGTTCCTTGTTTCTTTCTATCTGGACAATGTATTGTTCTGAAACTTACTGGGATATGTAACTGTCGACTTGGCAAAGACTTCTTGTTAGTTGTTTGGAAACTTCTTGAGGACTTCCGGGTAACGGTACAGGAAAATTTTCCGCGATGAGTTCAATGAAAGTTATATAGTGTGCCCTGCTATTTAATATAGTTAAAGATAGTAGGATGGTCTTAGAGGCAGCAAAACCATTAAATTGGACCATGAGTAGTATTGCCGACACAGTGAATAAGGAGGACTCCACTGTCCGTGTCTTTGTTGGGAATTTGCAGAATAACCTCGATGCGAGTCTCGAGGATTTATATAAGAGATTTGGTACTTTTGGCCAATGTGTGGATCCTGTATTTGAGAAACATAATGGATTTGCTTATATTAATATGACATTTGAAGATGGGTTGGCAGGGTTTAAAAAATTAAAGAACAGTTTGAATAATGTTAAATTCAAGGGGAATCTTTTAGTAATTGATCAGGCAAAACCCGATTGGCAAGAATCTTGGAAGTTAAGACAGGAGAGTGATGAAAGGGATAATGTCATTAAGGAAAAGAAGAACATGAAGAAGAATTGGGAACATTATAAGAAACTTGAGAATATTGCCATGTCTTGGAAGGATCATAGAGAAGTTATACCCGGACGTGTGAGGAAGACACCGAGAAGCAAATATGGAATGAGACATATCACATTCAGGATTAATGTCGAAGGTTCTTTAAAAGTTTATAAATGTTATCAAACCAAACTTTGGGGGTATGAAAGAAATAAGGATTTGAGAGATTTAGTATCCAAGTTTATTAATGGTAAATGGAGAAATGGGTTCGATCATATCGTGGACAGATTAGATTATAGTAGAGCCAAGAGGTCTGCTGGAGCCGTTCATTTCAGAAATAAAAATGGTGATACTTTATCTGTCTCAGTAAACAATAATACTACCAATAAGACCGATCATAATACTGGTTCGACAACGATAATGGGGGATGAAGATTATTACGATGATGATGAGCATTTATCAGAAGAAGAAAAGACCAAGAATAATGAAGTGTTATCAAAGGTGTTGCAAGGTTTCGATTTTGATAAGCCAATGTTGGTAGATGACGAAGATGATGAAGGAAGTGCAGACGTCGTCATGTCTGATTATGAATTAGAAGCAAAATTTAAGGATCTTGACAACGAGGCACCAAAGAAGGAAGTGCATAAACCGGTGAGTAACGTTGTTAAATTTGATGATGATGTTGCTGAGGAAAAAGGCGAAGAGGAACATGTGGAGGAGGAGGAGGAAGAAGAGGATGAACCAATACCCACATTCGGAGCTTCTGTTGTTGAAGGTACTGTCAGTAACACAGATACATTAAGAACGTTATTCAATCCAGAACAAGTTGAGAATCCTGCCTCGTTTAAATTAATCGAGGATTCTGATGAAGATATTGCCCATGATGCGAACAATGAAAAGTCGAGCAATGAAATACCGACGACACTGCTGGCTTCTTTACCCAAATATGAACCTTTACCCGCAACTAAGAAGTCACAAGAAAGAACGAATCATTTATTTTTCCCTCATTTCGAATCACCCTTCTTGGTTGGTCAAACACAATTAAATAAATTGGTTACTAATTCCGTCAAGAAAGATGAAATATTAACTGCTTGGGAAGATCAATTCTGGGAAAATAGAGGTACATGGATGAGAGAAATGAAGAATAAGAAGAGAGATGCTCTACGACAATTAAGGAAGAGGAAAGGTAAAAATGGTGGAGAAATGGCTTTAATTTAGAAAAGTCATGGCATTGGAAGTTGATGTATATGTACACATAGAAAATAAGGACTTATTTATTTATAGATAGATAAATAATTTAAAATGCATTAGCACCAAACTTGATGGCCATCTCGACGGCAGCAGCCCCCCAATCTTCACCATGGTTGTGCATAGAATGAGCTTGATCGATACCTGCTCTTGCCAAAGCTTGTTCTTCAGTCATACATGTTAATAGACCAAAAATCACAGGCATGTGGATTATGTTTTGTAATTTCATTATGGCTTGTGTGGTAGAATCTGAAATGTATTCAAAATGCATTGTGGAACCTTTAATTAAGACACCAATTGGAATGACAGCATCTAGGGGGGTACCAGCCTTTGCTTCCTTTTCAGCAAATCTTTGAGCACCATATGGTAATTCAAAAGAACCAGGAACAGTTTCTACAATTATGTTTTCCTCTTTCACACCCAATGATAACATTCTGTCTATAGCCCCCTTGACTAAGGCATCAATGATGACGCTGTTCCAACGAGCATGGATGATACCAATTCTTAACTTGGACCCGTCGTATTTTTGATCAATCTTACCTAACCCTTTAACAGCCATCTTTTCAATTAAATATATGTGATAATTGTGTTTCTGTTAGCTGCTTGTACTGTTTCTCATTCGTGAGTTAGTTCTTCATGGAAACTTGTTGTATCTTTTCATTTTAATTAATTATATGGGTGGCGAAAAAAAGTGACTAACACCCATTCGAAACTTTCCCGGACGCCACTGTCAATAACACATATTTACTTTATTTTACTTATTTTACATAGAATCGTTCAATAAAACTCGTTTGGGTGCTCTACTTCTTGGTCTCTTGCATACTGTGACCCACCCTTCGTGTCCTTGGCCTCAGCGGTATCCTCCTCCTGGTCTCCGAGATCTTCAGGGTCCTTGGGCACGTTAGTCAACTCAACACTTGGTGCATACTTAGTATTTTCCAAATTCGTGAAAATGGAGGTCATTATTTTATCTAGATATTCACTGGAATTGACATTAAACATGTTTGATGGTCTAACGTCTAATTTATAATCTGGTCCATAATATTCATAATAATCATTATATGGTAGTTCTTGATCCAAGACAACATTGTTCAACAACCCTGTTTCGAAACACCAAGTTCTAGCCACATTTCTCATTGTGTAACCACCACCACCGACCACCATCATGGGGATACCAAAGGATTTCACGTAATTGACACAATTAGCGTGACCTTGCATGGAAAGATTGAAACAACCGAGACGATCCCCTGATAGGGAATCACCACCACATTGTAATACAACAGCGGAAGGTTGATACCATTCCATAATTCTCTTTATTACGGGTTCAAATACGTTTCTATACGTGGCATCATCAATACCATCTCTTAGGGGCACGTTAACAGCGTAGTATTTCCCCTTACCGACACCAGTATCTCTCAATTCCCCAGTCCCGGGGAAAAACTCACCATACTTGTGGAATGAACAAGTCATCACACGATCTGTGGTATAAAATGCCTCCTCTACACCGTCCCCATGATGGACATCGATATCGATGTAAAGTACTCTTGGATGAAACCTTAATAGTTCAATGATCCCCAAGACGATATCGTTCAGGTAGCAAAACCCAGAGGCTTCTGATTTCTTAGCATGATGCAACCCACCTGCGTAATTAATAGCCACGTCACATTTACCTCTATTCAATCTTGCGGCCCCCTCCATGGATCCTCCACCAGAGATACTACAATATTCGTAAAGCCCATCGAACACGGGACAATCATCCCCGACATTAAACTTGACACTTTCCTTCTTGAACATCTCCAAATTGTCGGGAGTCACCCTAGACAGGAAATCGATATATTCATCGGTGTGAAATTGACACATTTCCTGTTTCGTGGCTGGTTTAGCTCTGTAAATTTCCATTTTCTTATATAGACCGTAGTTCATCACCAAGGAGTGGGTCATTCTTATCCTGTGTGGTTTCATCGGGTGCCCTGAACCGTAAGCGTAATTACCCACGTCGGCGTCATAGAAATAGGCGACTCGTTTCTTCGTGTCTGAAGATTTGATCGTTATCGGGTCAAATGGTTTGTTCTCATACACCATCTTGGTTTTGTATCTGTCTACTTTGTTTGATATTGTATATCGCCAGGGCAATGTGTGTGCAAGTGAAAGTTCTGTTAAAGGATTTGAAATGTTGTTTTCTGATTCCGAGAATTTTCAACTTTTTGGAAAATTTCAATGAGAGATGAAATGAACTAACTACTACATCTCACACGATGACAAACAAGAAAACAGAAGAATAAGGATGCAACCTCAAACCGTTGTTGTGCTTCCAGGAGACAAGCTGCCTCTATCACCATCGTCATCACAATCTGCGCTCACTTTGGGTCCCGGTATCTATTGCAACCCACAAACACATGAAATAATCCCCACTCAGGCGGGAATAGCACACATCACACACCCTAAGCCTCATAGGACACAACTTTATGTGGATTATGATTCCAAGAGGTACATTCCTTGTGTCGGTGACCTTGTCATTGGATGTATTGTGGGTACGCAAGGTGGTGATTCGTACCGTGTGTCATTAAGTAATTTTTCCAATGATGTATCGTTACCATATATGGCTTTCCCTAATGCATCTAAGAAGAATAGACCCACTTTGGTGAAGGGAGATCTTGTTTATGCGAAAGTTGCTAGTGCGGAGAAGGAATTGGAGGCTACTTTGGAGTGTTTAGACCCAGGGTTTGGGATCCTGGAGGATGGGATGGTGTTAGATTGTCCGCTGAGGTTTGCTAGGATGTTGTTGTTTGAAGGTGACGATAAGCAAAAGAAGGAGGGGACTAGTTCGTTACTGAGGTTGTTGGCGAGACATACGAAGTTTGAGATTGCCATTGGGATTAATGGGAAGATATGGATCAAGTGTGATACAGTGAGTGATACTTTGGCATGTTATAGAATTGTACTAGAATGTTGTAAGAGTCCCGTGTCGCAATATGATTCCATTGTCAAGAGACATTTCAAGGAAGTGGCGAAAGTGGTGGAAGAGTAGATAGATGCAAGCATATATATTTGTTATGTACCATACCCTCTCAAGTTACGAATAATAAATGTGTATCGTATTGTATTGTATTGTATATGTTTTGCACGGAAACCGCGACATTGAAAGCGGAAGTGAAAGTTGTTGGTAGATGGATGAACTAACTTATCATGAACAGAGGAGAGGAGTAAGCGCAACAAGATATGAATACTAGCCCTGAAATGAGTAGTGATGGACACCCGTTTGGTATCCCCGTGAATAGTCCGTCTATGAAGGGAAGCCCGCCATCCACAGCTGGTGGAGGACCCGTTAATGTTGGTTCCAATGCAGTGAGGACGACGACGTTGACTCCACAGCAACAGCAGCAGCAGCAACTTTTACAAAAGCAGAGGATGTTATTGCAACAACAGCAACAGCAACAACGTCATCAACAGTCGATGCAGAATTTCGAGGCTCAATTTTATCAATTGTTGATGACGATAAATAAGAAACCTAAGAGACTTTACAATTTTGTAGAGGATTCTGATGCTATTTTGAAGAAATATGAACAATATAGACCTAGTTTTGAGTTCCATATCTACGAGAACAATTATAAGATTTGTGCACCGGCGAATACGAGATTACAACAACAACAGAAGAACCCTGAGATATCGAGTGATGGACTCGTGTTGAATAAGAATAATGAAACATTGAAAGAGTTTTTGGAGTATGTAGCGAGGGGTAAGATTCCCGAGGCTATAATGGAAGTGTTAAAGGATTGTAATATTCAATTTTATGAGGGTAATCTTATCTTGCAAGTTTACGATCATACCAACACAGTGGACGTGACCACGGCAAAGGATGTGAAAGTGGAGAATAATCAATCGCCCCCTGCACGGTCGATGTCACCATCCAATGCAAGAGCGACATCTCCGGCGGCACCGGCGACTTTCAAACGACCTAGAGTGTACCGTACATTGCTCAGACCGAATGATTTGACTACGTATTACGATATGATGGCTTATGCGGATCATGCTAAATTTAGTGATACGATCTATCAACAATTTGAATCTGAGATTCTGACTCTGACCAAGAGGAATTTGAAATTGGATGTTCCCTTGAATCCGTACGAGCATCGTGATAAATTGGAGGATGAACTATTCGCGATGCCGCAATGGGACAATGGTGAGTTGAAACATCATCATCGGGAGGAATGCACTGTGGAGGGGTCGAAGGGGCAAGTGAAACATGTTGAAGAGCATGGAGAATTGCCTCAACATTCATCTAATTATGAGCAGTTGATGTTGATTATGAATGATAGGACGATTACTACTACTAATTCCACGTTTGCGATCACGTTAGCTAAGAACGCTACGAAATTACTGAACAATGCGAATGGCAATAACTCATCGTCGTCTAATAATACTTCTAGTAACAGTAAAGGGAATCAAGGCGGGACGGTGAAAAACAGTAGTAATGGTAATTCCAGTTCGGGCACACAAGTCGCCATTGCTGCAGCTGCCGCCGCCGCAGCAGCAGCAGCTGGTGCCACTGTGGGTAATGAGAATAATCAATTTAGTCGGTTAAAATTCATTGAACAATGGCGAGTCAACAAGGAGAAGAGGAAACAACAGCAGTTCATGACGAATAATAATAGCAATACGAATAGTGCACATATGAATGTGAACAATGTGAGGACGGGGTCCGCTACACCGTTTAGTTCCAAGATATCTATGGGCGCGCCCTTGAGTGCGCAACAGCAGTTCTTACAACAGCAACAGGCCTTGGAACAGCAGCAGCAACAGCAGCAGGGCAAAGGGACGAAACGTAATGGTGGAGGATCTAATGGCGGAACACCCAAGCCGAAGAAACCACGTAAGACGAAGAAGAAGGCAGAAGGAGAAACAGCGGGGGCCAAGAAGAAGCGTGCGCCCGCCAAGAAACAAAGTGGGAAGAGCACTCCGTCTGCGTAAAAATTGAGTTGATACACAATTATATATCTATGCGAATGAATCCTGTGGTTCATTCTCCAATAAGTATTTAATTAATTCGTAAATATTCTGTCTATCTGCGACAGTATGGATCCAAATCCCGTAGATTTCATGTTTCAAATTTTTAATAATGACCAGATCGTCCTTGACTTCCACGCCCATGCATTCCAATGGGTTATGGCCGTCATCAATGGCATCAAAGACTTTCCTCTTGTTGATGACGCTATTGGGGACGATGGCCATGGAGAAATTGTCCGGGTTTATCCTGTTCAGCAATATGAGTCCATAGTTATATATATCTTTGCCCGTCAAGACGGTGAGGTCCTTATCTCTGGGGTGGAAGTTGTTGGTGTTGTTGCTGTTGATGCTTGCGGAGGTGTTGTTGTTGTTTTCGGTCATTGATGTTTCGAAATTGAAGAGGTCGCCGCCCTGCGAGATGTCACGGAGGTAGATCGCGAGGACGCCCTGGTATTCCAGTTTGTTCCACTCGTTCTTGTTGAAGTCCCATTTGTAGATGGAAGCGTGTGGCGTGTGGAAGAGCAGCTGCTTGATCTTCGGGTCGTATCTGCCGATGACGTTGTAGTTGAGGGCCTTTCTGTAGAAGTCGAGTGTGGGCTCCGTGGTGGAGGTAGCAGTGGAGGTCATTGGTGTTGTGTTGTGAGTGAGTGAGCGAGTGAGTAAGCGAGAGAGAGAGGGCGAGAGAGTGCTGTTTTGTTTGTTTGTAGCACGCTGGTTGAGTTGAGCTTTTCGAGCGGGCAGAGACACGACACGCCAACTCCGTGTATTCGCTTCATTGTGCCGCGAGCATTCCCGGTTTTCCCAGATCGCCTTGCACGGCCGCGCGCGGGCGTGCAAGGCAAACTCCGGTTTCCGGCGCCGCGGTTTCCTAAAAGAGCAACAAACACGGGTGACGTAAGCGAGGTGTCTGGGTGACTGACACCGCGGACTTTTTCCTTCCGGCTTACCTCAGCGTTCCTGCGCGCAGAAACGGCCGCAGGGCCCGGAATTCCGGCTCCGCGCAGGCGCAAAAAGAAACGAGCGCTGCTACAAAAAGCTTTGAAAACTCCGTAGCGCACATTCTGAAAAGTTTATTCCCCCATTATTTTATCTTATCCAGTTGAAGTTTTAGTCCACCTCACTTCATTTAGCAGCTCTTTTGACATTCTTTTCTCTCTGCCTCAATTGCTGCTTCCACTTTCTTCCTTCACTTTCCTTCCCTTTCCTTCCTACTCACTCATATATATACACTCTGCTCTGCTCTGATCTGCTCTGATCTCGTCTCGCCTCGTCTCGTATCGTCTATACACCACCGTCCCAGCAACCCGTGAATGCCATGCCCGCAAGTATCACTGTTATCAACAAGGACCAGAAACTGCCTCCACTATTGTTGCCCACACTGAGTCTGTCGCCCTCGTCTTCATCAACCACATCTTCAAACTCTTCAGCAAATTCAGCAACCACTCCACCCACAGTTCCCTCTCACAGATCAACCTCCGCTCTGAATGATACAAAGGGCGTCACAGAAAAATTCTTTCTCATAGATCCATCCTCAAGAAAGAGGAAAATGATGGATCAACAGCCACTCTTGGAAAAGTCCAAAATGGTCCAGAGAAACACTCTGGAAAATTTAGCCTTCTTGGCAACAAAGAGACCAAAATTATCAATGGATAATTACTCTCACTCTCAACCGCTCTTGAATCTAAATTCAAATTTCATACCAAATCCAAATCCAAATTTTAACGGAATCGCAAACATAACTCCCCCACCAAATGAAATACTGACAAATACCTCTTCAACTAATAACACTAATAATAACATTCAAAATTCATACTCCTCCTCCTCTTCCGCTTCCTACACCTTACAACAACAACAACAACAACAACAACCTCCCACCGCATTAGGAAGACCAAAGGGCTCCCTAGGTTCAATGCAATTACCTCCAATGTCTGTCCCACAACAACAACAACAACCCTCAACAACCCCAAACGCAAAGAGACAAAGAATCGGTCCAAGTTGCGATAAATGTCGATTGAAAAAAATTAAATGTAACGCAAAGGTCGAAATCATCTTACAGGATGACAGAATTATTCCATTAATATCGGAAAAATTACATTATTGCTTAATGAAAAATGATGTCTTGAACAACCTACCATTATTAGTAAACCAACTAAACGTCCCCCAGGACGTCATTAATCTACTACAAATAAACAATCAACTAAGATTGATTAAACATATAGATAAATTAATCCTCTTCCAACCTTGTAATTCATGTATCAAGAGGAAAGCCGCAGCATCCACTCAAAATTACAGTACAACGGATAACGGCGCAACAAAGAATCCAACTTTACCCTCCTTTGATGATACTTTATTTTGTACCTTCTCCAAGGGGTTCACAAGAGCAGATATTAACATATTCGGCAAGATCTCAATGAGATTGAAGGGAAGAGCCATCAAGGATATGACATATTCGGATTATAGAAGAGCAGGCTTTTAATATCGCCACCCCCCACCACTGCATGCATATTGTTACGTATTTTTTTTTTTTTTGTATCTATCTAATCTAATTCAATTTCTAAAATATTATAAACTTGATCAATAGACTGAACACAACATGGAAACAAAACATTACAATCAAAGAAACTGATACTTTACTCTCTTCTTGTCCGAAATTAACCATCTTATAAATGAAAAACCCACTCTTGCACATCCCGAAACACAAAGTCACCCACTCCAGGATCCTAATCACCCCGGAAACAGATCCGTATCGATCCAAACCAGCCATAATCATACACACGGGCACCCAAACAACATTACCGTACCCATAAACAGATATCAAATCATGCACGTCGCCCAATGCAACTCCTTTCTTCCAACTACCATCCCTAATCAGCAATTGCCAACTGACAAAGGGAACACCAAAAGTATACCCGAAGAAGATCCAGATCGAATGGATCAAATTGATAAACTCACTCTTCCTCATCTCTTCCACACTACCCAACTTCTTACCTTGCACTAATTCATTGATCACTAATTGTAACCCTCCAACAACGATAAATCGACTCATTACCACGCTCGCTGTGATCCAAACGGACCCGTACAGATCCATCACCGCCGCCGACTCCGAATCATCCTCCAAATCACCAACTTTCTTCATGGGGTCCATGGTAGGACGGAACGAAATACCGTTCACTAATCTTTCTTGCAGTTCGTGCGTGTCCAATTGGAAAAATCGAGAGTAATAGTTCAATAGTCCGGGACCCAACTTCCCCTGCTTCGTGTTCGCATCATCACTGGCAATGACCGGTGCTGGCGTTGCTGCTGGCGCCGCCGGTGTTGGTTTGGACACATCATCACTCGCGATAACGTTATTTGGGTCCTCGAATGGGTTCGGTTCATCCCCAAGAAAATCATCCACTCCTTCTAGATCGTCGTCAATGTTTAAAAATGAATTGTTGTCACTATGTGTTGTTGCCATCTTGCTATGCTTTTTTTGCTGTTTCTTTACCTCTCTTGCTTGCCTTGCATGCCTTCCTTCTTTAAAGGGGTGTCCTTTACCAAATTCTTCGTCACGGCAAACGAAGTTGAAAAAAAATGTGCGATGAGCTTTCTCGAACTAGTGAACTTACAAACGATAATAATGAATCTCCACAACAGCATATGTCTCCCCATCTCATCAACTTGGCAAGACGACTTATAACGACAACAACCATGGCATCCCCCTCCTTCCAAACGAAAATTGCAAAAGTGGACCCCACAAAGATTTTTTTCCCAGAAAATTCACATATCGATGGCACACTCCCCATAATAACTGATCCAATAACGGAATCTGCACTACTGGAAGCTGCTCAAATAATAAGAGACACGGACCAAACAGTAGCGTTCCCCACAGAAACTGTCTATGGACTCGGTGGTTCCGCATTGAACGATCAATCAGTCATTAACATCTACAAGGCCAAGAACAGACCAAGTGATAACCCATTAATCACTCACGTATCATCCATCAACCAACTCAATAGGAAAATATTCAAATCCCACAAAACTGACTCATCCCTGCAAAATATCCCCATCATATATCACAAATTAATAAAAACCCTATGGCCAGGTCCATTAACCATTTTACTCCCCACGGAAAACACAAGAGGAACACTTTCTGTCAAGACCACTAATTCTCAACCCACATTCGCAGTAAGAATCCCATCAAACGTCATCGCAAGAGCATTGATAGCATTAAGTGACACTCCGATAGCGGCCCCCTCCGCTAACACATCCACTAAACCATCTCCAACATTAGCATCCCATGTCTTTCATGATTTGAAAGGGAAAATACCATTGATATTGGATGGTGGACCCTGTAATGTCGGTGTGGAGAGTACCGTGTTGGATGGACTATCCAGACCACCAATGCTTTTACGTCCCGGTGGACTGACTTTGGAACATATATTGGAATTAGGCGGTCAGGATTGGATTGATTGTAAAGTGGAAAATAAACAAAATGTGAAACAAGGTGAGACGGTAAGGACACCGGGAATGAAATATAAGCATTATTCCCCCGATGCAAAAGTTATATTGTTGATCCCACCGCCAGATTCAAATCAACGACCTACAGTGAAATCATATTTACATGAATTGAATGAGATTGTAGGGCAGGAGAAGGGTAAGAAGATTGCCATATTGACGGGTCCCATACTAAACAGGGAAGAAAAATTGTTCCCAAACAATACAGATATCATTGTGAAACATCTCGGTGATGAAGGTAATGAGATTCAAGCAAATTTGTTCGCCATGTTAAGAGAAGCGGACGAGATAGATAATGTCGATGTCATGATAGTGGAAGGTTCATCAGAAGATGGTGAAGGACTAGCTATTATGAATAGATTAAAGAAAGCTTCTGCTGGTAATTATGTATATGTAACCTAATGATGAAACTTTATAATTAATAATATATATTTTTTGCACTTTTCATTATTTATTGTTTTTTTTGTTTGAATAATAAGAAAAATGCCAAGTGTGTGAGTGTGTCTAATGTTCAATCACGTACTCACTTTCCTTGTCTTGCCTTGCCTTGCCTTGCCTTGCCTTGCCTTGCCTTGCCTTGCCTTGCATCCTCCTAAACGATATCGTAATACGCATCTATAGTTGAGGTAGTTCTCTTCACCCACCATTTTCTCAATTCATCAAAGACAAACACAGAACTACTTATCACCAATAAAAATATTAAATCCATAAAACTTAAACTTTCGGTCTTGAAAACAGATTGGAAAAATGGGATATAAATGGCACACATTTGACCCAATAATGATAATCCAACAGCTAAATTAAACATCTTATTAGCGAAAAATCCAACTTCAAAAATTGATTTTGTACTATGTCTGCAGGCAAGCGCATTAAACATATCGAAAAATACGAAGCATGTAAATGTCATTGTGGTATCTCTTGCGGTAACTTCACCATCTTCTGCCATTTCCTTAATGAAAACGTAAACAGTACCCAAGATAATACAAGCAGCAGTCCCTAATAAACGTTTCAACACTTGTGATGTTAAAATTTTTTCTGAACGTTTTCTTGGTGGTTTCTTCATCACTTCATGATCCACCGGTTCAACACCTAAGGATTGTGCAGGTGGACCATCCATTAAAATATTAATCCATAAAATTTGCATGGCATTTAATGGATTAGGTAATTTGAACGCTGTCGATAATGCAATTAACGATAAAGCTGCAACACTAGTAGATAATTGGAAAGTTAAGAAATTTTGAATATTGTTAAAGATACCCTTACCTTCTTCAATGGCTGTTAAGATAGTACTAAAATCATCATCAGTTAATACCATATCAGATGCTTCCTTAGCAACATCAGTACCCATTCTCCCCATGGAAACACCGATATCGGCTAATTTCAAAGCAGGTGCATCATTGACACCATCACCTGTCATAGCAACAACATCACCTCTTTTTCTTAAGGCACGAACAATATTTAATTTGTGTTCTGGGGTAGCACGAGCAAAAATGTTTACATGATCAATGACATTAGCTAATTGATCATCACTCATCTCATTTAATTTATCACCAGATAAGACAGATAATTTAGGATCTAACACAGGGATACCAATTTGTCTGGCAATGTTTACCGCTGTGTTTTCAGAATCACCAGTAATCATAATAATATGTACACCACCTTGAAGTAATTGTTCAATGGCAGGTTTCACAGTAGGTCTTGGAGGATCATTCATACCAATTAAACCAGTAAAGATCAAGTCACCAACACTTTCCTCAGTTAATAAAGTGGGGGAATCTGGTAATGTGGTCTTGGCAAATGCTAGCATACGTAACCCTTCAGAGGCTAAAGAATTCGCCGTTTCAATAATTACATCTCTTTGTCCTTGAGTTAACTTTTCAGTCTTACCCTTTTGATTTAAATAATGGGAACATTGACTCAAGACTTTTTCAAATGCACCTTTAACACATAATGAGTATTTACCTTCAGAGTTCACTATTTTAACAGCCATAAATTTTCTTTTGGAATTAAATGGAATTTCTTGTACTTTTTTAAACGTTGGCCTGATATCTGACAAATCAAATTTGGATAATTGTTCTAATAGTGCAATATCGGTAGGATTCCCCAAATATTTGCCATGTTCTTGAGAAAATGATGCATTGTTACAAATATTACCAATAGTTAAAGTAGATTTAACGTCTTCAGTTAAATAATTCTTCAAACTCCCACTTTTACTCTTTTCCAAACTTAAGACGTTTGCCTTATTAGCCATACTATCCAAACACCAAATTTTTGAAGCTGTCATATGGTTTGAAGTTAAAGTACCAGTCTTATCGGAACAAATAACATTCACAGAACCCAAAGTTTCTACACTTGGTAATCTTCTTACAATCGCTTTACGTTTGGCCATTCTCAAAACACCAAGAGCCAATGTAACAGTAACAATGATAGGTAAACCTTCTGGAATGGCAGCTACAGCTAATGACACCGAGATTTGGAACATTTCTAACCACGATCTTCCTTGAAGAATACCGACTAAGCAAATCAAACCAATTACAATGAAACTAAATAGTGATAGATCTTTACCCAATTTGTCCATAGCGTTTTGTAATGGAGTTTTTGGTTTTTCAATGTTGCTTAACATTTCAAAAATAGCACCAAAGGAAGTATTCTTCCCAATCCCAACAACAATACCTTTACCGTGACCTTCTTTAACAAGAGTTCCCATGTATGCCACACAGGTTCTATCAGAAATTGGGATAATAGAGTTTGGTTGGTCGTTAAAACTATCTTTATTCACCTCTTTGGCAGATTTATGAACAGGTTCATTCTCACCAGTTAAATTACTTTCATCAATGGATAAATCCACAGCTTCAATAATTCTAAGATCTGCTGGAATTCTATCTCCAATTTTAAAATGAACTAAATCACCTGGAACAAGTCCAGAAGCTAATACGTGAGATTCTTGACCACATCTGATTAAATGACACTCTGCTGGAACCAATTTATTCAATGCTTCTAAAGATTTCTCAGATCTATACTCCTGCACAAATCCAACACTGACGACAATAACAATAGCCAACGTAATACTGACGGCATCATCGATATTTCCCATTATGAAAGATACAACTGCTGACCCAATCAACAGTAGGATTAATCTATCTTCAACAAAACTAGATAGAAACTTTTTCCATAAACTTTCATCTTCTTCAATGACAATTTCGTTGGCACCATAAACCAATTTCCTACGACTAGCTTCTGCAATAGAACCTAATCCTGATTTCGGATCAGTTTCTAATTTTCTCAATGTTTCATCCACAGACATTGTACAATATTCTAAAGATGCATTCGGTCTGGAAAGTGCCTCTTTGGCCACCTCTAACAGCTCCCTCTCTTCTATACTTCTCTCATCGGCAATTGGTGCGTCGAATGGGTTTGCACTCATGTCTAATAGTGTATACACCTGATATGCAGAAATGGAAAAGTTAGCAAAATAAAAACAAAAATAGAAAGCTAGCTTGATTATTAATATACGTTAACTAGCAATGACTGTATAGCTTTCAAATTAATCGTTCCTTTTAGTATTTCAGGGTCTTGACTGGCAGATTGACGTTTCAGAGACTATTTTATTTTCTCAATTGGAATGTTAGCTTTTGATTTGAATTTCGAGTAAATGTAACGCCTTCGTTCATTTTTTTTTGTCTATTCGTCTTTTGTTCACGTGGATACGCGCAACAAAAAAACATTACGCTAACAACCGTCTCGCCTCGGTAAAAGGTTGATAATAATATCGTCATTTATTTTTAATATATTATAATATTTCTATTCCTATGCTACATATTTATTGATAAATAAATTTTACTTTCTATTTTACTCATTTAGGTTCCACATTGTAACGTAACCTAATACCCATGGCCGTCAGTTCAGAATCTAGATACTTCAATACGAAAGGTATAGCAACTGTGGTGGTATCATTACCACCAACAAATTTATTACCTTGGCCATCTTCCCAAATTTCTGAATCATCGATAAACACGTTAGATGTCTCTTCATCCTTGGCAAGCATGCTCTTTGCTTCGTCAAATCTTACCGCGCAACGACGACAGCAAACTGTGGAAAGCGAACCAATCCTAGGAACACTCTGTTGGGTTGTAAGTATTGAACCACACTCACGACAAACAGACGTTTGTGTGTAATCCGAACAGTTAAGTAGACGATCTTGTAACAAAAATGATGTACCATGCCCGATTAAGGCATCTCTTTCCATTTCACCAACACGAATACCACCATGTCTCTTTCTACCCTTAACTGGTTGCATGGTTAGACTGTTCACAGGACCAGTGGAACGGACTTGGAACTTATCATTAACCATATGACGCAATCTTTGATAATAGACCACACCAATATAGATATCAGCTCTTAACTCTTCACCGGTCGCACCGGAATACATAGGTTCATTACCATGGTAATTGTAACCTGCCTTAACTAATTGATCACCGAAATAATCAGCTGGTGTATCGTCTTCATTAAAGATCCATGGGGTGGCATCTTGGGCCACACCATGTAGAGCACCAGATTTACCGGCAAGAGATTCCACGAACATACCAATGGTCATACGGGATGGGAATGCATGAGGATTAATGATGACATCAGGCTGAATACCTGTTTCACTAAATGGCATGTCCACAGTTGGCCATTTTCTTGAACAGACACCCTTTTGACCATGTCTGGATGAAAATTTATCACCAATTTGAGGAGTTCTTCTAATACGATATTTAATACTAACGGTTTGTAATTCTTGAAATTTATTAGATTCATCACCAATCAAATTGACTTCTTCAATATAAGCCGGTTCTGAGGAATGGTAAGTCTTGATCTTGGTCTTGTTCAAAGTATCGTCAAAATAGGCACAAATTGGATCACCTTCTTCAACGTAAGTTCCGATATATGGTAACCCATCATCATCTAGCTTGTCCAACCATTCCTTTGGCCATTCATCATTACCAAAACCGAAATGTTGGGTGATTGGATCACCACGACTTCTGTTCAAGGATAAATCAACCTTTTCCACTTTGTACATTGTACCATAACCAAAACCTCTTTCATCTGCGGATTTGTTAATAATCATCGCATCATCCATATCATAACCAGTGTAGGAAATAACAGCAACAACAGCATTCGTACCATTAGGAAAGTTATCCATACCATAGTCATCGTACAAATTAGCCTTAACAATTGGAGTTTGACCTGATTGTAATCTATAAAGCTTATTATCAGATCTATGGCATAAAGCAACACCAGGGGTACCCATCGTTTGCTTACCCATTTGGCATTGGTACATATTTCTTGGAGATTGATTGAAATCTGAAAATGGAGTCAAATTAGCCAAAATGGATAAAATGTTTGTTGGTGTGAATTCAACGTGAGTATGAACATTATTTTCAATCTCTTGTGGTGTCACTGCGACATTCATGTAAACTTGTTCAAATGGACCAACAATATCCTCTTTATCCAGAGGTAAGTAACGAACAGGACGCATCATTCGGGAATGACCACCAAAAATATACAAACCAGGGTATTGACCACGTGTTGAAGGTGGGACATAACCAATTTCTAAATCCAAGGGTAGACCTGGGATTTTTCCTTCCACTTTCCAGAATCTTAAAGTGTCAGCAATGATTTTACCTTGTTCGTGAGAAACCCAACCGATAATCTTACCATCAATTTGGACACAACATTGAGATGGACCAGCAGCAATGGTATGTGATGCAGGAGAAACACCTAATTGATATAATAAACCTGGAATTTGAGAAACATCCGATTGTTGAGTGGATATTTTACACTTATGTGCAAAATGATTTAATAAACCACAAGGTGAACCATCCGGTGTATGAACAGGACAAAGGAAACCCCATGATTCAGGTAATAGTTTTCTGACAGTGGTAGTCTTTAGTTGAGCAAAAAATGAACCTCTGTGCACCATTCTGAAATGGGAGATGAAACGGTAGAAATTAATCTTTTCTGCAACAACGGTATAACCAGAAACTTGCTGTAAATCTAAACCAGATTGAGAAACTAAATTACCGGTCGATAAGAAGTACTGTAGTTTCGACCCAATGTTTTCATTAACTCTCATTAAGACTCTTGACATGTATTTACGATCTTTGAAATTGATGGCAAGTCCACGATTGCTATCAGTTCTAATTTGTTGGATGATATTTTGCAAATATTCATCGATTTTCTCTTTAATAATCATACCGTATAAGAAACCACCTAGAAGTACCTCTTGATGTTGAGTAGCATCGGGATTATCCGGTGAACATTCACCGGCCACCAAAGAGTATAGTTTTCTAATCATGAAAAGTAACATTCTAAATTTATCTTCGTTATTACCCTTGCCTAGATGGACGAGAACAATACGGTCCAAAACTTCTTGACCAACTTCATAATCAGATTTATCAGGGGAAGCTTGAAAAACGACACGGAATTTGTCTCCCAAGAATTGCAAAACTTGAGTACGATTTTGTAGAGTTGGATATCTTTTCTTAAACCCACGTAATAATAGTTCAAGACGATCAGTCAAGAAAGAATCATGGAGATCAGAACCAATAATACCATCAAATATTTCTCTGTCACTTGTGTCGCATAAAGCCTTAAGGATCATTACTACTGGAACTAAATATTCATTTTTTCTCCATGAGAATCTGAAAGTAACCTGACCATCGTTCAAATAATGTAGAACATTAGTTTGAGAAGTTTGATCGGGTCTAACAGATCTCAATTGAATACCAAACTGAGTATAAGCTGCACCTCTATTGGTGAAAGATGGTCTGATAATGGCCATTGGGTGGTTTCTACGTTGAACGATCAACATTCTAATCAATTTTTCAATACCATTGATGATGAAATAACCACCTAACTCATCAGATTCTTCTTTGTGTTGAACCAACTCGTATGGAGACAATTTGTTCAAATGACATCTATTACTTTGTAACATAACTGGTAACCCACCACAATCTCTAACCTCTGTGAAAGTTTCTTCACCATCATTGACAGACCATTTCAATTTTAACATTAACTTACCTTTGTATGATACCAGTCTTTGTCTGGATTCGGATGGGAACACTTTTCTTTCAACTGCTGAAGAGACACCATCATTTGAAGTTGGTTTCGCAATGGAAACTTGCTCTACACTTATGGATAACTTGTTACCTAGGTATGAATCTTTACCCGTTTGAACTGCCCCAGTTTTTCCATCAAATATAACTTTTTCACCAATATCTTTGACCCCTTGGTTTAATAAACCACCATCTGGGCCTTCAGTTAAAGCATTGAAGGAGCCAACATGAGGTTCAACTGCCTCTTGAAGCAATGGATAGGCTGACTTATCCTTTGGAGGATTAATAAAACGAGATTCTCTCTCCAGAGTTCTGAAGTGAGCAGTTCTTGCGTTAGAAGGTGGTTTAATAACTTTACTCATCTCTTGGCTCTTTTCACCTCTGCTTGAAAGAGATTATATTTCCCAGGTTTGGAAGTTTTAAAGATATTAATGGAATAATGGTTAAATCAATATCTCTAATTTTTGAGATGAGCTTAAAAAAATTTTTTTTTTTCAGGCGGCAAGAAATTTTCAATGGCGTCAGTGACGATGAGCTAAATCATAAATGATGAGCAGTAAAACATGAAGACATGGAGCATGGAGCATAGCCGTTGCACTTAAGAATGTATTATTGACATTCAATCACTATTTGAAGTTATTCAACAAAAAATTCCAATAATTTGGGAGGAAAGGTAGATTTAGTGGTTCTGCAACATCCCTAAAAAAGACATGCAATCGCATCCTCTTCTAAGTTTCAGATTAAAGATGGCATTTCAAGCCTATACTTTTGTTCAGGGATTATTGTTGTCAATGAATATCAGAGTCAGATGATCTTTCCTATTCATAGTCCAATAGTTTTTGAGCCAAAAAAATATAACAAATAGCCTTGTTGGCGCAATCGGTAGCGCGTATGACTCTTAATCATAAGGTTAGGGGTTCGAGCCCCCTACAGGGCTTTTTCTTTTTACTAAAACTTCAACAATTGACTGGACAATTACCAGCTTTAACCTGATCTAAATAATCAGTTTCCTTTTCACAGTAATTAGTTTAATTTTCAATTTTTTGGGGTGTTCTAGTATTGCTGGCGGCCTAAAATAATAGCCTTATTCTGAAAAAACAAATCCCAAAAAATTTGAGATACTGTTATGCGCCTCATGAAGGACACAGAAAGTCAAACAAACAAATCAATATTTTACTGAAACGTTAATGGTTATTAACAAAAAGAATATGACGTGACGACTAGTTGATTGAAGAAACAGAATGGCCTTTCAATAAGAAAAAAATTATGAGAGCTATGGGATTCGAACCCACGCATCCGAAGATATCAGAATGTTTAAGCAGAACCTAAATCTGACGCCTTAAACCACTCGGCCAAACTCCCTGTTTTCTTATTTTTTTTGTTGAGAGGGTTCTGTAATATTGTTTTCTCAAACAGTTTTACTAACAAACAGTTTTACCATGAAGTTCAGAAAACGTTTGTGCTGCGAAGAAGTTTTAAATAGTGATATTAATAATATCCTAGGATAGAGATTCTACATATCAAGTTTGGTACAATGTCTTCTACAAAGAAACGAACTGACTACCACATATGGTAAGAACGCGAAGTATTACAGGCATCGACCCGACACGATTGATCTTGAAGTTCCGAAAGACAAACTGGTGTCTGCTATTCCAATAGCAGGATGGGTATTGATAGACCAATAACTCAGAGTTAACTTTTAATACTCCTATGTTATATTTTTTTATATCTTTTATCCTTTTTACTTTCAAAAAAGAAAAGAACCCTTTGCAAACATTAACAGGGATAATATTTACTCTTATTTAAAGTAAAAAAGGTTATGCACAATAAAGATGGAACCCTACATGAAATATAACACCCGATATGCTGAAACGGGTGTTTTCGAGCTTATATTTTTTGGAGAAATTTGCAGCTCTTGTGACCAAAATACAGCAAAATATAAGCTAGCCGCCAATACTAATAAAGGTATTTGGTACTGTATTGAAATATTAATTTTATAGGCTGTTTTTATATTATAGAAACATAATTTCTTTTCAAAGCCAAGTTCCCTAGGTCATCAGTGCCAACCTGGATTAGCTCCAGTTAGGTTACCATAAACAACTGTATTACGGTTGTCGTTTGTCCATTAAGTTACTTAAATGAAAGTTAAAGACCCAATGACAGGAAATTACGGGGCCTTGGTTGAAATGCCGGTTATTTCCATTGAAAACTTATTAGAACCATTCCAAGTTTACAAAGAAGCATGGATTTTCTGGTTTAGTTTAAATTTGTGAGACTATTTTCTTCCCTTTTAATGACAGTTGTAAATCTATGTCTTCTTGGGTTATTATGTGTTAAGGTTATTTAATATATAAACAACCCTAAATGAGTAACTAGGTCAAATTAGATATACGTTCAGGAATACTATATAAGCTTGGTTCTATTTATGATAATTACCTAAAGGGTTCCAACTGATACCAACTTCCTCATGATAAGTTGAATGGTAAGTCGACGACGACGACGCTCGATGGGTTGGATCAAGATTCTTCAATGACACGGTTACCCTGAGTGTTGGGGTAACTATCCGCGTCTAACCCTGAGTGACTGATCAGGTCTACTCTTAGTATTTCAGCTAATACTATCAATCCATCCTATAGGTCTCATGGACTACTATTAGGTATGGTTGAGCTTATCGAAATCTACCTAACATTATGATATAATTTTTTTTTCCTTAAATTTCTTTAATATATTCAAGTTGTATAAAGAGAGGTTAAATCCTTAATTTGCTTTGATGCTGACTTTTCAAATAAAATAAAGTCTTCCTTTTGTAGCGAAAGCACATCAAAAAAACAAAAGATATAGAGACGAATGCATATTAATATTATTATTTAAATAAGAATATTTAAAGACAACTTAAGTAGGAGTGGGAACGCTGTCTCAGTTAAGTTGGCTTCCGTTCGTTTATTACATACGTTTTTGCCCCCTTTTTCTGATGGCTTTTCAAATGTCTCAACATGTTACTTTTCACGTTAAATGACTTATTGCACGATTTCCAGGGACATCTAAATGGCGTATCTCCCGTGTGGATAAGGTAGTGTGTCTTTAAAGTGGAAGGTCTGGAACAAATTTTACCGCAGACCGGACATTGTTTCCTTAGCCTTGAAGCCAGATTTAAATTCTTCTGAATGGCAGATCTTGATGGTGGCTGGAGGTAATCTACCACTCCATCGTTCATTAGTATGTTATAATTTGGGAATTGGTGAGGATCGTAACCGTCTTGTGGAAATTTTACGTTATTGTTGTTGGGGAATACTATAGGTTGAGATTGCATTGGCATTTGTGTTTGAGGTTGAGGATAAATTTGAATATATGGTTGGTTTGGCCCTTGCCTGGGGTCAATCATTGGTGCTGCCTGAGGCGGAGAAACTTGACCAAAGACAATTGGTGGGTAGCTTGGTAGCCCTGTCGCATGGTATTGTTGGTTTGGAGGATACATTTGTTGGTTTTGAAATTGTGGGTAAGCGGCTAGGGGAATTGTTTGTTGGGGATACTGCAAGGGTGATTTGTTTTGCTGCGAGACTTGCAGTTCATAGTTTTGTGGTGCTCCCTGTGATACACCTTGTGGTACACCTTGTGGTTGTGCTGGGTATTTAGCCTTATTTTCTGTTGGTGCTGGTGGAGGAGCAGGGGTTGTTCTGGAACTTTTTTGACCAGTATGAACCAGAGATGAACATGGCGGTAAAGTAATAAACGCACTTCTTCCCCCATTCTCAGGGGAGTTTGGAAGAGAATATGCATCTTCTAGGTTCTTCTTGTATGCTGAGGAATCAATTATCGAAGCATCAAATGAATGGCGGTGATTCTGCGGATGTGCTAAATCTTCAGAATGTTGAGAATTCATTAAGCCGATATTAATATGGGGAGGGAATGGATGACTTTTTAGTATTATGCTTTCCATCTAAACGAATATATTTGTTCTTAAGAAGCTCTTAAACAAAACTTTTATTTGTTTGTTGGATAATGGATAAAATAATGATATATTAAAAAACCTCTTTAGCGGATTAACGACGGAATAATAAAACTGCAATCGAAGACAGCCTCTTCTTATTGTTTATATACCGAATGACTGATGTAAGCTAGGATATACTCAACAAGTGGTGCATATACTTGAGTAAAGAATGAAGACCATAGCGGATGAAACGCTATCTCCATTTGTTTTAAAGTTTAGGAGTTAACTTTCTGTTTACTAAAGGACGACGATCATTGATGTCGATCCTTTTCTTTCCTGCTTAAAATTCTTGAATACGATGCGTAAATACATGTGGTGTTAGTGCTGTATGGTTGTACCGGTTTTTCTCTAAGGGATAGGGGACTTGCATGGTGTAACCGCCAAAAAATCGAGATTCGGAATGTCACATTGCGAGTCTCCCCACGGCCTGCTCTCAGGCTGGAGAGTTGTCTAGCCTAATAACCGGTGCTTTTCCCTACCAACGCCTATCTGCATAAGAAGTCTTCCACAGGCACGACTTTTGTCGTTTAGTTAACGGTCGAGACAACTTTTTCTCGGGGCCTGTGCGAAGAAATCTTTGGTTGTGCGCCTAAACCCTGGATGATCGCCCTGCCCCAACATCGACGCTGGAGAAGACAGTTTCAGTCCGCAACGAACAGGGTGTGGTTCTGGGCAGGATGATGCACGCTACAATCAGTCAAACAATATGACGAAGAGGTGCAAGGGCCCAGCCTGCCCAGTGGCCCATCTGTTCTCGTTGTGCTGGCATTTTCTCCGGTAACGAGGCTTGGGGTAACATACAATATTTGATGAAGATCATTTGGCAGAGAATGGCCCGTAGGGATAAAATGTTGATAAATATCGAATTTTACGTTCCTACCTAAAGTCTCCGGTAGATCTGCGGTAACTTTCTGTATCCCATAATTTCACTTTCCCCTTCAGAGAACAACGTAGAAGCCACTTGGGCTAATTCTCTTATTGTTATCCAGGAACCGTTACAAAAACGCTAAGGTCGATGTGCACCGGTGAGATTTTTGAAGGTTTCCTTGAATATTGATCTGCATGGGACCGTTTCATCACCGTTAATGGATTACGGGAGCACATGTGCTTCACGGGGGATAGAATCTTTAGTTGATATAAACTTTCCATGGAAGGGTTTTTTTTAGAATTTTTTTCGCTTCGTGCGACATTTTAATTGGGAAATCCCTCTCGCCTTGAAGATCCCAACTGAGATCCCAGACAACACTCCTTGCTTATTGATTTACCAAATTTGAATTCCTGATCCCTTGCCTATTCTTTTTAAGATCTCCGTGCCTGAATTCAGCACTGTGACCCTTTTCTGTAACAGATTTTAGAAGGCAAAGGAATGTCAATCACGAGAAGTTCACTTGGTCAAGATATCCAGGGCACTGCTAATAAACACCCCTAGAGGATTCTCTTTACGAGGCTGTTCGGTTCTTGATGTTTGAAAGGTACGTACCTGCCGAATATATCCAATTCGTATTGCCTACGTATACTTGGTAAAATTAAGTGATCTAGCTAGTTTATTGTGGGCGCGATGCACAGATTGACAAGAGGCGACGGGAAACTATTCTTGTCACAAAAAACATGTCTGTCTGTAATAAGCAGGGAAGCGGCACTGCTGGCAAATTGTAGAGAATAGCCTGACAGTTTGGGAAATCCAGATCGCTTGTTTAAAAGTGAAACACAGATTATGTACTCTCCTCAAGGCACAGACCGGAATACTTCTACGATTGACGTTTCAGAAGGTTTGAAACCCTTCGACCCTGTGCTTGCTGAAGAAAGATCTGCTCCTGCTTTGGAATTTCAGGCAAGTGGGAGTTGTAACTATGACGAACATTCTCTCGGAGATAGTATTTTGGAATTGTCAACAGAATTCAGTTCAGTGGCTGAAGACGAAAGCCAGAAGAAAATCAATCATCTGAAGGCACTTCTCCAAGAAAAGAACCGTCAAATCTTAGAACTTCAAAGGTTTAACTCAGAAAAAAAAGAATTAGAGAGAGAGTACCAACAGAAAATTGAATTGTTAAACAAAACATTAGTTGTTGAAGATGTCTCACTGAAAGAGTCAGTCATCAGGATAACGAAGTCAAAATGTGAAAGTGAAGAGGAGAATCAATTGTACAATACCTCAAAAGAGAAACTCAAATTTTGGAAGACAAATGACAACTATGACTCAGTAGACAAAAATTATTATCTAATGACTACCTTGTTTTTGCCTTTCTTGAAAAATTCCATTAGAAACATCCAAAATTGTAAATTACTGACAAGGGATGCTGAAAATTTATTAAATAAACTGGAAAGCATTCAAGTTGAAAACAATAGTAAAATTGACAATTATAATGAATTCGGTACACTCTTTAATGATTTTTTTCATCTCTTAAGATACCAAACATCTCTTTTGAACGAAGAATTATTTAAAGACAATGATATAAGAAAGATTCAAGAACTTCTAGGCCCACTTTTTGCTCCAGATATTCTTGCAAGACTATCTTCTTCCAATTTTAGCCTGTTGCAAAAAGAGATTAGAAATCTCTTATTCAAATACATCAAAACCAATTCGAATGTAGAGGAAGAACAATCTCCCTCAACATCACTTCCTCAGAACCTATCGCAAAATAACAAGCATGGTCTTTACCAAGAATGCGTTCCCAGGTTAGCAGCTAAGAATTTTTTTAAAGCAAAGACCCAATCTAGCCTGGAAGATAAGGGTAGCATTACACGTGAACCTCCATTTTTGCAGTCACCCAGAAAATCTGTTCATGAAATAGACAGTGATTACAACGATCCTTTTGATGGAATTTCAACAAGCTCCAAAGCAAAAGAAAAAATCACACATTATTTGCACAATAGACATTATGAATTTACCCCTATTGGTTACAAAACTTCAAAATATTACAGGACACCACGACGTTTTTTGGATACTGCTGAATTTTGCAATATAGTTTCTCCAGCATCACCGAAAAAAAATGAAAAGAGAAAGTTGTGCAATAAAGTTGAAAGCGAAGAATATGATGATAACAACAACCTCCCTGAATTTTTACTGCAAACAAACACCTAGTAAGTTACTACTAAAAATATATATTTGCTATCATATCTAAATTGTTTTTCCCCAAACGTTTATTTTTTTTACATATTTGCGACGCGTCAAGAAAAGACGCGTCAACCTTAGAGTTTCTACTGAAGTTCATCTAACTTCTTGAACATCGAAAGTAACCCATCATTACAAGTGCACCAAAAAGACAAAGACGGTTGTCAAGTTGACAGAAAAGGGAGTACCAAATGAGCACTTCACCAACTAAAACTCCAGAGAGAAAGGGCATTCTTTCTTTTTTTCAAAATGTGACAACGATTGACAGTAGGAAAAACTCACCATCATCTGTAACCAAAGCAAAGAAAGAGAAAGTAATCAATTTGGACAGTGATGAAAATGAAGACATTACCAAAAAAAGTGGCCAGGAACCGAAAGTGTTGAGCGAGTCAGACGCGATTGCTGAGACTACGGCAATCACTAATATTGAGGAATCTGGTGAACTTGACGAACCTCCCATAATTAATGAGGTTCAGGCGACAAGGATTGGTAAGGTGTCAACACCGTCGATGTCAGAAGAGTCTGAGACCACAAATGCGAATAAGACGGTAATTCCTTCAACGTCCGAAGAAGCAGACCCTGTGAAGGCAGATAAAATAGCAACATCCTCGGTCTCAGAGGCTATTGATCAACAAAATGAGAAACAGGAAGACTCTTCTAGCGTGGAAGAGGATTTATCGATTGGAATCTCGGCCACAACTTCAGATACCACTACAGGCAAAGAAAGTAAACTAACCAAGAAAGAACTTGCTGCTCAGAAAAGAGAACAACAAAAGAAGGAAAAGGAGTTAAAGAAGCAGGAGCGTGAAAGGCAGCGTGAAGAAGAAAGAAGGAAGAAAGAAGAGAAACTAAAGGAAGAAAAACGCAAGAGAGAAGAATTGAGAAAGCAGAAAGAGGAAGAAAAATTGAAACGTGAGGCTGCTAAGCTGGAGGCTAAGAGGCAAAGAGAATTAGAAAGACGCCAACGTGAAGAGGAGAAACAAAAAAGAGAGGAGGAAAAGAAAATAAAGGCAGAGGCCAAAGAGAGGGCCCAGTCACGTATTGGTAATTTCTTTCGCAAAGTTAATGACTCAAATAATAAGCTGAGTGAAAAATCAGATTATGAGAAGCATTTTCTTCCGTTTTATGCAAGAGGTGGTGTAGAAGTTTGTAAGAGTCACATTCTACCATTGCCTTTACTTGAAGAAAGAAAATCGAAAATTGATGGCTTCTTCACCGAAACATTGAGAAGTAGCGAGGATATTCATGAGTGGCTTCAAGCTAGACGCTCTACTAGAGGATACAAGATCAAGTACACAGCTGTTGATGTTCTTCAGAAGATAACGGCAAAGGAGAAAACTGATGAAGAGTTGCAAACACTATTGTCATTGGTTCCACAGAAATACATTAAATTCTATGAAAACGTTAGACCTCCATTTATTGGAACATATTCCAAGAATGTAATGCTCCCCAAAGATGATCCATTTTCAAAGGAAGGAACGGGATATAATTATGAATATGATTCTGATATGGAATGGGTAAATGAAGAGGAAGAAGATGGTGACGGTGGTGGAATAGATAATCTTGAAAGTGGAGAAGAGGATGATGATGATGACGATGATGACGATGAGGATGAGGCAAGTGAGGGCGAATTTGATGGATTTTTAGATTCTGAAGAAAATGGCCATAACCTACCAAATGGAAAAAGAAAATTTGTCGGCCCACTGATACCCACAGTTAATTTAAGAAATAACATGGAGGATATGGATACTGATGTCAAGAACTATTTCGAGCTTACGGCAGTGGCATATTTGATTGAAGAATTGCCATTCCCAGTTGATCCCTACAAGGAATACTCTGGAGCACGTTTGGAGGAAGCTGATAACAAAAGAACAATTACTGATATGCAAGGAACTGCAACAGAACAACACACCCCGAATCAATCGCCCGACAAGAAGAAACCTAAATCCCTGATTACCGAACCTAAAGATTTATTGAAGCTTTTTGATGAGATACAAGACTGTACATTTTCTTTAAATACGATGACGGAAATTGTTCAAAAAACTCTTCCTAACTACAATAAGCAAACAATTAAAAATACAGTAAAAGAATATGCGGTTAGGAGTACAGGCAAGGGCGAAACGCCGCGGAAATGGGATGTGAAAGAAACGTCATGCTGGTCTGAACTTCGTGCAAAAACTAATACCTAGACTTATAGAGTATAAATACAAAGATAATAGTACATACCTTAGTTGATCTAACCATCAAGACAGGTTGACCGACGTTTCGACCTTGGCGCGTATTTGTGGAAATTATTACCCTGCTGATTAGAATAAACAATATCTTTACCGGATTAGGAAATGTAATTACAATATGGAAATTTCCAAAAATTTCAAGTAAGAGATTCGAAAAATATGAAAAAGTTTAGAAGTATTATTGAAGATTAGTCCCAAGTCAGGCATATATTTGAATAAAATTCGGCACCTATATCCAAATAAAGGAAAGTGTTTAGTTATCTGAGATACAGCATATGTCCTCTCCACAGCAACCAAGTTCACCTGTTACTGGTGCAAGAAACGAGAGTTCTTCTCCTGCGCCAACTGCTGGCTCCATTCCTGCCCAACCTTCATCTCCAGCTCTATTTTATAACTCATCTTCATCCCAGTCTGACATCTTTGGACGGCATGGATCACAAGCAGGTACAGCAAGAAACAATGCTGCGTTTGGCTCATCGCCTATGAATTATCCATCTTCCTCCCAAAACCAATCCTCTGATCTTTTGAATCCTCAAAGAAGAACCAGAAGACCGGGAGGTAGCTCAACGAATACTCCAGGAACTACGAGATTTTCAGACATTAGAAGTGATAGAAACATTCCCAGTTCCTCTTCATCATTCGGTAGTTCGAGAAATAACATTCGTATGAGGAGAAATGATATTCATGCATCTGATCTCTCGTCACCAAGAAGAATCGTTGATTTCGATTCTCATTCTGGGGTACATACCTCATCATCATCTGCAGTGCCAACTTCGGATGCAAATGAACCACTCAGAATTATTTGGGGTACCAATGTTAGTATCCAAGAATGTGCAACTAAATTTAGAAATTTCTTAATGTCTTTCAAATATAAGTTTAGAAAGACACTTGATGAAAGGGAACAATTTATAAACTCTACAACGGATGAGGAGCTGTACTATGTTCAGCAATTGAATGAAATGAGAGAAGTTGGTAATTGCAATTTAAATCTAGATGCCAGAAATTTATTAGCATTTAAACAAACGGAAGAGTTATACTATCAGTTACTAAATTATCCACAGGAAGTTATATCCATCATGGATCAAACCATCAAAGATTGTATGGTCTCTCTAGTTGTTGATAACCATTTGGATTTTAATCTAGATGACATCGAAACTAAATTCTATAAAGTTAGGCCATATAATGTCGGTACTGTGAAGGGAATGCGTGAATTAAACCCAAACGATATTGATAAATTAATTAGTTTGAAAGGGCTTGTCTTAAGGGCCACACCGGTCATCCCTGATATGAAAGTAGCATTTTTCAAATGTAATGTTTGTGATCATACGATGGTTGTGGAGATTGATAGAGGTGTTATTCAGGAACCTGCCAGGTGTGAACGTGTGGACTGTGGCGAACAAAATTCAATGTCTTTAATCCATAATAGGTGCTCATTCGCAGATAAACAGGTCATTAAACTACAAGAGACTCCTGATTTGGTCCCAGATGGGCAAACACCACATGCTGTCTCACTTTGTGTGTATGATGAACTAGTGGACTCATGTAGAGCTGGTGATAGAATTGAAGTAACCGGGACGTTCAGATCTATTCCAATTAGGGCTAATTCAAGACAGCGTATTTTGAAGTCTTTATATAAGACATACATCGACGTTGTTCATATTAAAAAAGTTTCTGATACAAGATTGGGTGTTGACACATCTACTATTGAACAAGAGTTAATGCAAAATAAACTTGATCACAATGAAGTAGAAGAGGTGAAAAAGATTACCGACCAAGATATTGCTAAAATTCGTGATGTTGCAAATAGAGAGGATTTATACGATGTACTATCTCGCTCTATTGCCCCAAGTATTTTCGAGTTGGATGACGTTAAGAAGGGTATTTTGCTTCAATTATTTGGCGGTGCTAACAAAGTTTTCAAAAAGGGTGGTCGTTATAGAGGTGATATTAATATATTATTGTGTGGTGACCCTTCAACCTCTAAATCTCAAATTTTACAATATGTGCACAAAATTGCGCCACGTGGGGTGTATACTTCTGGTAAGGGATCCTCTGCTGTTGGTTTGACTGCATATATTACAAGAGATGTGGATACGAAGCAACTAGTGCTGGAAAGTGGTGCCTTAGTATTGTCAGATGGTGGTATTTGCTGTATTGATGAATTTGACAAAATGAGTGACTCCACTAGATCTGTTCTTCATGAAGTGATGGAACAACAAACTATATCTATTGCCAAGGCAGGTATTATTACTACTTTAAATGCAAGAAGTTCCATTTTAGCAAGTGCAAATCCGATTGGTTCTCGTTATAATCCAAATCTACCGGTCACTGAAAATATTGATTTGCCACCTCCATTACTTTCAAGATTCGACCTTGTCTATTTAGTTTTAGATAAAGTTGACGAAAGTACAGATAGAGAGTTAGCAAAGCATTTAACGAGCCTTTATCTACAAGATAAGCCAGAACATGTTTCCAATGCTGATATTCTTCCAGTCGAATTTCTGACAATGTATATTAACTACGCGAAGGAACATATTCATCCAGTGATTCTAGAAGAAGCCAAAATAGAATTGGTGAGGGCATATGTTGGGATGAGAAAACTAGGTGATGATTCTAGATCGGACGAGAAGAGAATAACAGCTACTACGAGACAGCTAGAAAGTATGATTCGTTTGGCCGAGGCACATGCGAAGATGAGATTGTCCAATGAGGTTCAATTGGAGGACGTGCAGGAAGCTGTTAGATTAATGAAATCAGCTATCAAGGATTATGCAACAGATCCCAAAACTGGTAAGATAGATATGAATTTGGTTCAAACGGGTAAATCTGTGATTCAAAGAAAACTTCAAGAAGATCTTACAAGAGAAGTTCTAAGAGTATTGACGAATCATACTTCCGACTCCATGAGTTTTAATGAGTTGATTAAACAGATTAATGAACATTCCCAGGATAGAGTCGAATCTTCTGATATTTCAGATGTGTTATCTAGACTGCAACAAGAGGATAAAGTAATTGTACTCGGGGAGGGTGTAAGGAGGTCCATCCGTTTGAATGGGCGTGTATAATAAAGGAATACATTCCAATTTTCTATTGAATTGAAGATTTTTACTTATTGTCAATTAAATATCAAATATAGTATCATTGTAATTAATAAGTGCTTGAAAATATTCAACATGTTAGCAATAATTAGCTTTCTGAACGGACTTAAATATTCCTCAGATAAACAACTTTTACTAGATTTTTGAAGGTTTGTTTATATTGGGTTTCTTAGATCGAGACTTTTACAAAGTTCATTTTTAATTAAAACTTGCATGTTTTACTTCCATTTTATAAATATAAGAAGGAATATCTAACAACACACTTGAAATACAAGTTGCGACCCCAAAACAGAGAATATTTAAAAATTATTCGTATAAACTAGATAAATAACAACAATCCTTCTTCTAGTTTCTTAATAACTCGGAATTTTGTATTTGCTGTCCTCATACTAACTGTCGAAGTAGCCGCTGTCACAAATTGCGGCAGCTGATTGGCTCGGCACCATCGGCACGGTACCCGGTCGCGGCTTTTCTTCGAGCTAGCACTTGAATCCCTTATGAACGCCTGTTCATAACTGCAAACCTTCTTCGTAGTTTCCCTCGAAATGGATGAGTATATCATAATTTGTGTGCTACCAAAGGTTCAATTCATCACCCTAACAGTCACCAAGAGACGGTATTATAAGCATGCTGGGAAAGATTCAAGCTACAGGTTCAAAACTCTTTGCAAGAGGTGGAGTCATCACGGGTAGAATAATGAACACCTCTAATGTATGGTTGACTAAATCGATCTATTATGGGAAGGTTGGCGCGGAGCTTTCCAAGGAAATATATAGGAAAGAAGGTTTGACCCCGCCAAATGTTGATGAATTTAAAAGTGTGTATGCCAAACTACTTGGACTCGGAAAGGAATATTCTAAGAAACCAACTGAATTATTAAATATGGCGAAATCATTGAAGAAGAATGACTTATTGAAGTATGGCTCATACGGTGTACAGATATTAGGGTTCTTTAGCTTAGGGGAGGTAATTGGGAGAAGAAAATTAGTTGGTTACAAGCATTATTGATTTTAATTTCTCGGTTTACTTGCCATTTCGGGACCTATAAAATTTGTGATTAATATTCAATATTCTATATCCAGCATTCTATATATAAAAATAATTTATGAGAAAACTTTAAAAAATGTGATCTAATTGTTTTTATAGCAGTAGAATTACAAATTATGCATATATTATTGTTAAATAAGTGTCAAACAATCAAGTATGAGATCCAGTAATTTCTCTCACTTTTTGACGAAGTTCGGCTATTCTTTCAGCTGTATCCATGAACAATCCAAATTCTTCAATTACAGTAGAAACAATGGTATTCAAGCCCGTCTTCAAATTCATTAGACCGTTCATATCCATGGTGGAGCTTTCTCCACCATTGCTATTTGAGGATCCAAAAACATCATTATTAATACCTAAAATTGCACTTTCAATATCAGACAACACTCTAAAGTAATCATCTAATTTAGTTTGATATGACTGTACTTTATGTTGATAGAATTTTTCCAATTCTAAAGAAGATATTTTACTTCCTGGTGTCAGTAGTTGTTGAAATAAGATAGTAAAAAGTTGTGTATCAGCTAAGTTTTGATCTGTCAGTTCTTTGATTAAACCAACTTTCTTCAAATCTTGAGACAAAGATTGGTTCGTCAATGACTC
Source organism: Naumovozyma castellii (assembly GCF_000237345.1). Taxonomy (NCBI): domain Eukaryota; kingdom Fungi; phylum Ascomycota; class Saccharomycetes; order Saccharomycetales; family Saccharomycetaceae; genus Naumovozyma; species Naumovozyma castellii. The sequence goes on along the minus strand of NC_016493.1, from coordinate 859,026 downwards.
AGTTTTCAATAGATATGCTATATCGCGGGGAATCGATTCTATTAGTTCTACATGCTCCTTTGTGTCTGCCTTTAAATGGGCAGATATTTGTACTTGTTTTTGGACATATTGATCTAACTGCTCTATTTCCTGACGAACCGGCACGGGCAAGTCTGCTATCTTAGTCATTGGGGTAATGGCAAGTTGAGATACATATTGGAGCGCAGATTGTTGTTGCTGCTGGAGTTGTTGCTGTTGAGAGCCAAATAGATTGCCTCCTCCAGAAAGATTCGATGCATTATTCTGTCCCCCAAATAATGAAGTTCCACCACCTATATTTGAATTGGTGTTACCACCAAACAGACTTCCTGTATTTGTTGTTGTTCCACCGAGTGGTTTTGATCCAAATAAGCCACCTCCCGTGGTTGAGCCAGCATTATTTCCAAATAAACTACCAGTTGTACCGATAGCCCCTGTATTCTGTTTGTTACCAAACAACCCTCCACTTGTATTACTGCCAAAGAGACCTCCTCCTGTGGTTGTTGCTGTTGTGGTTCCAGTGTTGCCACTGCTACCAAATAGCCCTCCGCCAGTAGTGGCTGTGGTATTTGTTTTATTTCCAAATAATCCGGTGCTGGCGGTATTCGTGCTTGCATTGTTTCCAAAAAGGCCACCGTTCGAGCCTGCCCCAGTATTTGTATTGTTCCCAAACAAACCTCCACCTGTATTAGAATTGGCATTGGCGTTTGCCGCATTATTCCCAAACAAACCACCACTGGTTCCAGTATTTGTATTAGCTGTATTGTTACCAAATAGTCCTCCTGTATTTGTATTCCTATTTGCGTTTCCAAAGAGTCCTCCTGTAGCATTTGAATTTGTATTTGTATTGCCAAACAGTCCACCTGTCACGTTTGGTTTTGCTCCTCCAAAAAGGCTATTTGTAGTATTGGCATTATTAGCCGAATTTTGGGCCCCAAAAAGTCCTCCAGTAGAAGTATTATTATTACTTTGGCCAAACAAGCCTGTATTAGTAGCACCTCCTGAGACGTTCCCAGCATTATTTTGTCCAAATGGACCTGCGGATCCAGTGGAACCTGCTTTTGTGAAATTCGAACCAAACATTCTAGTAGTTAAATGATTCAGCACCTTTCTACCAGTATCCTGTCAGTACTACTCAATTGCTCTCGAGCTTAGCAACTAAAAGACACTCATCTGTAAAATCCTACATTTAAATAGTGCACAAGATATCAATATCTAGCATGCCAAAAATTGAAAAATTCTGGGCTGGCCGTGCAAAGCGATATATGGGTAACCCAGTCGCAAAAATGTTGTTCCTCCTTTTCGCCACCTAAGGAAAGATGAACAATAAACAACTCAGTGATTACGACTCGTATATTTCATGAACGTAGAGAAAAAGATATATATCAAAGAATCCTATTAACAAACATATTAGGGAATATACCGACATTGTCATTGTAACTATATCGATACATTTTATTTGCTAGGGCCAGGAAAGAAGATTTAACTCATATTTTCCATTTAGTTTCTCCCTCCCTTCTCATTTTATTCCCATTTTAAATTTGTTGCTTACAGTAGGTGCTGGATTAAAATTAAAGTCATAAACTTATATTTAATTGCAATTCTCAAGATACCTATTGTTTCCTGTTTTATTTTGCATATTTTTTTTTGTAACATAAATTTACATTCATTTTAATCATGGGTATTCCAAAATTCTTCAGGTACATCTCTGAGAGATGGCCGATGATTCTACAATTAATTGAAGGTACACAGATTCCTGAATTTGATAACCTATACCTGGATATGAATTCTATTTTACATACGTGTACTCACGGTAACGACGACGATGTAACCAAGAGAATGACAGAAGAAGAAGTATTCGCGAAGATCTTTACGTATATTGATCATTTATTTCTAACCATTAAGCCAAAAAAGACTTTTTACATGGCCATTGATGGTGTGGCTCCTCGTGCCAAGATGAATCAACAAAGATCGCGTAGATTTAGAACAGCTATGGATGCAGAACACGCTTTACAGAAGGCTATCGATCACGGTGAAGAAATTCCTAAGGGTGAACCTTTTGATTCAAACTCGATTACACCCGGTACAGAATTTATGGCCAAATTAACCAAAAATTTGAAATATTTCATCCATGACAAGATATCTAATGATGCCAAATGGAGAGAAATAGATATCATCTTTTCAGGACATGAGGTTCCAGGTGAAGGTGAACATAAGATTATGGATTTCATTAGAAGAATAACAGCAGAGAAGGATTTTGATGAAAATACTAGACACTGTATTTATGGATTAGATGCAGATCTAATAATATTGGGGCTTTCCACTCATGCTCCACATTTCGCACTGTTAAGAGAAGAAGTTGTATTTGGTAGGAGAAATTCCAATAAGGTCAAAACTTTAGAAAACCAAAATTTCTATTTATTGCATTTATCCCTGTTAAGAGAATATATGGAATTAGAGTTTAGTGAAATTGCAGATGAAATGCAATTCCCATTTGATTTTGAAAGAGTCCTTGACGATTTCATCCTGGTGATGTTTGTCATTGGTAATGATTTCTTACCTAATTTGCCAGATTTGCATTTAAATAAGGGTGCATTCCCAGTGATATTGCAGACATTTAAGGAAGCTTTATTACATTTAGATGGTTACATTAATGAACATGGTAAGATTAACTTGGAAAGGCTTAGAGTATGGTTCCAATATCTATCTCAATTTGAATTATTGAATTTTGAAAAATCTGATATCGATGTTGAATGGTTTAATCAACAATTAGAAAATATTTCCCTTGAAGGTGAAAGAAAAAGAGCTCGTATGGGAAAGAAACTTCTAATAAAACAACAGAAAAAAATTGTTGGAATGGTCAAACCTTGGATAATGAAAGAATTATCAGTAAAGATTCCAACTGATCTTCCTGAAGATCAAGTTCCATCTTTAACAATAAAGCAAGAAAATATTGTAGAGAATTTAGACTTTTTGAAGAAGTTTGCATTTGACTTAGGATTGTTTGTAGTACACTCTAAATCTAAGGATACCTATTCTTTAAGAGTAGATCTCGACTCTATCAATCCATCTGAAACTGAAGAAGAGCGCCAGAAACGTGTCGCTGGACTAAGAAAGATAATTAAGTCATACCAACAAGCTGTATTAGTGGAGGACGCCGACGAACTAGAGAAAGAGAAAGGACTCTATGATGAAAGATTTGAAAACTGGAAACATGATTACTACAAAGATAAATTAGGTTTCAAGACAAATCAAGAAGAAAGTGTTGTGTCCTTAACCAACAATTATGTGGAGGGTTTGCAATGGGTTTTGTATTACTATTATAGAGGTTGTCCATCGTGGGGTTGGTATTACCATTACCATTATGCACCTCGTATCTCGGATCTAGAGAAGGGTTTGGACCAAATCATTAAATTCGACAAGGGTCGCCCATTTACTCCATTTGAACAATTGATGGCCGTGTTACCTGAGAGATCTAAAAACTTAATTCCACCTGCCCTCAGACCACTAATGTATGATGAAAAGTCTCCAATTATTGACTTCTACCCATCTGAAGTGAAATTGGACATGAACGGTAAGACTGCCGATTGGGAGGCCGTGGTTCTATTATCTTTTGTTGATGAAAAAAGATTAGTTGAGGCTATGAAACCATACTTGTCCAAATTTACCCCAGAAGAAAAACTCAGGAATTCGTTCGGTACATCTTTAAAGTTTATTTTCAATCAGCAAGTAGACACCATTTACAAGAGTCCTTTAAGTGGTATATTTTCTGATTTAGAACATGACCATTGTGTGGAAAGAGAATTTGTTGAAAAACATATCGATGAATCAGAATTCCGTTTCGGTTTACTGCCTCACGCTAGAACAGGTACAGAATTACAAGCAGGGTTCCCTACCTTAAAGAGCTTACCTTTCAAGTATCAGTTGGAATATAATGAGAGTTTGGTTTTCCAACAAGCATCAAGACAACAATCGATGGTTTTACACATGGATGATATTTATCATGAAAACAACTTGACCTTAGATGAACTATCAAAGAGATACTTGAATCAAATTATCTATACAAGATGGCCGTATTTGAGGGAATCCAAACTAATTTCTATTACTGACGGGGAAACCGTTTATGAAAGAAAAGAACATACAGGTGCAGACGGAAAAGTCCATTTTAAGAGAATTACGAGGTCTGCGGATAATCATGATAGAAAACAGTTTAACTCTTTGAAACATTCTATGCTAAGAAATTATGGGAAACAAAAAGCCGTAATCTTAGACAAAGTAAGGGCAATTATTGAAGTATTACCAGTGGTTGGTTTAACCAGAAACGATGATGGTGCTTATGTAAAAACTTTTGCATCTCAACCGGATTATTATCCATTACAGCTTATGGTGGAATCTATCACAAATAAAGATGAAAGATATATTGAAAAACCCCCACTACCAATTAAGGAAGAATTTCCAGTAGGCTCACATTCTATCTTTTTAGGTGATTATGCTTATGGTGGTGAAGCATTTGTGGACGGCTATAATAGTGAAAAAAGATTGAAGTTAACTGTGACAAAGAGTTTCAATAAGACTGAGCCAACTATCGGTAAGGAAAGATTGGCCATTGACCACAGAGCTGTACATTATATTCCATCTTTTATTATTGCTAAAAAATTAGGGTTGCATCCATTATTCCTCTCAAGGATTACTACCAAGTTTATGCTTGCCGATGTTTCAGGAAGACATATTAATGTAGGTATCCCTGTGAAATTTGAAGCCAAACATGAGAAAGTGTTAGGGTATGCCAGAAAAGGTATAAAGGGTTGGGAGTATTCTAATTTAACCATTAATTTAATTACCGAATATAAGAACAAGTTCCCTGAATTCTTTAATAAATTATCGAAGGTTGGAAATGGAATTCCAATTCTCGAAGACTTGTACCCAGAATTGTCCTCCTCAAACTTAGCAAAATTCTTAGACGAAATCAAGAAATGGCTGAAGTTTGTAACAGAAAAGTTCGTTGTAGTTTCTATTGAAAGTGATTCATTAACCAAGTCCTCCATTGGTATTGTGGAAGAATTTGTTCAAGAATACACAAGGAAGTCGTATCCTACTGAGAAGAAACAATTAGCCAATGTACCACGTCAAGCTATCTTAAATCCAAGAACATCTGTGGGTATCCTTCGTTCTCAGAGATTTGATCTCGGTGATCGTGTTATTTACGTTCAAGATTCCGGTAAAGTTCCTCTATTTTCTAGAGGTACAGTGGTAGGCTATACTACTTTAGGTTTGAATCTATCAGTTCAAGTATTATTTGATAATGAAATTGTGGCAGGGAACACGTTTGGCGGAAGATTAAGAACTAACCGTGGTTTGGGACTTGATGCTTCATTTTTATTGAATTTAACGAACAAACAATTTATCTATCATTCCAAGGCCTCTAAAAAGGCGTTGCACCAGAAGAAAAAGGCACCTCTCTCTCAAGAAACTAAACAGAAGATAATTGCATCCAAGAGAGAGAAGATTACTGAATTGAGGAAGATACAAGCCCATGATCTATTATCACATATTACGCAGGCTGACAATAAGATTGTTCATCATAATGAAGAGGTAGATGCTGAAGTTAAAGATAGTACAAAGCAAACACCTTCTGAAGGAGAACAATCTTCTAAAGCAATTGAAGAAATAACTCTACCACCAAATACACAAGTAGCAAATTCTATTTTTAATGCGGTTGTAAATCAGTACGCTACGAATGGTAATATGGAACCTATCGCTCGTCCACCAAATAATAATGGACCTGTAGTTGCAGGTTTACCATATCATATCCCAGCGGGACATAATGGTAGTATACCACCTGGATTAGGGACACAGCAACATCCAATGGGATACCCTAACATGGGCATGCCAATGCCACCACCACATCCATATAATGGTAACATGGTCACAGTAAATCAACCACCAATGATGATGCAACCACCACATGTTCAACATGGTCATCCTAATGCTCATTCAAATGTCAAAGTAGACGAAAAGGGAAGCGATGCATTGAAACAATTCGTCAAAGACCATTCCAGCGATAAGGAGTTGAAGTCAGAAAAGTCCAAATCAAGCAAAGCGATTAAAATCAAGCAAAGAACAACTAACGCTGCTCCAGTCTAAGAGTATCCGTTGAATGACATTTAAATTAATAAATTATATATCTTGTATAGAATGAGTAATGCTTTGGTGATATTAACGTTAATGTAATGACTAACTTGTGTATCTTATGTTTTAGTAATCATCTTGAGGGTTTCGACCATCTTCCAATTTCTTCTCTTCAATTTCTCTCTTCTTGTTGATCCACTTCTTCTCGAATCCATTTGATCTATCAACGCCATCCCATCTTGATCCTGGAATGATACCAAATCGATTTGGAGGTGAATCCTTCGCATAAAGTCGTCTTCCTAATAAAGAAACTAATGATTGCTTAGCTTTTTTTCCTTGTTTAATTTGCATTAGGGGATCTTCCTCGTTCAGCTCTTTGACATATCGTTGTTGAGTGCTAGGTGGTTTACCACCTTTACCTAATAGCCGTTGTACTTCTCCCATATTGAGTTCCCTTAATTCTTTCTGCCTCGCTTCTTCTCTCAAATCAATATCTCCTCGTTCCTGTTTCCTTTTTACCTCATCAACTGTAAGTTTACGACCTTTGGTATCTCTGAATATAGTTTCTTGAGATGGTTGCGTTTTAGGGTGATCCACTCTTGCGGCAATGGAGAGTTCCTGCTCTTTCTTCAACTCCTGTTTGGTAACTACAGTCGTTTCAATCAACTCATTTGTTTCCAAGTTCTTCCATAACGAAGCCCCCTTCTCTTGTCTGTTCCCTGCTCGTTCGCTAGGTCGTCTTATTGGGACGATATCACTGGAGCTCTCAGTTATATTCAATGCATTACTCTTTTTCTTTGCTCCATTCTTTGGTTTTTTCTGCACTTTCCCACTAGAAGAGGATCCATACGTCTTATTCAAATAGCTATGCAACGACATGAAGGGTTAATATTCTGTTACAACAAGTAGCAATTATTGGCTTGACATAATAATAGTGGAACTCTTCACTTGAATGAAAAGTTGCAAAACTTCAAGCGCGTAAATTTTCAGATGAATAAACACACAATAAACGTCTTTATTCATCGAAGAACGCTTCATAGTTTTTCTAGGCAAATAAAATAGGATGAGGAAGCATCTACAATGTCCCCTCGATTACGCTCGAAACTAACGATCCTTTTGAAGATGGATTTGCAGGAGCTGTTGACTGTGCAGTCTGATGTGACGCGACTAATTGAGAAACAAGTTGATTTGCTTCAGAGACGCGTCAATGACGAAGGTGCTATGGAGCAATGGAAATTGCTGGGCCTTCTACCACAGACTGATGAGGATACTGTGAATAACTCTCAACATGGAGCTAAGGCTACAATTGGCGATGATAGTGTTAACGATTTAAAACATCCTCTTGAGGGAAACGAAGACAGTGAAGAGTTTATACTGACACAATTCGATACTGTATCAAGCAATCATGCCGTTGATGAGAATTCAAACAGAGTACCGTTAAGGTCTTCATCTCTGAATGTAACGCCCAGAACTTCTCCATTAAAGAAGAATCAAATTAATTCTTCCAAGAAAACAAAATCAATACATCATTCTCACTTCAGGTCCTCCACGAGAGGAATACTTTCTCCTGGTAAGATTGGGAAACGTGTACCTATTAAAGAAGAGAATTCTTCTGACAATATCTTCTCAAGAGAGGAAAATAGCAATGACGAAGAAGTTGCGGAAAGCATTGGCGATATCGATATCGATGATGAATTGGCCATTGATCATAAGTTTAATATCCCAAATGAACCAGAAATTAGTCGAAAAAGAAAACATAAATTTAGTACTAGCAGTAAGCAGGAAACAACTCCATCATTTTTAACATATGACAAAAAAAAGATTCAACGAATACCATCAATAGACTTTAATATCAATCCATTATCTGAAAAACCATGGATATTAGAAGACTTCCTCCCGAATGAGGATAAAACTAGCGTAAGGAGAGGCCGCCTTAAACTAGAGAAATTTTATGAACAAGTAGGTAAGCCAATGGGGCTTGCAAATAATGAGCTTAATGTACTAGATGGCTACTATGAAAATAAAAATTCTGTTGATGATCCAGAGTTGGCATTCGATAATATGCGACAAAGATCAAAATCTCCTCCAGGTTTTGGAAGATTAGATTTCCCAAGTACACAAGAAAGGAATGAAGATAAAAAGAAATCTCAAGAAATTATCAAAAGAAAGACAAAATATCGATTTTTAATGGCAACTCGAAACAACATTCCGGCTCAGGAAAGAGGCTTTCTTTTCAAGAAAGATGAACTAAATAGAATTATAGACAACGGGAACTTCACTTGGAGTGATGCAGACTTGAAGATTTATGAAAGGAAACGCTGATGACTGTTATCTGTGTTCCTGAATCCTAGCTACTTGAACATGACTGTCCTGCGTTTGACCATAGAATACACTATTTTATATTGCGGACTTTAGAGCAAGTTCTTTTATATAAATACAGTATATAAATACTATAGATACCGTACTTATCTGTCACTATCGTAAGCTTAAATTAAAATGTTTGGAAAACCATTGAAAAAGTTAGAGCGAACAAATATCAATCATAGAAATTAAAGATAATAAAAACACTAGCCTGTCAAGGTCCCGAACAAAATTGACAATGAAGGTGCAATGGCTATCAATTTACCTGGATATTACTACGATGAAGAACGTGGACGCTATTTTAAAGTCGTGAATAATGAACGAAGTGGAGCTCCAACGACAAGCACTACAAAAAATCAATACAATAGAGAAGAAATAAAGAGGAGAAAGTTTAGAGAGACTCAACAAAAGAAATATGAATTTGTTGTTGCAGAAAGAACTTCTATCTACATGGATCATATACGGAATATCCAGGATCCTTTGTACTTAGCAACAGAAGGAAAGAAAACTCAGCAGATTATAGCCGGTTTAAGATTACAGAGTAGATATCTACGACTTGAAGAATTATTCAACAAAAACAATACAGTCTCTATAACTCAACCAATTAGATTTAAAATCAACAACTTACCTGAGACAGGTCAATATGAGCGTCATATCATCTCGATATTCTTTAATTATTGGTCTGGACAGATTATTGTAACTACCGACACAGGCACAATATTTAGAACAACCAACTCTTTTGGGAGGATTCCTGAACCAACATTTCAAAATGTGGAAGCACTTCAATCAATGACCAACTGTCCTGAATTGACTACAGAGAGGAATATGAAACAAACCACCTTGAGGTTGGAAGGAACACCTGCTGATACCTTTGGTGTTTTTCACCACTCGGTCAGGACTAATTCCTTTTCCCATATCTTTAGTCGTTCATTTGATGACCCTACTTACTCAAGATTAAATTATGTCAAATTTAAACCCTCACAACATGTCTACGACTCGGTTAATTTGAACATTAAGAATTCCGAAATATTTATTGTCAGTGTTGATTTTAAATTATATATTTATGAATGGTCGGCTAACAAGACTATCGCCAAATTTATTAAAACAGTGGTACCAGATGACAAAATGAAATCTGACATAATATCATTGACACTGTCTAGATCAGAGATCAATTTCAGGGCTGAAACATTATTTGTTGGTTGTCGTAATGGACAAATTCTTTGCATCCCAATAACTGATAATGAGATACTGGACCTAAGGCGGAAAAAAACTTTTTCTAATCCATTAAATATTCGATCAGTGATAACTCTTAAAACAGGTACCTACTCGAATCAATTGTTTGTGTCTGCCATCGCACAAGATGACACTCAATTGCTTTTCATGATGGACCCAACGGTGATTGAAGTCGAATACTTGAGGCCACCTATGACCATATTCCAAACTAGTTTTACAAACCTATCCAGGAAAACTGAAATATTCGATCTTTCACCGGATGGCCATTTTCTTTGTTACGGTTTTGCACCAGAATCGGGTGGTACACAGAAGGGTGACTTTGAAGTCTTTTCATTGAACTACAACGAAAATTTAGTTTTCGACATTGATTCAAAAAGACAGTTAACAACATTCTATCCAATTAGAAAATTACAGGATTACAAACATATTTTGGAAGATTCTGTGTCTATTGTCGATGCATCTTTTACCAAAATCAACACAAAAAGACCATTGACTACCTTAAGAATAAAATCTGATGAAGACGATCATCTCTATGAGCAAATCAAGAACGAAACCGGTGGTTTTCCATTACAACAACATATTGTATTATCACTCCATCATAGAAGAGACGATGGGCCACCCATTTTTTCTGTCCTTTGCCTAGAATTATTATAATATTTTTTATTATCAGGTGAATATCTTAGTTGAAAGAAAATGTATATCTTTTTAGAGTAGTTAATTTATAAAATATGTTACGGAGGGATAAAAATAAACAAGTACATCACCTGTTATATATAGAATGGAATAACAAAAGACAGAAATGGAGGGAAACCAAACTATCCTTAATTTCTTTAACCCAACTTGGTATAGTATAGTGATATAAAGTAATGCTTTGAGGTGTAGCGTAGGCTGTGAAAAAAAGGAAAATAAAATTAATAAAATACAATGATTAATGAGTGGACATTTTGAAAATGAATGTAAAAAAATGAATGGACATATCTATGAATGAATAATTGATTGAATTAGTGGCTTTGATAAATATTGGAAAAAAAATGATAACGAAGAATTTATGAGGGCCTATTTATTCCGAAAAGCTCCTCTCACTTTAATAATGTTGGCAAATAAATTTACCAATATAATATGATCTGGGATTAGTTTTCCTTTTATGATTCTTATTTGATAAGTTCATGTTTTTGAAGTGGAATTTTTTTTTGTTTTTTTGACTTTTTTTTCTTATGTTTTATGTTTGTAATAGTTCTTGATTAGATAATATGCAAAGGGAGTTAAATATACACGAAGAAGACAGAACCATTAAATCGGGAACTTATTGGAATCTAATGTTATTATTAGAGTAATCAGGTCCATTGATATTACCAGGACTATTCATAAACATATTTTGCATCTGGGAAGAACCTACATTATTGATGTTGTTATTGGCTAAAAAACCTGGTTGTGGTAATGGATTGCTGATAACTCTGTTATTAGTTTGAGTTAACCCGCTGGCATCGTTTTTAAAATTATTAGTAAATGACATATTTTGCATCATTGGATTGGGCATGATATCATTAAAGTTGTTGTTAGGGTTATTGTTGATACTGTTGACATTATTATTTTGATATAATGTGCTACTACTACTACCGGCGCTTATGCTATCAGATCTAAAATACATTTGAGGCACTGATAGTTGAGGTGCTGATCCTTGATACCCAACATTTGTTGGCACTGATTGTAAACTCATGTTAGAAGCAGGTCTTGTCATTGTAGAAATAGAAAATGCTGGTTGAGAAGCGTACTGCTGATTAATAGATGGCATCATCACGGATTGTTGTTGTTGTTGCTGCTGGTAATTCAAAGGTGAAACATTTTGGTTATTGAAGATACTACTTCTAACCGAGGAGGATGATTGTTGATCCGGTTGTTGTTGCTGACTTAGAATTGATGAAGATGCAGAACTGTTACTTCTCCTATGATAGGCATTAGCTGGCAGAGAAAAGTGACGAGCATGTTGTCTTGGATAGTGATTAGGATTGGAACCATTATTATTAATACTACTATTATTATTATTGATATTAGCATCAATATTTTTGTTCTTTGCATTGTTTGAGTTGTAATTATTGAAGAATTGAGTCTTAGGTTGATGATTCACTTTCTTTGGAGCCAGTTCTGGGAACACCAAGCCTGTCAATTCAGCATAAGCCTTTACCTTTAGTTTAATTTTCTTAGCATAAGAGGTAGTTTTAATACTTGGGAGTAATTCCTTGGTTTGGATAATAAGACTATTAATCTTAGATGTGAATTCATGACTAAATGCGGAATACTTCCCCAAATTAACAATGAAGCTATTGCCTGGATAGTCTAACATCAAAGAGTAATTTTTCACATCCAATAGTGTTTGCAATGCATAATTCCCAAAATTATCTCTAATTAGGACATTCAAATTCAAGGTAAAAATATCTACAATAGATAAAAGAATATTCATTGAGTTTTGAACAACTTCATCATTATTGGATTGATTTTCTTGAAGGTATTTTTTGACATTTCTGAATAATTTCTTAATAAACTTTTCCACCACGTTGGAAGAGAATTTCAAACAGGACAATTGACAAAGTTCATTTGATAATCTTTTAAAAATTTCAGGAAGCAAATAATAATCTAAGTCATCAATGTCTAATAAAAATTGAATAATGTAGTTACCGAATTGATCATTAATCAACCCTGGTAGGAATTGAATTATCTTAACTGATATAGTGAAGATTTGCTGTAAAGTGCACACACTCAACAATTTCTGAAGAACACAACAACCATGTTTATGAGTTGAAATGGTTATGATGTTATTTTTCTCCACAATGGCATCAATGACAAAACCAAATGTGGATGGTGGGAATTTAAAGATACATTTTTGAATTACATGGTTCCCATTTAAATCATTAATTAAAGTTACTACTTGTTGAATGGATGTATATTCTTGGGAGAAACCCTTAATAATTGTTTCAATTTGAACATCGCTATCCACAGTATCAATAATCTTTTGCAATGAACGCGTACCATATTGGTTAATGGATATTTGGAAAACCTGTGGAAAGATAGATTGAATCATATCAGTTCTTTGTGCTGTAGTTAAATAATCACATAACTTCTGAATCAAATAATTACCAAAGGGATCCAAGATCAAATCCAAGATGTATGGTTTGATTTGCTCATACATTAAATCTCTAACAATATCAGATTCAGCATTAGATTCCAATTTTTTCTGCAAGAATCGACAACCAAATTGATCAGTTGCTAATTTGACATAATCCAAATCTTCTAATGGGGTAGAAGATAGTTCGATCATAGATGAAGAAGTAGAATTATTACTAGTGTTGCTTACAACTGGGTTCTTATCATTCTCATTATAAGGACCAGAATTTGATGATGAGTTAGAGATATTTCTTGATGAGGGTGGATTAGACATCAAAGAATTTGCGGCATTAACAGCAGTATTAGCAGTGGTAACAGAAGCAGTTAATCCCAAACCAGAATGTTGTGAATTATTTATGGAAATATCGAACTCATCAATCAATGGCAAGGTGTTGCCTTGTTGCATATTTAAAGTCGACATGTTGTTAGTGTTCACATTACCGTTGTTTGGAGATATAGTATTCATCAAGGCCATTGGATATTGGGAGGACATAAACTGGTTAAATCCAGAAAGATCTAAGGAATGAGTTTTTTGATGGTTTCTCTTGTTGTTCATTTGCCCCAATGAAGGCGGAGTCACAGGTTCCACTAACGATTGAACCGAATTAACAGATAGTTGTGGTTGATGATTGTATGACATAGAAATATTATAAGAAAAGTAACCGACCAAAGCAAGTTCTAAAATGGGTATGAGTAAATTTAACGAGTAGTAACAAAATTCTTAACGAAAAAAAAAGTTATTTAAGTTCTGTTAGTGTTGTGTCCTTGTTAATAACGTCAATTACGGTTCTTTGCTCAAAATAATATTATTTCTTTCTATCTTTCAACTTGGTATGCTTGAGGAGTTAAAACGATTGATGCGAGGGAATTTAATGAAATCTTTCACCAATTAGAAATGATCCATATATTTTTTTAGATTATTTCAATGGAACAGTTCAGTATGGTCAGAATAATCAATAGTATTAAATAAATGAAAAAGAGGTTTCTAAGATGAAGAAAATGGGAAATAATGTGCTGTTACAGCCTAAGATCATATTTTCCAATTTTTTCTTCTGCGAAATTCTCGATCTATGATCGTTCCATAATTTTTCCCTCAAGGCTCCGATCGTTGGTTGAGCTGAATGGGGCCCGCTATTTCTGAAAAAGGAGTTAACATAGGGTTCAGGTACATGGTTTGGGGTAAAAATAGAGGCAATGTGAGGGCTGGATGTAAATCATCTAGGTTTGGCTTATCAAAATCGAATCCTAAGATGGGGCACCAACCCTCATCTAGTCAAATACGATCCAAGTATAATGAGTAGAAACTGATGAATCGTTAGATGAAAGGATGATGGGGATGGAAAGTATCTATTCTGGATTGTTTCGTTGCCTCTTAGATAACATACAATGCTGAGGAAATCTTTTGGTTCAATCAAAAATCAGGAGGTACTTAAATTCGGTAAATTGTAACTTGGCTTGAGTTAGGAATGGATCCTTGATGCATACGTTGAGGTAGAAATGATATATCAATGGAGCAAGTGAGGTAGATTGGAAAAGAAGAAAAAAATAATGATATAAAAAGGAACATACGTTAATGGTTGGCTGGTGTGAAAACTAAATATTTGAGTCTTTCGTTGATTCCCAGACGTGATGGACTAGTCCTTGAAGTTCTGTATCAATGATGAAGATAAAGGTACGAGGGATAGTTTGCACAACTATAGATCTATTAGGAATTGATAGTATAGAACTTATCTTCTTGGGAATTAGGAATGATGCTCTAGTTTATTCCACTGATGGCTATACTCTGTAACACGTATTAAGTAGGTATATAGTAATGAACGCACAAGAGAAGATCAACAAGAGGAAAGTTCAATTTATCAATAGAAAGAACTTTTACTTTTATTTTTAAAGGTGGGTAGATGGAAGGAATTGGAAAATCATTGAGAGCAACCTTGAAAGATTCCAAGATACGAAACTTATTACCCTTCTTCAAAGCCATTTTTTAGGTGTCTACAAATTCAGCTGTTGATATTTTTCATTGCGCTTTTTTGCCCTAAGAGTGTTTCATGTGATACTGTCATTTTCTCGTTGCCCATACTGGAAACGATGAAACGGTCTAGAAGCGATTGCGGTTCGGGTCGTTATGGCAATCAATATAGGGTTGAGATTGGTGGCAAAGCGGGTGCCTAAGTGATAAATATAAAAAAATATACGCACACGGCCAACACAGAAAATTCAGTTTTTTCCGGTACCAAATGAGGAAAAAGCAACAAGTCTTTTTCCCCATCAAGCCTACAAAAGGTAGAAGTTCATAGTTTGCAACTGCACAACGGATATATCCTGAACTTAGTTTCGTTCATGTAACAGTCTTATATATAGAATAGCGTTATTCAATCATATCTACACTGTTTAACCAAATACGTCATAGTCAAAAGAGGATGCCTGCATTTTCGCGTTTAGGGAACCCTTAAACGCGAAAATGAGAAATTTCAGAGGAACCCGACTTTAGGTGAACAGGTGATAACCTAATTTCGGCTTGGTTCCGTTTCGTCAAGTCGGATAGCTTCCGTGGAGAGGCAAGGGGCAAAGAACCTTACTAATTTGTAATGAGAAGGTCAGCATACTATTTTACATTGACAAGAAGAGGACATTTTTTCTATGCGGAAAAGGAAGTTGGAAACTGGAGACCGCAATGGATAGGTATTATTCTGTGGGTTGTAACCAGAAGTCATAATGTTATCGTACGTTTCAATAATCAATTTTTTCCCTCAAATCGCATTAGACTTTTTTTTTGATACAATTTAGGAGCATTGTAGCCCAGAATTCTTAATGCAGACAAAGAAAAATGTTATGTCTTGTTAACACACTGATAGTTCTTATTCCGTTTTTCATACCAGCTAAGCTAATCATTGAACATTTCTTACTAGGGCAAGAATTAATTTGTTGAAACCCCGTCATTAGTTCAGGCAACAGTGAATTATAAACGAAACTCAGGTACGAGAACTGAGTTCTCTATTACGTCTTTTTCATTTTTTTTAGCAACAAGAACGTCCTCTTGACACTTAAATCTCAGTGAAGCAATTTTTTCCCACCAATACTCCGAGATCTTGATTATGTAATCTTTCTCGGGGGCGTGGCTTCTATTGTTTCCGATCTGGAAAAAAAAATTTAAAATCCAACAGATTTCCCTCGAACTTAATTACATAGTTAGTGTATTTTTCAACAAGAAGAACATAAAATCATCTCTACTTGAGCCAACTTTATTGGTACTGAGAGCTTTTTTTTGCGGAAGCTGCAAGCGAATGGAAACAATTTTTGTAGAGGCTACATCGATTTAAAAAATTACACAATTTTTAAAAGCAGTATATCAAAAACGATCAAAAGAGGAAGAAATGTCTGATATTACGAGCAACGTCATTGGAACAAATAAAGAAAAGGAGTTCGGCAGGTCCGGGAAGTCTCAATTTTTATTACCACAGCAAAGCGTTCCAATTGAACGTTCTCAATCCGCAGATCAACCGACACAACGAAACTATGAAAACATCCAAGGAACCGTTTTCAGAACAACCTCTAATACTAATCTTTTACATTATATGCGGCCCGTTAAGGAAACTAAATGTATTTCATTAAGTTATGATCCAGTTTCAAAGACCCAGATCTTAAACCATTACGAGATCGTAAAAGAACTCGGAAATGGTCAGCATGGGAAAGTCAAATTGGCTAAGGACATACGAGCTAATCAATTGGTTGCCATAAAAATGGTAAATAGATACGAAAAAAAAACCTACTTTGCTGGACCAAAGAGAAATGATCCGAATAAGATCAAGAAGGAGATTGCGATCATGAAGAAATGCAATAACAAACATGTTGTGAAATTAATTGAAATCTTGGATGACTTATCTTCAAGAAAAATCTATCTCGTCTTAGAATATTGTGAAAAGGGTCCAATATTGTGGTGCCCGAGAGACCAACTAGAAATCGATTCAAGAGGACCACCTCAGCTGTCTTTCCAACGTGCAAGGGAGATATTTAGAGACGTTATCCTAGGATTAGAGTACTTACATAGCCAGGGAATAATTCATCGAGATATTAAACCTGCTAATCTATTGATGGATAAAAATGGTGTTGTCAAAATTTCTGATTTTGGGGTATCGCTTGCAGCCAATGGTAATATCGATACCAATGATGATGAGTTAGAATTAACAAAAACAGTAGGAACACCAGTTTTCTATGCTCCAGAGATATGTCTGGGCGCTGCTGCAATGGAGCGGTTTAATCTAGATAAAGATGAATTATTTAATGGATCTTGCATTTCTTTTAAAATTGATATCTGGGCGTTAGGCATCACATTGTACTGTTTGCTATTTGGAATGCTACCCTTTGTGTCTGAGTTTGAATTGAAATTATTTGAGAAAATCGTGAATGAAAAACTACGGTTCCCAACTTTTGAAACATTACAAGACAATCACATTTCTGAAATTTCACATATTAGAGAATTCGTTCATGCTAAAGATCTCTTAAATAAATTGTTAGAAAAAAACCCTGCGAAGAGAATTTCAATACCTGATATTAAAGTTCATCCGTTTGTTTGCTGGGACTTTAAACATACGAAACTACTTTCTGAAGATCAGCTTGAATCAAAATTGAAAGAGAATTCGTTGTTCCAAAGTAGACAAGATAAAGATTTCAAACAGATACTAATATCAAATAAGGATATTAACAGTGCAATCCTAGATATAAACGAAGGAAATTTTTCTTTTGAGAATGGAGCTGATGATTTATCGACAAAACCAGTGAGCTTAGAACTTGATGCTTATCCAAGCCAAGAAGCGTCTAGAGTTGCTGAACCAGTGCAACATCACATAACTGGAAACAAATTTAACAGTAGCGAAACAGAAACTTCTGAACTTCACACAACTTCTTTTGAAAAACAGCTTCAGGATTTTGATCTTAGATTCAAAAATAAGAATAGTAATATGGTACCATTACCAATAGATTCATCATTTGCTTCTCTTGATAGCTTCTACGTGGATAATTATGCAATGACCCAATTGGATACTAATTCTAATAACAGTTCGAAAGTTGAGAGATCAAAAATTCCCTCAAACTCATCACTTGGATATCAAGGACGATCGAGTAGAACACAAATGCAACCATCGATAACTCCTAGACAAAGAAACAGCTCTTCATTTCCAAAGACATCATCTTCAAGCTCCAATAAACTACGAGCACAGGATCATTCTAGACTGGGAAGAGCCAACCAAATGGAAAAACATATTATTAGTTGTGACTCGAATACCGTGAATTCATCATCCGTCAATAATGCTGGGATTTATTATGACGACGCTAAGGCTAAGCTCCCTGATCCTTATAGGGATGATGAAATAAGTCATCTCATGAAAGATCGCTCCTCTAGAAGAGGTAGCATATTCCCTGATCTTGACTTGCAACATGAATCTAGCAGCACTCACTCATCTACTAGTGAAGCTTCATCTGATTCGGATCATTCGACTGGTTACGACATGATTCCAAATTACAAAGATCTTGGAATGAGATCCCCCGATGCTAGCATCCTATCAATACGAAATCTAACTGATTTTTCTAATTCAATCGGAGTCCTTCATTCGCATCTTACAAACGAAATCAATGCCACCAATAATGGATATGAATACACCGAAGAAGAAAGTGAAGAGGAATTTGTCTTGAAGACGAGAGCGACTGGTCGTGTTCGTCGCCAGCATTCCGTTGCTACAAATGCAACTAGTCATAATTCTAATCATACCAGAAGTGAATCCATATCAACATTGACGTCCAACAGAAACATGACTCCGGAAATGTCAACCCTTGACATGTCAAGAACCACATCTACTAACATGAACCATTTTTCTTTATTTGGCGATCAAGGAGGATTAACGCTTTCCCAACCCAATTCAAAAGCAACCACACAAATGTCGAGTGCCAGTGATCTGAAACGTTCCAATCTTGACAAATATATGGAGCAGAGAAATGTATCCGCAGAGGATTCTCAAAGTAATTTCAACTCGAGACATTTGCTAAAAGATGTACTAGAGCAAGTTGGTACTGAAACAGGGAATTCAATACCTCATATCGGAAAAACTGATCAATTTTCACATCGGTGACTTATTCTCGTTCTATATATTTATACATATTTTTCTAAAATTAATTAGTAGGCTTTGAAACTATAAGTCTAAAAGTTTGAAGGTAACTAGCAAACGGCAAAATGCATCTTATAAAAATCTTCAAAGAATAAAAAAAGTAGTTTTAATGTTCTATTAAAGAGTAGATAAATCGTTAAATAATCTGTTTATCGTAAGTTCATTATTTATTTGTAGGTTGGGTAATCAATGTAACCCTTAGCACCACTAGCATAAAATAGATCTCTTTCGAAATCATTTAAAGGCCATCCATTTTCTAGACGGTCTGGTAAATCTGGGTTTGAGATGTACATTCTACCGTAACCAGCCAAGGTGTTTGGATTAGCGGCGATCTTTCTAGCGTTTTCAGGTTTGTCACCTAATTCACCAGTTCTAATAACAATACCTTCCCAAATTGAGTAAATGAAGTCATTGGAACCCTTAGTGTTTCTCAATTCTGGCTTGTCATCCCAAACATTTGGTGGACATGGCTCAACCAAATGAATGTAAGCAATTCTCTTACCTTCAGTTGCTCTCTTTTCCAATTCACCAATAACGTAACTGTATTCAGCAAGGGTCAATGGGTTAGCACCACCGGACATACCACCGTACATACCCCATGGGGAGAATCTAACACCAACTTTGTCTGCACCAACGGCGGCAACGACAGCATCGACAACTTCTAAAGTGAAACGAGCTCTGTTTTCAATAGATCCACCATATTCATCAGTTCTGTTGTTAGACTTGGAGTCTAAGAATTGGTTCAACAAATAACTGTTAGCACTGTGAATTTCAACACCATCTGCACCAGCAGCGATTGCGTTCTTGGAAGCTTCAACATAGTCCTTGATGTATTGCTTGATTTCATCCTTGGTGATACCATGTTGTGGGTTGTTAGACTTAATGGCCCTTTCCTTTCTTTCATCATCCAAATACAAATCATCAGTGGCAGAGTCATAACGTAAACCTTCCTTGGCTAAGGTATCAGCCAAAGATTGTCTACCAAGGACCCACATTTGAGCCCAAACGAAGGACTTGTTTTCGTGAATCTTGGCGAAGATCTTTTTCCATTCGGCAATTTGTTCCTTGGTGTAAATACCTGGAGCATCTGGGTACCCACCAGCTTGAGGAGAGGTGAAGATACCTTCAGTGATGATCATGGTACCAGCTCTCTTAGAACGTTGGTCGTAATATTCAGAAACTAATTCAGTGTTTGGAACGTGATTTGGAGCTCTCATTCTGGTCAATGGAGCCATAACAATACGGTTCTGCAATTCGGTGTTACCGACCTTGATTGGCTTGAATAAGTCGGTGTCAGCTAGAGCTTCTGGTTTGAATCCTTGGACGAAAGTCATGTTATTAATTGATATTAGAGTTGTGGTTGTACTTTTTGCATAAAATTAATAAAAAAAGAACCCATAATGAGAAAGGGATGATATATCATATTTTGAAAGAAGTGGGAGCTTTTATACTCGAGTCTCCCTCGTTTGTTCCCCTAGATTTAAGTTCCAGTTTTTCACATAATCAATTGTCGAGAATTGCTGATGAA
This sequence comes from Naumovozyma castellii, assembly GCF_000237345.1. Taxonomy (NCBI): domain Eukaryota; kingdom Fungi; phylum Ascomycota; class Saccharomycetes; order Saccharomycetales; family Saccharomycetaceae; genus Naumovozyma; species Naumovozyma castellii. Next base: position 838,443 of record NC_016493.1, on the reverse strand, counting down.
TCTCGAGGCCGCGGGGTAGAAACGGAACGGAGACGGAAGTGGCACACGGAGACGGAAGCGGATCGTACGATTGAGTAAGCATCCGCCAAAAGAAATCAGTGCCCTATTATACGTTGAGGAATCCTGAACAAGCAATTGCCCCGGTGTTAAACACATGTCATCAACACCACTTATTAAAAAACGCCGACTACAAAGATTTGTGAAACGATTCATACCGGAAGTGATCCAATTATCGATTTTTCCCATTCCGTTTGGCTATCTATTTATCCGGGATACGGAACAACTTGTTTCTCGAACTTACGTAAGGGGAATAAAGATGAGTCTGTAAGTACCTTACACCAATAAAGGCTTGAAAAAAAATACACATTATCGGACGCTAATGAACCAAGTCAGTGGGTAGGTTAATGCTTTTTTCCCTTATCTTGAATTCTTGAAAATAACTACTAGTATCTTTCTTTGCGTTACGAAGATAAGGTGGATTTGATAAATTATGAACAGAATCAAGTACAATAGCTGTAAAAACTGCAAATAAGAAACTTTTATACCTGTTAATTAAATTGAGTGTAGATGAATATATATCTTAACAAATATATTATATAATTCCTTTTTATGGTCCTACTAGACCAGTACTAACATTTTAAATTATAGTGCCATATTAGCTAGAAAGAAAAATGATGCATGGTAACGAAAGTAATTTGCATAGGTCGCATCACAAAAAAAATACAAAGATCAAAGTTGTGTCATTTTTGTTCTTAATGATTTCAATCTATGTGTGATACTATCCATGTATTTCCTTATAATTTGTTTGTCATGCTCATCTAATACATTGTGATAATCGGGTATATCTTCAAGATTCATATTATATTTAAGGTCATGTTCGCTTTTATTCCAACCTGTCGATGGTGTATCAGATTCCAATGACGTCTCTAACATCCATAATGCAGTTGCGTAACTGATTTCACAATTATAGAGGTTTTCACCACTCAATTCCATCTTGGCGGCAGTTCGAGATATTTCCAAAGCTCTATCGTATAATAACTTTTCCAATACAATATCATCCAAACCAGTAGAATTGGCAACGTTGGCGGTTGCCGCTGTTACTGATGATGAAGATCCATTACTCTTAGAAATCTCATCTAATTTCAATTTCAAAAAGTCAGCCTTCTCCAAACACTCATTAAATCTTTCTCTAATCCATTGAACCAAAAGATTTAGCCTCAAAGAACAAACTTTTTCATTTGACTCATACCACCAACCTGAAGTCACTTTCATTGATTTCGCTAAAATCGAAAGTGCCTTCATATAAAGCATTATTGCCTCCGTACACAAGTGTCGTAATTGATCAGGAGGTAGATCTGCAATTTCAGCCTTTTTAATTTGAGATTCCTCTTCGTCTATTATGGCGCAACTCCCGGTGCTTAGTCGTTTTGGCGGTAAAGGTGCAATCTGTTGAAACTTTACTTCTGCATAAGAATAAACAACGTAGGCTCTGGCAGCTTGACTCTCCAATATGTGTACTATTTTGTTACTATCAAGTTGTGCTGGCTTTAATTGCTTCATATCCATTGATGGTTCGATATTGTTGATCCTTAATATTATATTTTCTGTTAAATCTTGAAATATTCTTGGGTTTAGAAGTAATAGGTTTGGTTGATATGGAGAATTCTGAGAAGTTAAAGTTGTTGCGCCAAACAGTTTTGTAGAAGCAATTTCCAATGCCTTTGATAGAGCTCCTGAGGGATTTAATGATGATATTGAAAGACGGCGATCGATTACGGACGGACGTCGTTGTGCAATTAATGGAGCTGTTTTATTTGTTATTTGTTTTGTTTCATTTAATGTATTTGTAGTTGGGTTTATCTGTATTTGGTCCTTTGATGGCAGGTAACTTCCCATAGAAGTACGTTTTCTTTGAGAATTAAAAACACTTTGCTGTGGTGTTGGATTGGACCCTAGTTTTGCTAATTCATCTGCAAGAGAGTTCACCTCCACACTTTTCTTTTCTACGACCACATAATCTTTCCCAAGATTTATTTCTGAACTAGTCTTATCATCAATTTTTGTTGCTTTAGGTTGTGAATTTGGTTTTTGTTTGACTAAATTATCGATTCCACGTTTTCTAGTAATTTCTCTATCTTGATAAGTCGCAGTATGAGGTTTGGTATGATAAAGATCATCTTGAAGGGCAGATGATGATATTGATGAAGCACTTGCACTTGCCGTTTCTGAATCTTCAATCTTTTTTGGAGAAACAGGATTATTTCTTTTATCAGTCAAGTACTCAGATATAAATAGGTTATTGTCAATGACATCTTTGGATTTTAGTTCTAATTCTTGTATATCATCATTATCTCTTGTTTCATAGGGCGAAAGATCAGCATTTACTAATTCATTGTTGAAAAATTCATCAAATTCTATTCTCTCTTGTGGATCAAACGTTAAGAGTTTGGAAATTAAGCTTTTTAGATTGTTATCAATTTCAATATATGTTGGGAAATATATCAAATCGTTTGCCTTCTTAATTTTTTTGTATAATTCCAAATGATTGGACGCTTTAAATGGTGGATTCCCGTAACACATTTCATAAAGTACAGTACCGACCGACCAAAGATCTGCCTTTGCGTTATACTTTTGATAATTTAGGATCTCGGGGGCCATATAAAGGGGTGATCCACATAATGTTTCTGCCATTGAAGTATTAGGTAAGAACCTTGCAAACCCAAAATCAGCAATTTTTAATATGGGTAGGTTATAAATCCCAACAAAACCTAAATCATGGAAACTTTTAGGGTCATTATAGTTAATTAATGGAGCAGATAGTAATAAATTTTGTGGTTTTATGTCTCTATGAACTAAATTTTTAGATCTTAAGAATTTTAAAGCAGAAGACAGCTGTTGTAAATAATTTAGAATAAAGGCTTTATGAAGCCCATTGTACTTTTCGTTGGGTGGTGGATACTTTTTGAAAATTTTCTCTAATAGGGGGTGGTTCTTGATCAGCTGTTGACGTTTCTTGATTAGAAACGTTAGGTCACCTAGAGAACAATATTCCATTATTAAATAAAAATCTTTAGATGTTCTTTCAAAATCAATAAGTTTAACAATATGAGGATGGCTAATCTTCTTTAATATAGCGATTTCAATTTCCAAATTTTCCAACAGTTTTTTATTCTTTAATTTTGATCTTGGTACTATCTTAATGGCAAAACATGTTGGATTATTAATGCTTGATGAGTCCACTACTGATTGGTGCAGATGAGGAGAAGTGGGTGTTATTAAATGGGCTCTATGAACGGTGGCAAAGGAGCCTTTACCTATTTCCTTATCGACAATATATCGATCAGATCCCACGTATATAGTGGTTCTTTCATTATTATAAGTGTTTCTTATTCTGTTGCGTGGTATTGATGTTTTATCCGTACCGTGCTGAGTAACTTGTTCTGCCATGTTTCCTCTATCGTTGGAGAACAAAGTGTAATATTCTTGTTTGTTGTTATGTTCGGCAGTCTCAAAATAGGATGCTTGTCAATAGTGTTTGGTTTGTCCTGTTTTGTAGCCCAAAACTGTTTGGTGTTGATTTGGATGTGGGTGGATGGTTATTGATGATGATGGACCTCTTATCAAAGGACGCGATTTTAGGGGAGCGCGAGACAAATTAGTAATTAGTCACCCACAGTTTGTTTTATTAAGTAACCTCATACAAATACTAAACTGACGTTAATACTTAATGGGTGACTACCTTCTTGATGATGCACGTGTATGACATTCATTAAGGTGTTATGACACGTGCGCGTTTGAATAATAACATTATTGATCGTCGTTAAAGTTTGTATATATATGTAATATCTAAGATATATCGTTTATTGTGGGTAAAATCCGGACTGAAACTGTTGTGGTGCCTGCTGCTGTTGCATTAGTAGCAACTGTTGATATTGTGGGTTATTTGGAGTAATTTCAATTCCGTTGTAGTAAAATGATGGCATTTGAGTCTGATAGACAGCCATCTGTGGTTGTATTTGAAGCTGCGCCTGTGCTTGAGCCTGAAGCTGTAGCTGTTGTTGTTGAACAGCTGTCGTATACTGTTGTTGGTCAACATATATCGTCCCTGTTGCCGGATCCAAATACTGTTGAATGCCCCCCGGAACTGCTCCAGTTACAGCGTTTGGAGCTCCGGTCATTACACTATCCAAACCATCAAATACGGCAGGTTGGGGACCCGAAAGCGTGGATTTCCTTTTAGGTAATGGAGGGTTAGATACAGCAGATGGAGCGCTTGTTGGAGCACTAGACATGCCGCTTCTAGACTCATTTCTTGAAGAGTAAGAGGAAGAATCAGATCTTTCTATTATATCTAATGAACGATTAATATCCCCGTGTGTTCTTTCTAGTGCATCCTTTATTCTTTGCGTATCTGTTGAATATCCCATATCTCTAAGTTCATTCAACTGCCTGCTATATTTAAACCTCCCATGGCGAGAGTCATGTGGATGATGACGATTGCTTCCTCCGTGGTAATCATCATATGCATCCCTATTATCATAAGAACCATAATCATCATCATATCTACTTCTAGACCTACTGTCTCGTTCATCTCTCTCTCCGAAATCCTCGGGTTTAACTTCATCATATCTAAACTTCCCCAAAATATATTTATCTCTGATGAAATGCTCCACTATAGATTTATCATCATCACCATCAAATGGGAAAGGTTCATGCTTTGGGTTCCAGAATTTATGGTTCCCTTTATTCCCACCCAACTCAGCGAGGATATCCATGTCATCGTTGTTCCACTTATCCAAAGATAAAGACTTCAAATTGGAAAACACATCGTCTTCCCTACCATTCAATATCTTCCTGTGCACTGATGCACATCTGCCGCATAAAAAGACTCCCAAATTAATTGAACACCACGTAGGGAAAGTGGAACCGCACTCCCCACATTTATTTGCGTTTTCTGGGGCGTTTAGGAGATCTCTTAATTCATTTTCAATATTTGGGTTTCTTGACTTCTTGATCTTTAGTTTTGATCTGCCACTACTGAATCTAGCCATCTTACTTCGTCTTGTTTATCCTAAACTGGAGTGTCTGAGTTCCTTCCTTCCCTTACTTTATTTCACACCACGTAATTTTAGTAATAAAATTTGGACCGGAAACGACGAGCGGGTAACGGGGGAACAAACAGTAATAACAATGTCAATAGACCAAATAACATGTAGTTCAGAGGAATTTAGGGCCTTACAAGGTGTTTTATTAGCTAACTAAACCTTAAGAATAAATGTGTGTTATACCCACCTTGTACCTTAAGGGAGTTCCCCTTTTTGGTATAGTAGTAATAGCCGCCCATCATCTGTTTCGCGTCTTGTAGTTATAAAGTAAGTAGGTAACCCTTATACTTTTATAGTAAGACAGGATAACAACTAAAGAATAAATTTCAATATTTTGCACACTCCTTCAGATGGTTTGTTACTCCAGCGTTATCTAACAAATATCATATTCACGTACTAACAAATGCATTTAATTAGCCCCCCAAGAAACAAAAGCAAAACTCCAACCAGGAGAAGAAGCAAGAGTTACTAAAATTCCTACAGGCTACCTATTCTTTCTATACTTTAAAGGAATTAGAAAAGATGGTTCCTAAACACTGCAAATCCATCTCATCTGGGATCCTGGTTAAAGATCTATTGAAGGAGATGATCGATGAAGATGTGGATGATATTATCCATATGGAGAAATGTGGGAATATTAACGTTTATTGGAGTTTTAAGGGACAGGCTTTATGGAAACAGTATCAGTTATGGGAGGGCCTTGTATCTTCAGTTAATGCTTGCCAGAAAGAAATCGAGTCAAAGAAGATGATGTTGGAAAAAGCAATGCGGGAGGAATACTGCGATGAAATTGAAGGTACCACTTTTAAAAGGAATTGTTGTTTAATTGAATTGAAGAAATTGGATGAGGAATGTAAATGCTTGAAAAAGGAAATTGAGAAATTGCAAACTGTGAGGTGGGATCAAGGTAAAATCGTGGAGGAAATTGAAATTAAGAAGGAAAATTTGATCAAATTGGAGACCATTACAGATAATATTGAACTTTTAATTGAATATCTTGTTAAAAAATTTAATGTTGACTCCAGCCAAATTAGGAAAGAGTTTAATATTCCAGATGAATTCAAAGAGTTTATGAATATTAATTAATTGATTAAGTTCCTAAATAAAATAATAAATAAGCTGAATATATAGATAAAAAAAATGCTGCTTCAAACTGACGATCTTTTCCTAATCGGTTCCATGATCGGTTGCTGTTCATGTATCCTGACATGTTGATTCAAATTATCATTCCTGCTGAATCTTTTATGGCAAACCGAGCATTCAAATGGTCTCACTCTCAAATGAATCGTCCTAAAATGTCTCTTTAAATGTTCATGTCTCTTAAATCTTTTCTTGCAAAGATGACAAAAATATTGCTTGGAATCATCGGGCAATATAGATGGTTTCCTACCTCTGACTTTCGGTTGGTCCTTCTCATAATAAAACCCCACCGGCATGGTCGCCAAATTAGTACTAGGCTTTAACCAATCATTGCTTAATACTGAATCCACAGAAGAAGGTGCTGTAACTTGGGGAGACACCCGATCATTTTCAATGTTTGTGATGTATGAATATTCATTATTTCTATTATTATTAACATTAATATTGTTATTGGTAACCTCGGGTTTCTGATCCAATTGAGAAGTTAAGAACTGCTTCGAATTACCTTCACTTGCGGTTAAATTTTTTAAGATATCAAATTCTTTCAACCATGAGAATATTTCATCCTCGCTTGTTGTTCTGGAGGGCTTATTTGGATAAGCATTGTTTCCGCTACCTTTCTCATTATTACCAAATAAGAACGAAGCCTGGTATGGATAGTTGTCATCATCATCGTCGTCATCTGTATTGTTATTGTTGATGGGTATTGGTTCGACCTGACTCAAATTCAACAATTCCGGACGTTGCGTCTTTTTGGTTGAAAATATTTCTGAATTGGCAGGATTTGACCAGCATGTATCAATTTCGAAAATATCAGGCTCTTGCTTCATGGGGGTATAATTCCACTGGAAAGTGTCACTGAAATAATTTTTTGCCATATTATATTTGTTTTTAATTTATGTATGTGTTTACCTTACTCGGTTAAGTACAAAAAAATAAATACAAGTACAAAAAACCTTGATAAAATTCAATGACTGTATAACCTATTTGTCTTTAAATATTGTTAGTTCTTCGAGCGAAGTGTTCAACAACAACAACAACATGCGAAAATGAGTCGCCATAACCGGAAGTCACCTTGAAAATAACTCCAACGGACGGACCTTATCACAAAAAAAAAGTTAAAAATCCGAATTTTACTAAGGATTTAGTAAACCCGGGGACAGAACGGTAACTGATGACAACATGGCTGCAGCGAATGAGCCAATCCCTTGCGCCAGAAAACCAAATCTGGAACCCAACGCCACATGATCGTGTAGCTGATTCAGGCACATCGCTATCTCTTCGCGATCGATAACACATTGGGCTTGGCTAAGCAAACCTCCGCGGAGTTCCTTATTTCCAGAGACATGGCTCAATATCGGACTTATGCTGACCAATATACGTAATGGGTCAACAGTCGTCATTTCCTGACATGTAGGAACAATTCTTGAGAGTATCCGATCACCAGCTCAGTCAGTGAGTCTAGAGCCGTAAGCTTCTAGATATCCAGACCCGATTACCTCAGCTGCGGAATGTAAAACACAACATGTGTATCCCATTATCTCTTCCCTGGATCCTGATGGGTTTGCTGACAAAGGCCTCTGCATCGAGATAATAAGGTTTATGCCATTAAGATTAACTTTAACCGTCGATACAGATCCAGCCAGCATGGATTTACATCTGGAAGGTCTTTATTTCCGCGGAATTATCCCAACGTGGTTAATTTTATCAACTCCACATACCTTAACGGTTATTGTGTGTACTACTTTGGTAATAATACATAGATGATTTGCTTCCGTGGTAACACTACGAAAATGACCTTATACTACACGTTGAGTATTGTTTCTTTGATGACTTCCATATCCGCGGATGGGCTATATGGAGTTACGCACAAAAGTTAACGTTACAATTGTTACGAACCATGCTGCTGAGTCTTGGCAATAACGTGCTCCACAGTTCCAACGTCCCGGTTACCTTAGTGATGGAAATCCGTTTTATGGTTTACCGTCTTGTTGAAGAGGCTTGGTGGTCATCCTTTTGTGATGAAATCAACCTGCTGAATCGTCCAGAGGAGTATCTCAAACTCGGAACAACGTAGCGTTAATGTTACTACTTTGCAAAATAAGCTTTCATGATTAAGGTACCAAAAACCATTAATCGATCCTTGTTGCATGTCCAATTTTAGCCAGAAATGGTACGTATTATCAATTTGTAAACAAGGATTAACATCACATAATGATCTGCTAAAGTTATCATAAAATTACGTAAACCTCTCGAGGGTTTGCCCTAAAAAACCAGCCCTAAACTTGATTATAACCCTAAACCTTATTCCAAATACGGCTCTTTCAGTCTCATACAATCATTGAAGGATAATTTATCAACTTTTTAAGGCATACCTACCTATCAACTGATAATTTTTCAACTGATATCAATACAAATATCTCTCTTTGTAATCAATAAAAGAAGCTTTTTTGCACCAATCAGAAATGTCTGCGATAAAGCCATCCATTCTGTTTATAGCTCAACCAAACATTGAGTCTCCCCTATTAAATTCCGACCAATTTCTCGAAGATTTCAACATTATTGAACTGACTCTAACTACAAAGGATGCATTCCTACAACAATTAAAAGATCATAAAAATGATAACATTGTTGCAATCTATGGGGGATACCCTCAATTTACCCCAATAGGTGGACTCACTAAGGAGATAATCGAACATGAGGATTTCCCCCTTAATACTTTGAAGGCCATAGTTTTATGCTCAAGAGGTTATAACATGATCGATTTAGATGCCTTGAAGTCTCATGGGATCCAATTATACAACTATCAGGATGAAGTGGATGAATCGCAGGATTTGGAGGGGTTTAAGATGGGTCAGGTGGGTAATGATGTGGCTGATTGTGCGTTATGGCATGTATTGGAAGGTTTCAGAAAATTTTCTTATCAACAAGCATCTTTAAGGAAATATACCGATACCCTGGTTACAAGAGCTAAGTTGGCTGGTGAGGATGGATACGCATATGGCCATAAGTTTAATGGTGGTCAATTTATTCATTCACCAAGGGGGAATAAATGTTTGGTTCTTGGGTTGGGTTCAATTGGGAAACACGTTGCCCTAAAATTACAAGAGGGGCTAGGTATGCAAATTCATTACTCAAAGAGAAATGAGGATTTACAAGTTAAAGAAAAATATAACTGGAAATTCCACCGTTTGGATGAAACTTTATATAGCCAATTATTCCAATTCAAAGCAATCATTTGTGCATTGCCTGGTACACCTGCCACTCATCATTTAATTGATGAGAAATTTTTAGAACATTGTAATGGACCGGAATTGACTTTAGTAAACCTAGGTAGGGGTAATATCGTGGACATCGAGGCCGTAACAACAGCTTTGGAGGAAGGCCAATTAAGACACTTTGGCGCTGATGTTTTTTATGGTGAACCAAAAGTTAATGAAATGGTCATTGAGATGGAAGATACCACATCCGTCACACCTCATATTGGTAGTAGTACTCTGGAAGTATTTGAACAAAGTTGTGAATTAGCATTAACTAATATAATAAGAGCAACAACTTGTGTTGAAGAGAAGAAGGCCGAAAATGAAGAACCTCAATACTTTTCCCGTGTTATTTGAGTCAAGAAGAACCTAATTTTTGAAATCACTTTTCTTTTAACTAAATACCATAAATATACTAAAAAATATTTCATTTTACATTTGCTTAAGTATCGAGTTTGAATGTATGAGTCTATATGAACTTTTGGAGCTCTCCTCCGTTGCACCTTAGGTTACTTGAAATGATCGTGAAGTCCCTAAATGCTCTATTTCTTTCTACCTTTCGACTTCGATTTATTATGTTTCCCCGTATTCTTGCCCTTATTTGAAGTATCGTTCTGGCCAGGTAAAGATATTTTCAATTTATCAACACAAATCAACAAGACTAAATCTTGTTCCTTTAAACTTTTGATCATTTCATGCTCTCTCGGCCAGTCACTTTCTTTATCATTCTCAGTTGGATCTACAGAACGTTTCATGAAATGATGCAAGATTTCAGTCATAGTCTTAGTTTTCTTTGCATTACCTGGCTGAACTTTGACTTTGTATTTACATTTTAGCAAAGCAGGCCATGGAGCGAAAACAGGGACAACATCGATAATTTCATCATCCTTCTCTAAGGTTGGTTTTAATTCTTCTAAAAACTTGGTATAGTTAACATGAACTTTTTCGTTCCTGGTAAATTTCAATGCTTGTATTTCTTTTTGCTTTTCACGCTTTGCCTTCTTGTATTCTCTTTTCTGTTGTTTGGCTATTTCTTCTTTTTCTTTCAATTGTTGCTTCTCCAAACCTTTTAACGTACCTAAAGCCTCTAATCTAAGAAGTCGTTCAGTTTCATCTTGGTCGGCATATTTCTTTTGCATTTTCTTTAATTTTCCTTTTTTACCACGGACTTTTCTATTCATGTTTTCAACCATGTTTGTAGCAATTGTTTGAGTATCAAAAACATCTTCACCGTCAGTTTCATTTTCACTGTCGTCCACCTTCGCATCATCTCTTACCTGAAGATCTGAGAAATCGTTGTCTATTGTTTGTAACATTTCTTCTACCGGTTCCGTGGTCCCAACGACTGGAGATGCTTCCTCTTCAATATCCTCTGGGTCAGAAGAGTTGTCATCATCTAAAGCTGAAGTCTCATCTTCATGATCAGATTCTGATTGAGCTGTTTTAACTTTCCACATGAACCCAAATCCCATAACTAACTGAGATGCGGGCAATTCATTACGATCTTTCTCATTCTTTAAACGGAAGACACCAGGTGATAAAACACTTTGGTCAACATCGTCAAATTTAGATACGTTCTTGGCAAAACACCACCAGGCTGAAGCTGCAATCTTTTTGGACCAAGCTTCGCTAGAGGACATACACAATATTCCAGCTTGCATCAAAGTATTTGGAGGCACCTCTTTTCCATCTGGGTTCTTAATCCATACTTGTGTGTTAAAATGATTTGACATGTAGATATCATTGTCTTCGATAAATTTACTGTAAATTTGATCAGTTTCTACACCATTTTTTCCCATCATAACAAGAAACCCTTCTGAAGAGATAAACCAATTGTATTTCTCAAAGAAGTAGGGCGTTCTAATTCTTTTCAAAACATCATGAGAATCCTTTAATTTTTTCTTCAATTGTTTATCCACCCTTTCTTCAATATTCTTCATTGCCTTCTCAATGTTCTTTTCCATACGTTTTTGCTTTTCAACACTGGTTTTCTTAATATTGAAATACTCAGAGGCATTTGCATATGCAGTTAATCCCAAATCGATGGTCACTTTGACGGTATTTTTATCAACTGTTGCAGGCTTCTTTTGGCCCTTTCTTGATTTTAAACGTGATTTTCTTTCAGTTCCTTCATCTGTTTCAAAATCGGAAACATCTGAGTCACTTGATTCATCAGATGAGGAAGAATTATCACTTTCCGAGTCACTGTCAACATCACTGCTACTATTAGATTCATCACTATTTTCATCATTCTCTTGGGTTGGTGTCAATCGAACAGTAAATTTGTTTTCCTTCAGATTTAATGGCAGTTGAATTAATTGAGCAATCATGTTTCCTTTTCTCTGCTCACTGAGGATCAACTTTTCGATTGTATTCCAATCCATTTGCTGATCCAACAGCCCTTGAATTGCAAGCTTAGCTTCTTCAACCAAGTCTGCATTGGCTATAATTAAGTGCCCCTTTTCCTCATTTGAAGCTTGAACATCTACCAATGCTTGAATCCTCCGTTCATTTTCCAGACGGGCGTCTTCAATCTTCTTCTTTGCTTGTAACTCTTGGGCTTGAATACGCAAGGCATATTTGGATGATTCAATCGTAGAGAAAAAATTATCCAGGGTTTTATTGTATTGACCATCGATTTCAATAATATGAGTGTTTGCTGAATTTTTATCATCGACATATGGCCTGAAGGGGTGGAATGTTTCATAGACATATTCCAAATCGGAATTATCCCTTTCACTATTGTAATTTTCATTTTTCTTTGCCAAGATAAACCCTTCTCTTTCTTTCGCTGTCAATAAGGAATGGTACTCATCCTCAGTCATAGTTAATAATTCAACCAGTTTCTGAGATTTGTCTTCGAACTCCAGGGCAGATGTGGATGGATCAAGATGAAGCATTTTACAATTCTTTGAAAGTAAATCGGATGACAGATGAGGCTCCTTTGAAAGTAATAACTTATGGATTGATGGAACTCTTATTTTCTTCTTCTTCTCACCTTTCTTCTGACTAACGTTTGCTTCTTGTAATGCGGATGTTGCAATTGAGAATTTATTTCTGGTTTCAGTTAACCATTCCTCCACTTGGGAAGTTGTGTACACTTTCTTGTCTTGCAACGCTGGAATATCTTTCAAGAATAAACTTTCATCAAACATTTCATAGGTCTCACCAACTTTGTTTTCATGTTCATGAACGATTCTTTGCAACGATAGAATAGTTCGATCTTCGTTTAATAAGATAACATTACCAGCACTAAAAAATTCTAAAACTAAATAGAACAACCCATCAGCAAATTGAAGAACCAAAATTCTATCGTTTTGGACTTGTCTCAATGCAGTCAATCGTTTACCCTTCAAATGCTTTCTTAGTTTCACAACGAACCCCGATGGAGCAGGAGGAATTGGTCTATTAAAATCAGTTAGATGGATTCTCAACCCACAATCAACTATAACATTTAGTTTAGAATCTGGCTTGTTAAATCTTAGAAGAAATTGTCTTGTTGAATCTGAAACATTGTAGATGTTATTCAACCTATAACTCTCCAACGAATTCTTCAATTCTCCAGCTAGAATTTGCAAATCTAAGGAACTAATTCTCTGCTTCATTGCCAAAAGTTGGGCTGATAATAGTTTATGTCTCTGGTGAAGAACAGACTCGAAATATTATCCAGTTCTTTGATGGTGCCATTTCATATTAACTCTTGAAGAAATTTCAATTTGATGATTAAGTAAATTGTTGGGCCAAAAAAATAAAGTAATAAGAATTCCAGTTATTTTTCAAAAAATACGACTCCATGGCCAAGCTGGTTAAGGCGTGCGACTGTTAATCGCAAGATCGTGAGTTCAATCCTCACTGGGGTCGTTCTTTTTTTTTGGGTTTTCATTCTTGGATTAGCCGCCCAGCATATAACTTGTTCCTTTTTCTCTACTTAAGAACCATGTCATATCGAGGGTCAATTTAGTTTGATTTGGATATATAAAACACGCAAAGTAAGATAATGGATAGCTCAGATATATCGAGTTTTATTGTTGCGAACTGTTTTGATCAAGAGTCGTTCAATAACCATGGTGGTTTGTTAGCAACTGGGAAAAAAAGCAAAGGTTCTTCCAATTCAACCAGTATGGAGGAACCCATCCGAAACCAAAAATCTTCCTATTTTGACTGTGATACCAATAGAAATTATCTTAAAAATAACAAAAGAAGATGCGTCTCTTCTCTATCTGACGTTCAATCAAGGTTAACTTCGGTTTTACCCACGAGAGGAACACCAAACACCAGTACAATCAGAAATCTCACGAATTTACCAGATCGTACCATATGCTGTATTTACCATATTCCAAAAGATGTGGATACCAGGGTAGGTCTCTGCTTTTTGAAATATACTACGGGCGAAATGATTCTTTCTGAATTTATGGATTCCCAAATATTTATTAGAACTATGCATAAGATTCACATATATCAACCTACAGAGATTATTTTACCTTCATCTTCGTTATTTCCAACTGTTTCAAAACTGGCAACCATTATAAAGCTTAACATTTCGGAGACTGTAAAAATTAGCGAAGCATCATCAAAATATTTTAATTCACAGGATGGGATATCGGTAATTAAAAACTATGTGATAGATAAGGATAGAGAAAAGACAATTATCGAGGAATTAATAGATAAGAGCTATGCATTGAGCGCTTCTGCTGCTTCTATAGCATATACTGATGACCTTATTGCCAAATCATCCAATGACGCCCTATTCAACTTTAGAAAGCTTAGAATAAGGTACGAAGGTACAGAAAATACAATGTTAATCGATCCAAAGACAATAAATGGGTTAGAATTAGTTGAAAATATAATTGACAAGAGAGGGATGTCGTTTTGGAAATTTTTAAATACTACTTGCACGAAGATGGGAGAAAGATCGTTAAGGAACAATATCTTACAACCATTGACTGACGAAAAAAGTATCATAATGAGACAAGAAGCAGTAAAAGAGTTACAAGGGGACGAAAAGCTTTTAGAACAATTAAGGAAACATATGAAGGTATATCAAGATCTAGATAGAATATTTGTCAAATTATTGTCAGTAAATCATAATGCCATTAAGGCAGAGCAAAAGATCAATTACGTGATCCTATTGAAAGACTCCTTAATTACCACACAAAGATTGAAGGCAATTCTGGAACCCATAGAATTTGAAAGCCGTCTGTTGCAAGAGGTGAAGAAAATATTTTTTAATGAATCGATAACTGAGATTGAACAATGTATCAACAAATATATCAACGAAGATTGCATTTGGGCGTCGTCAAATTTAGAACTGAAGAACCAACAAACCTATGCTGTTAATGATAGTGCAAACAGCTTGTTAGAAATATCTCGCCAACTCTACAAGAATCTTATGAACGACATCATGGAAGAGATAGAAGGACTATCTAAAGAGTTTGACCTTCCTCTAGATTACAGCTTTGATTCAAATAGAGGCTTCTTCCTCAAAATTAAAAAGGGTGAAATAAATGATCTAAATTCTTTGCCAAATGAGTTTATAAATAAGATTTCGAAGAAAAACTTTATTGAATGTTGCACTCTTAACATAATGAAAATGAATGTAAGACTCAAAGAAATTATATTGGAAATATCTTCAATCAGCGAACAAGTTGTTTTAGAGCTTTTAAACGAAGTTGTTAAGTACCTTTCTATCCTTTTCATGATATCAGAGGCAGTTTCAATCTTAGATTTACTTTGCTCTTTTGCATTTAAATCATTCAAGGAAAATTACTGCTTTCCAAAGTTTTCAACTAATCTATTTCTCAGACAATCAAGACATCCAATTCTGGAAACATTGATAAAAGGATTTGTTCCCAATGACATAGTAAGTACAAAGACAAGTTCAGCTGTCCAAATAATTACAGGGTGTAATAGAAGCGGCAAATCGGTATACCTGAAACAATTACCCTTACTTTGCATTATGTCGCAAATAGGCTCTCCTGTCCCAGCCGAATCGGCTATCGTCCCTATTTATAAAAAAGTCCATGCAAGGGTTTGCAATGATACGATGGAAATGAATAGTTCTACTTTTTCGTTTGAAATGAAAGAAATGGCTTATTTTTTGGATGACACTGATCAAGACACATTACTTATTATAGATGAACTTGGTAGAGGTTCAAGTATCGGTGACGGATTTTCGATTTCATTGGCCATTACTGAACATCTTATAGGAACAAAGGGTACCGTGCTTCTGTCCACACATTTCGAGGCCATCCCATCTATATTAGTAACAAGACCCAACGTTTTACATTTGCATATGCAAAGTCGAAATTTACCCGATAATTCAATCAGAATGAGTTATACTGTTGGAGGTCATGCTTCTAATATTGTCAATAATGCAATAAAGATGGTTTCGCCATACTTTGACCCACATATTATTGAAAAGGCATATATAATATCTGTGTTACTAAAAAAAATAGAAGATGGATCCACTAGAGGAACTTTGACAGACATAGAGCGAAAAGAGAATCTAGAAACCTCAAAGCAAATGAAGAAAATTCACATCATCGTGGAGGTACTAAAGGAAGTGATGACCGGAAATGAACCAATCTCATTAGCTTCTTTGAAAGCGATCCAGACAGATTTCATTGACACATTCCGGGAGTAAAATAATGTCAAATCAACATTTGTAATATCTCTCTAGTTTTTCTGTGCTATATAACGAAATAATATATTCGATCCCTAATACTATTACGAGAAGAGGCTCCAAATTTCTGGATATGTTTCTGAAAATTTTGAAACATATCCTTTTTGCCTCAAAGAGCTTTAGCTGCACATTATGGTT
Organism: Naumovozyma castellii; assembly: GCF_000237345.1. Lineage (NCBI taxonomy): Eukaryota > Fungi > Ascomycota > Saccharomycetes > Saccharomycetales > Saccharomycetaceae > Naumovozyma > Naumovozyma castellii. Next base: position 822,118 of record NC_016493.1, on the reverse strand, counting down.
ACTTTTTATTTTGATCACTTTCAGGTCTTTCCCCTTCACTACACTCTTCTTCGCAAAGCCCAAAACAGTCATTAGGTCATTTCAATTTTTTTCCTTATAGAGTTCAGGACCCTCTTTGGTTCAATTCCAAAATGAAAAAAGACAATGTGGTACATTCCTTTTATTTAGTAAGATTCATTAATTTTGTTCCACACTTGATGATAATTTTTCTCATTTCATTGAATTCACTTAAGGTGCAAATATATATATTTTTAATAAATTTAATCGATTCATCGAAAAGTATATCCATATATTGACATACTTCATAGAAAAACATATCCGGCTGTAATAGATCTGTGAGAGAATTCCGATGGTAACTTCAAAGCGAATATGTACCTTCCAAATCAACAGGAATTGTAACATACGGTAGCAAATATATATAATTAAAAAGAGAACGGTGAGAAACCAAGCTGCAACGTGCTAAATGGACATAGAATTTAGTGTAGAAAAAATATTGACTTAAGTAACAAATTCTTATCATACGTTAAAATATTCTTAACGGACTATGCTATTGTATTAACGAGTCTATTGAAATAAGTTTAGAGCTCACAAAATCATTTTTACTAGTCAATTTAAAGGTACTTCCATGCATCAACTAGAATGAACAAAATGACCATGATGTTAATACGCAAAAAAGAAAGATGTGCTTAATTTGGTTCCAATAAAATCAATTATTAGCTTGCTCCAACTAAATTAAAGATAAAATTTTGGATATTGACTAATTTTTCGGGTAATATGCCCTGGATTATATCAAAAGATTCACTTTGGATCAACTGTTGCCTTACAGCTTGTTCCCTAAATGCTACCAAAAAATTGACAATTAACGTAAATGCTAAAACAGTCGCTAAGACAATGGGTCCCAGAGGAGCGTCAAGATGTTGCCCACTTCTTTCTTCAATAATATGCAATCTCTTAATATACGTTGTATATGCCCAAATGCCACAGAAAATTGTTAAACCGAAGTAAATATATGCCATAGTGTCTGCGAGTTGGGGAAATTTGGATTTCTTTACGGAATTATAGATGGAAAAGGTAAGGACACTCAATAATGTAGTAACGCTAAGCCACCTATTGAAGGTACGCTCATTAGCTAACCAAACTTTTGCTTCAATCTTTAAAGGCCCTGCATTTTTTAAAAAGCTTGTTGGCTTCTTTACACCTGGGGGTAAATCAATTTCTTCATCTTCAGAATCCACACCTATCAATTTAGAATCCCTTCCTGCCAAGATTCTTAAAAACGTGGGTTTCACCTTCTTGTGCTTCTTTTTCTGTTTCCGTACGTGAATTTCATTTTCTTCATCTGATGATTCATGATCCTCCAAATCAGCCTCTGTTGTAACAGCTGGTTGCTGTGATTCTTCTTGTTCCTCGGCATTTTCTAGCTCCTGTAAATCTACAGCTTCAGGGCTTTTAAGCATCTTAGATACTCTTCTCATGCCTGCAAGTTTCTTTTCAATCTCCTTTTGCCTCTTCAATTTTTTTTTTTCCTCTTCATAAGCTTGTGTTGGGTTTCTTCTAATATCATTTTCTAATTCTGGTAACCAAAATGGTAAAATATCCAGTTTTTCATCTTCACCAAATAAAGACGCCACACCTTGAATATAAGAGGAGAATTTGGGAACTTCTTTAACTAAATGAGAATTTGTTAATTCATTAATCCATTGACCATGCTTAGCTGGGAATTTGGCAGTCTCCATAGAAGCACCATTGTTTAGCGAAGCCCCACCTGAGTTTTTAATCTTTACCTCCATGACGGAGTATGGAAATTCAGCGTATTCCCCATGTCTTAACATTTTAATTGGGTTAGCACCTTTCGCATCAATATCTGTTCTATGCCAGTTTTTTGGGTCTCTAATTGGTCTAGATTTATCAAAACTATCTTCCCTCACGTACAAAATATCCGAATCAATTGTGATTCTTATTCTATCATCACCAGGAATTTGAAATGCTGTTCTTGTATAAACTGTTCTCAATACAGGTTGTAATTCTTCTTGCATAATAAATTGTTGAATCGAATCGAAGTCATCGCTCATCTTATTCAAATCGTTACTGACCAACCCACTCTCCTTCAATTTTTTCAATACAGCTTCTTTATAATGACTGTCACCATTAAAGATAAAGCCATTAATAAACTTTTGCTTCAATTTCAATCTAGTCTCTTCCAGATCGATATTACCAGTCTGTGGGTTTTCTACAGACATTCTTTTCTCCAAGAAAATATCAGGTTTATCGGATAATTTACCCGTCCATCTTAATCTCAATGTTGGAGCAGTGCTTGTCTTCAGTAATTTATTGTTGTATAATTCAAAATATTCGTTATCAAAATATAAGTTCGTGATAACCGGATCATATGATTTTGGTGCTAATTCTGCCCCACTATTTGTAGTACTTGAGTCGGATGATGGAACACCACCATCATTATCTAAAATATCCGATTCAAATCTGTTTAGAATGTCATCATTTTCTGTTGGAGCTGATGCATAGACCAATACAGGTAAGTGCCTCAAAATTCTAGTCTTCACCTCCATCAAGTTATCTTTATGAATCCAAAACTTGTATCTTTTAAAACTCATTTCAGATTCATCACCGTTTACACTAGATAGCTTCGATGTATCAGCTAACGATTTTGATACAGTGCCAAAAGTTCCTCGTAGGATATTGTACAAAAATGAAATTCGATATAACAATGGCGAGTATTCTTCTGAATTGAAAGGCAATTCCTTTAATCTTACTTCCAATAGAGACTTCACTGAGGGATAATGAGGATGTAACTTATCATGTTTCTTAACAATCTTGACAAACCCAGTAAAATTTAATCTCGTAAAATTCTCCAACTCCTTTGCTTCACTCAATAGTTCCTCTAGAACACGTTGGAATGCTTCAGAATCTAAGGTCTTCAGTTGTTCTTCAGATGAAGTTTGCTTCTCTAAATGACTCAATTTATCCATCAATGTGTTATATTTTTTCAGTTGAAAACTATAAACTTTCTCAAGTTCGTTATCTAGCGCCTCTACAAACCGAGATTCATCGTTTTCATCCCAGAATGCAGTTTTGTTGTCAGATGTAGTTGTTGCATTGTCTCTGATAATATTTTCCTTTAGTAGCTTCTTTAGTCTCTCGTAGTCAATATACGATTCTCTCCACGGTGGGTAGATATCATTAGCAAGTTTAACACCGAAAAGCATTTCACTGATTTGAAATCTGATTGATGAGGAAGTAGCAAGAGTAATAAATGGTAAGATCCTTTATAAACTTGGATCAGGATCATAATTAGGTTTTGCCCATGTGCGAGACTTACGTAATCGTTTTAAACAAATTATATAGAAAGAGATGGCGATACGAGTTAATACAAAACGAGAGTAAAAGAAGTCCATTTAAAAGTTCAACAATACTTTATTTATACATTATTGATTGGGTTATATTTTGCTTTTAAGTAAAGCAAAAGGAAAATAAAAATTTACTAAAATAAAAAAGTAGAAAGCAATTGTATCGTAGGGAGAGAACTAACAACAATTAGATTTCGATCCACCGTCCTTGGCATTAATACTAATATTAGCATCTTTGCCGTTTCCTGGACCAGCCAATTTATTACTATCAATCTTTTCTTGAATCAATTTAGCCAAAGTGAAAAATATTTCATTCACATTATCATCATTTTTAGCACTGGATTCAATAAAGGGTAACCCAAGCTCTTTAGCAAGAGATTCACCTTGTTCATATGTAACCACTCTAGTGTCCATGTCACTCTTATTACCCACTAGTAACAATTGTGCTTCGTCATTTGCATGTTCATTGACAGTCTTGAACCATTGCTTAACGTTTGAAAATGTCCTTTCGTCAGTGACATCATATACCAGGATAATACCCATAGCACCACGATAGTATGCTGTAGTAATAGTTCTAAATCTTTCTTGGCCGGCAGTATCCCATAATTGTAATTTCACCTTTTTGCCGTTGATATCCACAGTCTTAATCTTGAAATCAATACCAATTGTTGTAATAAAGGAAGGGTTAAATTTATCTTCTACGAAACGAACCAAAAGACATGACTTACCGACACCTGAATCACCGATCAATAAGATTTTCATGATGGAATCGTAACCCTTCCCGTTCCCTGCTGCTGCTGTTCCTGACATTTTTCAACTTGTAGTTTTTGTATTCTGTGAGTCCCTGTGTTAACGTTCTTTGCAAAGAAAACAAACACTGAAAGATATAAATAGAGTCTAGTGGTACCACAAATCTATTAAGCAATGTGCGAAGTATACTTTCTTCAAGAGGATGAGTAGAAGGTTTCAAAGCACCGTCAGCATATAAAGCACATGTACCCATTCAGTCATTATTCCTTCGATACAGATCTTTGCTAATTGTTACTTGTCGCCGTCTTTGCGAACGGAGCGCGTTACCCGGTGCTTAATTGGCGGCTAATAGTAACAACAGCATTTTAATATGATACATTCATTATATTATAAAGTACTTAACAACTGCACAACTAGGCGTAGTAACTCTTCCACAAAACACCTTCTAAATCTTCCAACTCTTCTGATGTAAATACCTCCCTATCGAATTTCCATGTATCCGTTCTTACCTTCTTAAATTGACTAATAGTGTCCTTAGCTGCAACACCAGTCATTCCACTGGTCCTAGCCCATGATGATAAAATACTCAGCTGCTTTGGAATCCATTGTGGTAATGGAAAGCAGTATGGGAATGCAGAAATAATAGCACCCAACCCAAGAACACTACCGTGAATCTTGACATCTGTCTTGGATAATTTTCTCTTTTGGTCCCATGTATGATTTGAGATTTGTTTGTCGAATTTGTTTATTAAATCTTTAAAGATCATACCGTCATCTCCAGAGTTATGAATTATATCTGATAATACCTTAGCTGCAGCAACTCTGACTTCAACGAACGTTTCATTGAATAGATTTTCTACAACATAATTAAAGATCTGTGATTTTTCCCCTTCGGTAAGTTGTAATAATTGAGTCGATAGGAAACATTGCACGAATGATAATTGTAATTGCAGCTGGTGTGATGTAAATAATTTTGAATCACAAACCAACTTAACAACCTCGGAAACTTGTGATTTCCTCATGGGCAAATACGCAAGTGACTTACATAGAAGTGAAGGATCAAACCCAGATAATTTACACAAATCTCTTTGCGTACTCAAAACCATAAAAAATGGGATCAAATAATCGACAAGATACGGAACTAATAAAACCTTATTAGGCCCCTTGATCATTTCTTTCAATATGTAGAACATCGTCGAAGCCTTATAATAAAAGTCTGTTTTCATAATTTCTTGTGGTGTCAACTCGAACACCTGGGCAGCATCTCTTCTCATACTGTCAAAACAATCTCTAATCATCTTATCCAATACAGGGGATACACGTTTAATAGGGTATCCTAAACCATCATATTCATCAGCATTAGATTTCAAAAATTCTTCAACACTGGCCAACGCGGCACCACTATACCTTTGAAGCAAGGAGCTAAATAATTTTGCAATGGATGAACGTACTTGATCGTAAGGATGAGTAAATAAGATAGTTGCCATGACGTTCGTCATATCGGGACTTCTGTACTCCAAACCCATCAACACGCATCTCAGCATCAGGACTCTAAATGACTGTTGAGTGGCTGCATCTGAGTTTGTATCTAAAAGGTTCTCAATTGTTGAGAAATGAGTATAAAAGGGCTTGCATCTTCTAATATCTACGATTGTGGGTAGCCACCAACATAATGTGCTCCAAATGTCAAATGCATCATTATTCAACTCATGATTCAAACAATCTGGTAAAAAGTCATCAATGAAGTTATCACGTTCTTTTAATTCATCCTTGGACATATACTTACTTGAACATATTAAGGAGCCAAATATTTCAATAGACATAATCATTGAGGACTTATCATCTCTTTTATAGAGCTCTTCACAGAGGCCAAGTATATCACTTAATTTTAGTTCACTAAATCCTTTTGAAATTAATAGCAGAACAAAATTAAACAAAGAAACATTGCTGCTTCTAAATATACCACGAGTTTCATTTGCATGAATTAAATCTGAACAAATATTTTTCAACCAATCTAGGGAAATGTATCTCCCCATATCAGAAAGAAGCATCTTATCATCATCTTTCAAATTCACCTCGAACTGCATGGACTTAACAACCTTCATTGATTTACCCCAGCATAACCATCCAACAGACGGTCTGGAGTCAATAAAAAATGTTGGGCTATCGAAATTGTTCATTTCTTTTTCAAACAGTTGTTGAAACTGGGCATCATCTGTTTTTATCTCTTCAATAAAGTTGGGGTCAAAGTCGTTTCTAAACGCTTTTGAAATATCATACTTATAATCTGAAAGTGACAGCAATTTGTTCGTTATTGACAGAAAAGATTTCAATGCAAGTTGAACCATCTTCGGATGTTTCGATTTGGTTTGTATTAATATCGTATCCACCACATTTTTATCCGTTTTAAATTCAAGATTCGATTGTAGCTTCGAAATAAACCCGATGATAAATATTGGGATCTTCCAACTGACATCTCCCTCTTCGTTTAATAATTCAAGTAATTTATTTTGTAAATCAGATAATAGTGAAAGATAATATTGACGTTTCCTGTTCTTTGCTAATTTGACAGCTTTGATCTGTAGATCAATTGATGCGTCAGGTGAGGCTAATTCAGAGAGTAACCTATCATCATAAATGCAGACACTGGAGGGAATTTTCAATTCAGAAACAATATCAGATAGGATATTATCAGCATATAAAGATATCTTCAAGTCATCCACTTTGCAACAATCTAACAATAATAATACAAGCGGTTGAAGATTTTTGTAGTCGGACATAATCTTCCTATTAATCTTTTTAACCATTAGAACTTTCATGATTGGCAATATTTTCATATAATCACGCTTTTCTAAAGAATCTTTTAATGCAGAAATAATCCGCTTCATTATAATTGAGTATGATCCGATAACTTGTTTCATACAGTGCGCCAAAGTTCCTTCTGCAGATTCATGTACATCCCCATATACTGATAGTGCCATATCAATTATCACGTGCAATAATTTTATCTCCAACTTAGAAGGATAACGGTTTGTTGAGCGAAGCAAAATACGATTTTGGTGTAAGTCACCTAATCTTACCGCAAGGCAGGTTCTAGTAAAGGAATCCTCGCGATGATTCAGCGATTGGATGTTTTCAATAAAATCAATGTCAATCCTGGCATCTGGATCGTCATCAAACACAGTTTCTTTACCAATATCAGTAAACCAAACTTTTAATGCATGGAGCATAATTTGAAACACAATCGTGTTATGCTCATATTTCTCAGAGATATAATTGTAAAGTCTCAAAAAAAACGATCCAATCACTGCTCTATCTTTATGAATCCTTAAGTAATCTGGATGACTGAGCTTTTCTTCTGGAATATTACCAAAATAATAATTACAAGTGTAGATATCCATGTCCCTAAAGACAATGCTAGAGTTCATCGAGGAAGCACCTATAAAGCCTGATACCGGGGTACTCACACCGGAGGGAACTTCTGATGCTGCAAGATCATCAATGTCATACTCATCGTTTGGAAGTTCATTCTTATTGTCAGCCACGTCATACCCATTCTCCAACTCAATTTCATGCTCATCTTCTCCAAATTCAAGTGTTGTTTCATTAGCATCAGAGCGAATCTGTTCTATATCAATGTCAAATTCGTTATTATCACAGTTATTTTCCCTAATATTTTTCAACAGCGTCAGTTTATCCCTATATGATATATTTTCAGGACTCGTAGTCTTGTTTTTATTAAAACTGGGATCAATTAACAAACTGCTACCAGAAAGACAATGTGTTAACACTAGAACATATTTTCGTATATTATCACTAACTGCCGTAGTAAGGTGGGGTTCTTGCATTATCTTTTCAATATGAGATATGCAGAAATCAGTTAGGGTTTCAAAGAATTGTATAGCAAGTGTCACCTCCTTTGGTGTAGGGAGATGCCAGTCAAATTCCATATTTTCTTGTTGATACTTTCTTGTGTCAAATTGAAGGCCACCCCATTTTTCATCTCCCGGAATATCAGAGTTTCTACTGAATAAACGATAATCAACCAATTCGGTAGTTGTCAACGTCGAAAGGATGCTGTGAGGTATAATAGAAGTAATAACATCAAGCGGTGGGTTGCTAACATTTTCATATAAGTACTTCAGAAATTCCAAGACGTCTTCACTATACAGGAGTACTGCTTCATGTGCTTGTCTTACTATGTCATTGAAGGTAGTCAAATATAGCACTAGTTTGACATCTCTTTGTTGAATCTCAGAGGAACTTCTGATCGAGCCAGCACCTCTTTTTATCTGTTCCTTGACATTATAAATCAAAGTTTTCACTAGTGTAGAACTGATTGAGTTGTCCCTTCTAACAATAGCAGCTAATGGCATTGTAACTAGTTCATAATTTGGTTCCTTCTCTTTGAAAACATCATTATCCCAAAATCTTCTCTGGAATATATCAGAATAATATGAGAACATCTTATCATCCATGGCTTCCTGTATTAAATAAGTTGTTTGGTTCATCTTTGTTATTAATTCACCGTCTAATTCTACGTCAACAAATGGAAATAACTTATCGACATAAATCTTTATGATATTTTGAAATAGTGTGGTTGATGCCCTAAACGCCGATTCTAATACTTTACTATCAGTTGGAAAGTCATTTGATGTGTTCCCCATTTTTAAGTATGCAAAATGTTCTTGAATAAATGGAATTGTGGTAGATTCAAATGTCAGATATTCACCATCCGTAATTAAATTTGTGAAGGGAACAAAAGTTGCAATAGTAACAATACTATTGAATACATTACTTGTTAGAACTGCATCATTCAGATCAATTTTATCTATCAACATAGATAAAATATTTGTAATATGAATACGATAGAGCTTTTGGGAAACCATAAACCTGATGGCTCTTGTAAACTGCTTCAAAGAGGAAATGACTCTATGCCTAGAGTTAATATATTCACCCGCCAAAGTGTCATAAACCTCCACCAGAATCTTATCAAAAATCAAATATGAATTTGATGGAGATAAATCCAGTAGATAAGTCAAACATGCAATGTAATAATTAGCCACATCATTTGATTTATTTTGAACACCAATTAAAATTAAGTTCAGAAACAACTTGACTATTCTAGAGGTGCAATCAGGGGTCAAGAAAATCTTTGATTGCAAACCGTTCTTTTGAGCTTCCTCTTCCTCTAATTTCCTCCCATGATACATCTTTATGAAGCTATGAATAAATTTTGCGATAGTTTTTGTCCAAAACCCTTGGTTAGATGGATGAACAAAGGTATCAAGTGACTGAACCAAATCCTTTAATTTTTCAAAATAAAGTTCATTGTTGGATCCGTTGAGGGCATAAACCAAAGGTTTAACTGTTCTCGTGTAAGAATGAATCTGGCCATTTGATCTTAGATGGCCCTGTATTCTATTAAATAAGAAAGTAATTTGATCCGAAGAGAAAATTCCGAATTTGCCAAATGTCACTAAGTTCTCTATAGTGTCCTTTTTACTATTCATTAATCGCCTATGAACATCCTCCGACACCTCGCCCACAAAATCATATAAGTGAGTATCAACTGCAACATTCGCGATGACAAAACTCCATAAGCTGAAACAAAATGGAAAATAATCGGTAATTTTTGCATCTTTGTGGAAATGGAGTGGCACAAATGAAGTAAGAAATGGAAGAATCGTCGCTGTAGTAGAAGGTGACATGTTGGACAGAATATATTCCATACTGTCAGTTAATATGCTTTGGTCAGTATCATCAAAGAATGGTCTGGACATATGAGCCAATTTCAATAATAATCTAAATAATTGTAAGTCCTCTTTAGAGGAAAGATCATACCGAACATAATCTGAATCAGGATAGGGTAAAAATTGAATGATGAAATCAAATAAGACTTTATGATCTAAAATTAATCCACTTTCACGAAGTAATTCCGTAAAATTTGTACCTTCCATATCAGGATCTACCAATCGTTCGAACATTTCGACATGCATTTCTCTCATAGTATCTTGACCCTTTACTAATGATAAATAATAATACACCACAGTTAGTGATTTCCTAACTGTTAAAGGAACATCGAAGGATAAACAATTCCTCAATTCATTGGTCCAATGGTTAACATTAATTATGCTTGACGATTTAGCTGTAATCTTACCAGTTTCTCCCGCCTCAGGAACATCTAAGTCTTCTAATTTATCACCATCATGCAATTCAATAACATCAGTATCAACCTCATTTGATAGTCTAAACAAATCTGTATTCAAAGCCAAATCATCGATTTCATTTTGTAGTTCAGAAAGATCTTTACTGGTTATAGAAAGTAAACCTTGAATATCTAAAGATGAAATCGCAATATGTAAGTTGACCAAGACATGACATAAATATCTTGCTTGCTCTCTGGGTGTTTCTGTTTTATATGGAAGGTGTCTTTCAGGTTGAAAATCTGGCTTAACATCTCTTGAAAACCATTTGGATGATTTTTCAAAAACTACATTGTAGTATGTTTCTTCATCCTCTGGGTAGTCCAGGTTGTAATATTTCAATCTTCGATTAATTATGTCTTCAGAGCTAAGACCATTCAACAATTTTTCCGCTAGCAATGTTGGTGTGATGGATCTAGCACGTAATTCAGTGAGTTGTTGTACTGGAGAGGTAAGGTTTCTTTTCACGGACGCCCCCCCTGAACTAGAAAGTGGTCTTTTTCTTGATGATTCTAGGTTCTTTAATTGAGTGACAGTCTTATTTTTCAAAGGGATGGGGGCCTGTATGTTATTATCTGTCATTATTTTTAGTTAATGATGTAGTCGATAAATAATTGTAGCTCGGTTCAATTCAAACTAAAGTAAGTGTGTTGAAGTTTTAACCTTAAAAGTGATTAACCTAAAATACAATATGAAAATTCTCAATCCTCTTTAAGTACGAGGGGAATTGCTTTGTTATTTGGGTGGCAAAGGGATGGTCAAGAGTGTTAAAATCTCTTCTCATTCGGGCCTTTCAAAATTTCAGAACCCCTTCGCATCGACTCGGAAGCGTCCCGGCGCTTTTATTGTATGTTGTAGTGGACCGGATAATAATGAAAGATAAAACACTATGCACCAAGTGCAAGACCTTCATGCTATCTCTATATATGACATTTGATAACGAGAGACTTCTAAATATCTACTCAATATAATTAAAACACGCGTTATATATTATTAAGCCACTGACTATTTATTAGGTCGCTATTCAGCGTAGTTCCTCAGGTCCAAAGTGACAATCTTAGAGCTATTCTCCTGTTGTTGTCTGTAAACACCAACTAGAGCATCAGACTTTTCAAACATGGTATTTTTCAAAGAAATGACAATAAATTGAAGATCAGGATTCCCATGTCTTCGTATGTAGGCTGCGATTCTTTCCACGTTCGTTATATCTAACGCGGCATCCACCTCGTCAAGAACAAAGAATGGACTTGGTTGGTAGGCATTGATAGCAAATAATAAAGCTAGGGCAGCAACTGTTTTTTCACCACCAGATAGATACTCCATGTCCTTAAATCTTTTCAATGGTGGCATTGCATGATATTTAATTCCTGCATTAAAAGGCTCATCTTCATCTTCTAAAGTTAAGGAGGCGTTACCACCAGATAATAATGCTGATGAATTTGGGTTCCTTGTCAATTCTCTATAAATCGGATCTAGATGTTCATTTACGAAATCAAACGCATTTTCAAATAACTCTCTTCTTCTCTTTTTGATCTTCAAAAACTGTGTCAAAGCCTTCTTTTCTCTGGCTTTCAAATCTTCTGTTTCTTTTTCCACTACTTCAAATCTCTCTTGTGCATCATCAAACCTCTCTACAGCCCTAGCGTTTGGTTGCAAGACATTTAAGGTATCTTCAATGCTTCTTATATGATTTTCCAATTCTTCTCTAATTGTAGTTGCGCTACTTTCCTTATATTTTGCGGGCAGATCATTATAATCAACATCAATTTCATTTGAGATGGCTATGGTATCTTCATCTATCTTATCAATCGGTAAGTTACTTAGGTTGATATCAGATAAGATTGGAATTTCCATATTTGTAATTTTACAATTCTTTAAGACACCAACTCTTTCCAAATCAATCTTTTCCATATCTTCTCTTATTTGGTTTCTATTATGTTTCAAAGATTGTAATTCATTATTGTATTCTGCTAAGACATCATCTAAGTTATTAAAATCAAGCTGCCTAGCATCATACACTCTCTGCAATCTGTTTAGTTCGGCTTCGTCTTCTGAGATATGCTGTTCAATTTGTTTCCTCTTTTGTTGACATTCATTTTCCTCTTCTTCCAGCGACTGAAGGTTTGATTTGGCGCTCTCTAAACTTTCTAGTGAAGCATGATATTTGCCTTCTGTTGTTTTTAATCTCTCTGATTCAAACTGTAATTTGTTTTTAATATTTAGAATTTGCTTCTGTAATTGTTGTAACTCCTTAGATTGCTCCCTCATTAGATCTCCAGAATAACGCTCGTAATCTTGGATAGAAAACCCAACCTTGTCAGTTAATTCCTTGAAGATGGTTTCTTGTAAGGAAACTTTTTCGGCAGTAATAGAAGAAATCGAGTTCTCAATCGCTTGAATTTCTTCTTGCAAACTTTCAAGTTTTGGCGTATATTGTTCAGTAAGTAATTTGTTATGATAATTTATTTCATTGGCATTCTCTTCCACGGATCTCTTTACTTGAACTAATTGTGTTCTTAATGAGGAAAGTTCGGCGTTCAATAAAGATAAAGAGCTTTCTAACTCTCTAGCCTTAGCAGCAGCATCTCTACCCACTGTAGAAACTTCTTCAATTTGTATCAACAATTTGTCCTTTAAAGTCATCAGACTTTGATATTCTTCCTTATCCCATCTATTTTTGGAATCCTTGGAGATACCACCGGTCATCAAACCCGCCTTATGAATCAATGAACCATCTAAGGATACTAATTTTGATCTAACTCCCCTATTCCATTTCAAATCTCTTGCTATGTCCAGCGTATCACAAATAATGGAGTCACCACACACATATTGCATTGCCCTTTCGTATGCAAGATCATATTCAATAGCATTAATGGTAAGGATGTATTCTTGTGATGGTGGGGCTGATAATGTGGGTTGTTCAGAGTCAATAGTATCTAATGGAATGAAGGATGCGGTACCAGCACGTTGCTTCTTTAAAAACGATATGCATTCTCGTGCTACTGATAAATTCTCTACAATAATTGAATCAAAATTCTTACCTAACATGACGGACACTGCCAGTCCATATTTTTCTTTCTTTGGACGGCATAGATCATGAACTAAACCTTTAACACCAGGGAAGAACCTCTTCAACATTGTTACATTTTCCCTTAGTTTCTTTTCCTTTAGCGATTCTCTTTGATTTGCACTTAAATCATCCAATTTAACCAAAGTTTCTCTTAATTTATAGTTTAGGTCATATTCTTGGTTATTCGATGATTCAACTTGCATTTGATAATCTTTGAGTTTTTTCATTTGTTCTGCATAAGTAGCATTTTTCTCATTCAAAGTCGATGTCATATCTGTTACTTGATTTTGTAAATTCTCACCTGTAATGTTAAGCTCTTCTGTGACTCTGTTTTTTGATACATCAATATGTCTGTTTAGCAACTCCATCTCATCCGTCTTCTCTTGCTTATCGTTATTTAAAAGTGATATTTTTTGTTCTAATAAAGAACCCCCAGTAGACAAATATTTTTCATTTAGCTGTTCATACCACTTGAGGTCAGTATCCGTTAAACGAAATTTATCATGATTTCTAGCAGATTTCTTTATTTCCACTTCAAATAATTCCTTTGCTTTAGTGACCACTTTTAATTGATTTTCAAAAGTAGAAACGTAATCCTTTTGTCTTTCAATGTCTCTCTTGAAAGATTCAATCCTCTTTTCAATATTCATTATACGTTTAGATGATGCTCGTAAAGGAATTTTAATCGAGTTACACTGAGAAATCACCTTTTCCTTTTCCTTGACGGTGTAGTCTAATTGAGACCTTTTCTTGGTCAATATTGAGTTTTCCTTCAGGAATGCTGACTTTGATCGTGTTAAATGTTTCTCTTCATTGTTTATTTTTTCCTTTAATTTTGACATTTCAGTCTTTGCTTGTTTTAATTTATCCTTGAATTGTATCCTTTGAGCATCTAAATGAAATAATTTCCAAAGTGTGAAATACATCTCATATTTCTTTTTCTTTTCAACATTATTTTTATATTCTTCATCTTTAGATATTCCTTCTTTATAAGTTTTCAATTCACCATGAATTCTTCTTCTATTTCTAATGGATTCCGTTGTAGATTTACCCAATTTTTCCAATTCATCTTTCAGAGAATCATATTCTTTCTTATATTGAATTGAACCTGAAATTTCTTCGAACAATTTGGAAAGGTCCAGTGCAGATTGGGAGGCAATTTGTTCCACATCACCTTGGAAAACCAAAAAATTCTTCGCCTTAATTAGGATATTCTCCTTCTCCAAAAATGCGGCGTACTGTTTATAACTCACTGTTTTATTATCAATTTTATAAGTGGTATCCCCATTAATATTAATAGTTCTCATTAATTCTACTACTTTCCCATCCATCTCATAAAAGGCCTTCACATATGCACTGGTGGGATGCTGTTCTTCACCATCTTCAGGATCTTCTTCCGAGAAATCGCGAATAACACCCCTATATATCAAATCCTTTAGAATGTTAGAACGTAAATGGGAACTTCTTACACCCAACACGAAGGAAATAGCATCCATCATGTTCGATTTACCAGACCCATTGGGTCCAATAATACTAGTGAAATTAGAATCACCAAATCCAATTTTGGTGACGCCACGATATGACTTAAAATTACTTAGTTCTAGTCCTGTTAGTCGACCCATTGGTTACTTCTTGTTGTTCCTATTATGCTTACTGGAAGTTCGAGGAGATGAGAGACCTTGACGTGTTTCTGTATTGATTGATTTGTATTTCTAAAGTAAATTTTACGCGTCTGTTTACGTAAGCAAAGATATAAATGAGTTGTCCTAAAATATAGATAAGATATCTGGTAATAAAAAATGATCATTTAAGTTAAAGTATGAACTTAAAAACCGAAGACAATTTACCTTTTTTACACCATTAATTTATTAGATTATTTTGCGTCTATTAGTGACATTTAACCAAATAATTGTCGTTACCATTTAATTGTTGTTCCTTCATTAATTCACTGGGCGTATTCTTCCCGAACCATTGGCGCGCCAAAAACACAGAGGCAAAATTTTGAGAACAATCTAAAATGCAAAAAAATACCATTACAAAAATTAAGAATGAAATTGAAATTTGTGAATTTAAACCTCGAACAACAAAAAAGAGCACATCCACATCCCTGAACCACTGCTAAGGTTCAACAATATCTTTTGTCTTCCCATTTTTTGCGGTATATTATCGACACCTAAAAAAAGCCTGGTTTGCTTTGTCTCTGAATACTCACCTACGTTAATATGAACCCAAATCCTTCAGAATATCCCTTACTTAATATCCCTGTACCGTATATATATCAACTAAGAGATGCAAGAAACGATCTTAATACTTTACCGATGGTCAAGCATGACTCCATTTTTCTTGTTTCTACGAATAAAAACAACGATACGGATCAACAGGTAAGGGTGAAAAGAAGAAGGCTGGACTCTTTTGATGCAAATGGATTAAATATTATGAGAGATGTCGACTCCAGGAGTCTCGAAATGAATGATCGTGCTGAAGAGAATGATTTCAATGAGGAAAATAACAATGTTGGTGTAGATCCTGGATTCAAACTTCCGGCAACTGATGGTGCCAACAGCGAACCCTTATCAATAGATACTCCTTCCAGTTTGGTTGTTGCTGCTACAGAGTCAACAGTTGCTGCACATCCTCCCACTTCAACGATACAATCTGTTGCTACTGCTACCACAACAGCTGTGAATGGGCCGGCATCAACATCACCAATGACTGTGACGGTAGAAAACGGAATGTTAGAAGAAGCTTTACCATTATCACCTACGGCTACATCAGGAATGAACACACCGACAGCAAAACATGGTCTTATCCCACTAGACAAAACAACCAATCTTTCCACTGATGAATTAGTAATGAATAATTTGTTGACAAATTTACAAACACAACTAACACCAATACAATATAAGAATTTAATATTCAAGATCCTTTCCAATTTGAATAGAACTGCATTATCTGATTTAAACTCCGTCCTTAATGGTAATTTGAAAAGAGATATCGTTTCATCATTGCCTATTGAGATTGCCCTAAAAATCTTTCAGCATTTGTCCTATGATGACATTTTCAATTGTCAATCGGTTTGCTCCAATTGGAATGCCATTATAAACACAACACCATTGCTTTGGAAAAACCTTTTGATTTCAGAGTCATTTGTGAGTGCCCAAGAAGTTGCAAACAACAATAATAAAAGCTCTTTCTTCAAGGAGAAATTTATTGAAAGTTTAAGAATTTTACAAAATTGGTACAATCCATCATTTAAACCAGAAAGAACAACATTGACAGGTCATGCCACAAGTGTTGTCACATGTTTACAGTTCGAAGACGATTATGTAATAACAGGTGCAGATGACAGGCAATTAAGAATCTACGATGCTCGATCTAAAAAGTTTCTGAAGGAACTAAGCGGTCATGAAGGTGGTGTATGGGCATTGAAGTACGATGCTGATGGAATCATCGTAAGTGGATCAACTGACAGGTCCGTTAGAATATGGGATATTAAGAGAGGTTGTTGTACTCATGTTTTCAAGGGTCATACTTCCACTGTTAGATGTCTTGAAATTGTAACTTATAAAAACATGAAATACATTGTAACAGGGTCTCGAGATAATACATTACATGTTTGGAAATTAATTAAAGAGGAAAAATTTGATGGAGAGTTACCCATGGTTTATAATACCCCTGAGGAAAACCCTTATTTTGTAGGCGTGCTTAGAGGACATATGGCTTCAGTACGTACCATTTCGGGACATGGGAATATTGTCATTAGCGGATCTTATGATAATAATTTAATGGTCTGGGATATTGCACAAATGAAGTGTCTTTACGTCTTAATTGGCCATACGGATAGAATTTATTCCACCATTTATGACCATAAAAGACAAAGGTGTATTTCTGCAAGTATGGATTCCACTATAAAAGTCTGGGACTTAGATAATATTTGGAATAATGGGAATTGTACGATTATAACCAACTCAGCCACGCCCTGTACTAAGATTACAGGATCCATGTTGACTTTACAGGGTCATACTGCATTAGTTGGATTACTAAGGTTATCGGATAAATATTTAGTTAGTGCTGCAGCAGATGGGTCACTAAGAGGTTGGGATTCCAATGATTACTCACGAAAATTTTCGTATCATCACAACAACTTGAGTGCCATAACGACATTTTACATGAATGATAATATATTAGTGAGTGGGTCAGAGGGTCAATTTAACGTTTACAATTTAAGAACGGGTAAATTAGTCCATTCTGATCTGTTGCGTGATGCTGATCAAATATGGTCAGTGGATTTTAAAGGTTCGTTACTGGTTGCCGCTGTGGAAAAGGATGGTGAATCTTTCATCGAGATGTTAGATTTCAGCATACCGAGCCCTAAACCTATAAGTGAAGTAGAAGATGAGACCACGAGTAATTAATCAAATTCATTTAATATCTTATCTATTTATAATGCATTGTTTTACTAGTAATTTTTTGTACGTAAACTATTCGTTTCAATATTTCCTTCAGGGATGATCGGGTGAAATTGCGTCGCTAAAGAAAATATTGCACCTTGATTTACAGCATCGAAGCAGAAGGCAAGTACGTACATACAGCGTATATAAAAGCATCCCGTTGAATGGTAGGAACGAGGGTGGAACATATCAGGATAACACTTTTTAATGCAAGAAAGGTGGTCTGTTGAGAAAAGGAAATTATACAAAAATGAATTATACTACACAGACGATTCCATTAATAAATAAGAGTGAAGCACCGGAAGAACAGAATTCCAAGGAACCTGCGGAGGTGAAAGTATTTGGGAAAGGGTTCTTTAAGGCATATCCATATGTTACCAAGTACAAATCTAGAGAAATCGATATGAGATTGGTATTCACCAGTTTTGTTGTTGCGCTGTCAGTGACGGTTGTGTTTCTAATCGGGGTAAATATTGTCATTCAATATAGGACGATTAATATGGAAAGGACATATGAAATGATAAGGAAGGTTTTCTTCATCTTGTTGAGTGCCTTAAGCATCATTGGGTTGATTCAAGCCAGTAGCTGGATATTCGAGAAGATAAACTGTCATAGAAAGAAGATCAAATATGGGGGAGATTTTGAAATGGTGAGTATGTCACGGTAGTCAAGTGTTTTTAGGTTGTGTAAGTTGCGTTTTCTGTCCATCACAGTTCGTAAATAAGTTACGTAGGAAATTGATGACAGTTGAAAAATCGGTAAACTATCCGATCTCGCTAAGGCGTTTGAGTGAAAAAATGTTCCCATTTCTTCAGGTTGCAGACGAAGTGAATGGATTCCTTCAACAATGAAAAATAACGTTGAGAAAAGGTTGCGCAAGTTCTGGCCTCCTCCAATTGCCATTACTTCTTTCCATCTTTTATATACTCTATACTTCGGATTCTGTAACTTACAAACTCACACCTACCACACGTACATAAGATGGCTGGTAGAGTATACGACCCCATTCATGATACTTTTCAAGATACAACGGTAACGGACACATCACCTCCTGTAATAAGCCAACGACCAGTACCTAGTTCTCTGCCAGTGGAATCTCACGACGACATTGACACAGGAGAATCCACTCAAAGTGATAATGAAGAATCGTTACACTTATTAAATTTTAAACCATCACAGATTCAATATGACACCCCCGTTAGAAAGATTAAAGACACGGGGAAGTATAATCGTCATTTAAAGAAACCAGATGGGGAATTCTTTTCCCGTGAAGATCTTCAATTCACTCTACTTACCAAACTTTTCAGTGATGAGAGACCAATTTTCACTAACATATACAAGGAATTTTATCATAATGCGATGGTACCATTGACCAACGATACAAATCGTATCCTGAATGTCACAGACGTTGGATATGATGCCCGTAAATTTGTATTCAATGATAAATTAACATTTTCACAAATATATGCACTAACGTTGTCCACCTCCACAAAGTGTTCCAAGATTCTACGTGATAAACTATTACTAGATCCCCAAGTGGCCTTTTCCACATGCATCCTATCCTTCTTAGTCAACATTGGTAGACTAAACACGACTATAAATTTTTATCTGGAAATGACTTCACAATTACGGACTTTCCATAGTGTTCCCTGTTTGCAATACGGCGTAGAGGATCCCAAATCATTGCAAGATACACCTAGATTGAAGTCGATCCTGAAGAATCTACCATTAGGGAATCAGCCCATCTTTCTGGCAGATCTGTACCGTGGTGAGAAGACGAAAGAGAGGTTTAATATTGTCAATTTGATATTTGCATTATGTGATAACGTTGGATTAATCAATTCTGAATTATTTTTAAAATATTTAAATTTCCCACCGGAAGATAAGAATAATGTCAATCTTTTCAGATTGTTGGACTATTCCGATTATGAACCTTCGGATAGATGTAATATTCTTTTGTGGTTATTTTATATTCATTTAGAGACTGATTTGACCCCTTCAGCGATTCAAGAATCCATTAAACTTTTCAATCAAGGGGAAACGGGTGATATTGCATTGTTACCTTTGAGACGCGCCAAGTATATGTATGATGTGGATCCTAGAGATGAGTATGAATTTGGTATAGAACAAAAGGTCAAGAGAGAGGAATTTATGAAATTTGCTTCTGCAAGGAAGGGTAAAGAGGAGCATCTTAATAAAGTGACTGAAAAAATTAAAAATAAAGTTATTAAACCGGATCCTACTAATGAGACTAATAATTCTACAGATTCAGCAATGAATGATATTAAACCTAAACAAAAAAGGAAAAGAAGAAGCAAAGTAGTGGATGAGGGAAAAAACGATGCAGGCATTATTATAATAGGAGATCCACATTCGCCAGTCAAAACGGAACAACCAAAATTGGAGGAGGACCACTTAATGGGAGAGAAAGAGTATAATTTCATTGAGGTTACTGATTCAAGGAAGATCGCCAAGCAGAACGTGCTGAATCTAAAGATTGCCAATATGGTGGATGTCGATAGAAACACCATTGTCCTTGATAATGGTAGTGTTAAGAAAACTCAGGAAGAATTGTCTCATGATTTAAGAGAATCGCATAAATACGTCAAACTAAAAAGAGATGATGTTGGATTATTAAAGATATTTTATGAGTATGAAGACATTCCATTGGCGTCACTAATGGGTGTCCGTGGTAAGAGAAGAAAGAAATATAAAGATCACTTACTAGGATACGAAACAGATTACTTGAAGGATTTCCAAGTCGCAAAGAAGATAATGGTGGAAAAACTTCATGATGATAATGAAAATATAGATGTAGATACTTCCCCCATGTTTAGATTGTAAATATAATGCTTTAAAGACAGACACTTGTTATGAGAAAAAAAAAGGTTGTTTTGTTGAATAAAATAGACATTAAATACGTAATTCTTTAAATACAACATTATAAAACAAAAACAAATTGGGTCAAATAATAATGTTTTGTAAAATGCTTTATTTTTTTTTATTTTCAGTACAATAAAATGTTTTTAGCTAGCCATAATATTCCTTTTTCCAAAACTGGATGATAACTACTTAGTTTCATCTCCACCATGAACTGACTTGGAAACGTATTCCACAGCGTCATTGATCTTTTTCTTACCAGCTTCGTAATAGTCCTTAGCAGTATCAGCTACGGAATCTCCGGTGGCCTTATCCTCACCACTTTGAGCGGCATCGTGGACACCTTGGCCCAACCCTTTGTTTCCTTCTGGTTGAACCTTACCGGCCAGCTTATCCGTCTTATCTGTGACGAACTCCTTCCCTTGTTCGACGTACGACTTTTCTGAGTCTGGCTTTACAGCTTCCTTGGCCTTCTGTGAGAAATCTTTTCTACCTGTGTCTGACATTGTTAAATTGTTTGTATGTTTTGTTGATGTTGTATTTATGAAGAGAAGAAAAAAGAAGAGAAGGATACCAAAAAGCAAGAAGATAGATCCATCATTCTTGTATTTATATACGTTTCAGGATGACCTGGGGAATAAGGTCTTCCGTCATTCCGTCCGGTAATTGCCGTATCATTCATTAATGTCCAGAGGATGGCTCTCCTGGCTGCTATTTCACTGAAATTTAGAGGGTGAATCACTCCTTGACACACTCCCCTTATCCGTTAAGAATGGACGTAGAGAATGGCACCCATGACAAGACAGAGTGCCGTACTACAGACAAGAGGTGACGTCCAAGGCCTTAATACCGACTGGCTGGCCTATTGAACAACATTATTCATGTCAATAACGTCATTAGCACAAAGGGGAATAAGTCCTTCTCCCTTGTGCTAATTTTGGAGGGTTAACTCCGAATACCACATTGTTGGTGACAGTAATAATAGCTAATGTGTCATTGGTGAAAGGTTACCCGCATTGGGTGGCTTTCCGCTTTTCGGTCATGTGACTGGCCTCTTCGTGGAAAATTAAAGAATGGTTCAGAATATTTCCAGTTTATCCGAAATGGCAATTGATAATTTATGACTATTGTAAGTAGTAGACCTTTGCCAAGATCATCAGACTAGGATATTCTTCGTATTGATCATACCTAACCTGTTTAAGGATATAAATTCCTCTTTTATAAGAAATTTTAGGTTTAAGACACTGTGGAACTTACTAGAATTTAACGGCATAGACATCGCTCCCCTTCTCTCACTAATCAATGGCCAAGATGAGCTCAATAAGGTTATTCTCCAAAACGATGATAAGAGGCTCACCCTTGCTAGCCTCCAATTCATCACGAACTCTTTTCCAATTCTCCAACCGAATAGCAACTTTCCATACGTCAGCCATAACACACCAAGAAATTAAAGATCCATATAAAGTTCTAGGAATAAACAAATCAGCCACTTCTTCAGAGATTAAGAAGGCATACTACAAACTAGCTAAGAAGTACCACCCTGATATAAACAAAGAACCAACCGCAGAAAAGAAATTCCACGATTTGCAAAATGCCTACGAGATTCTTTCCGATGAGACCAAAAAATCGCAATACGATACCTTTGGATCCGCTGCATTCAACCAGGATGGATCCGGTGGAGCTTCGTCAGCAAATAACCCCTTTGCTGGTGGGTTTTCCTCCTCAGGTGGCCCTGGAGGCAATCCATTTACTGATTTCGGCATCAATTTCGAGGATTTATTTGGTGCTGCTTTCGGTGGTGGTGCCGGAACTGGACCTGGTGGTGCAAGAAGTGGTGGTGCAAGACGTTCAAATATGTATAGGGAATTCAAGGGGGATCCACTGGAAATTACACATAGGATTCCATTTAAGGATGCCGTATTTGGACTCGCTAACGTTTCTTTAAAATATAACGTGATGGACCCATGTCATACGTGTCATGGTTCTGGGATCAAACAAGGTGCGCAAAAACATCAATGTCCCTCATGTCATGGTTCGGGACAAAAAGTTCATATCAGAAGTGGTTTCCAAATGGTTTCCACCTGTAATGAATGTCACGGAGAAGGTACCATTTTGAATGCCAGTGATTATTGTGGGACTTGTCATGGTGATGCGGTGGAATTTACTAGGGATCATTCCATCAACGTGAACTTACCTAATGGGCTGCAAGATGGTGACGTTATTAGAATTCCAGGACAGGGGAATTATCCGCAAATGGCTCTGGATCCTGAATTGAAAAACTCGGTTAAATTGACAAGAGGTGATGTCCTTGTGAGGATTCGTGTAGATAAAGATAATAGATTCTCCATTAAGGATAAATACGATATTTGGTTCACCAAGGATATTCCAATTACTACGGCAGCATTGGGTGGTATTGTAACGATTCCAACAGTGGATGGAACCACTCTCAGATTAAAAGTACAAGCGGGAACGCAACATGATCAAGTCATTTCTATACCTAATTTGGGTGTTCCACGCAGCTCCATCAATAAAGAGAATCGTGGTAATATGAAAGTGCAATATAGGATCGTCATAAGGAAACCACAATCACAAGCTGAGAAATGTTTATGGGAAGCTTTGGCGGATGTTACTAACGATACTATGGCCAGAAGAACCATGCAGCAGAGCTCTGGTACTAGTACAACATCGCCGGGTAAAGATACAACGAAGACTGGTAAAGAAGATGAAACATCATCTGCCACACATACAAAGAAGAGTGAAGATGAAAGTACGGGCACAACAGATCCAGATGAACCCAATGCTTTGGGAAGATTGGAGAAATTTATCAGCAATACATTTAAAAAGATTAAGGGAGAATTATAATATGATTAGATAAACTGTCTGTATATATAAATATAAATCCATAGAATTTAACAATAACTAACATCTTTTTTCATTGAATTTAACGTTGACATTATATATATTTTTTCCCCGTGGCGCTCGGATGTCTATGTTCCAGAAATTGTCATACTCATATTTAAGGAATTTTTCAATGGAGGCAAGAAACCTTTAAATACTAGTTATTGAGAAACGTACTCAAGGCATTCAAAATATTCAACAAAAGGCAACAAGAAAACCAGCCATGACCACTACAGAGGCCACAACCACCGCACTACCAGAGGGTTACATTATTAGAAGAATGGAAAAGCAAGATTACGAAGGTGTGGTAGACACCTTAGCAGTGCTTACCACAGTTGGGAATGTATCCAAAAAGAAATTTGATTCCATCATCGATTATTGGAACAGTAATGAGTTTGAATACAGGGGATCAAAAGTTAATTTATACAACCCTCATGTTATTGTGGATACCATTAAAAATGAAATTGCCGCTACGGGGAACATTATCATTGAACAAAAATTGATTCATGATTGTGGATTGTGTGGACACATCGAAGATATTGCAGTTTCATCAAACCATCAAGGGAAAAAATTAGGTAAATGTTTAATTGAGAAGTTGAGAAATGTTGGGTTCCAAGCTGGCTGTTATAAGGTTATTCTTGATTGTGATGAAAAGAATACTATGTTTTATGAAAAATGTAAGTTTAAGAGAGCTGGTGTTGAGATGCAAAGTAGGCTTTAAAATTTACACAAACATATTTAAATTTATAATGTTTCTTATAGAAAATAAGGATCATCATCCATTATTATGATATGGTATCTAGTGCTTCCAAGGAAACTATGGAATTGCCTCGTATCACTGTCTGCATACCGAGTTGGTGTTTGGAACCGTCTTTACTTACTTCAACTGCATCATCAACGACAACGTTTAGAAATATATCGTACCCTCGAAGTATGCCGGCCACTTTCCTGGACCCATTTAATTGTAGTAAAATCTTCTTATCCATATATTTCTTCAGTTCTGGAGTTGATACCATTCTTATTTGGTGTATTGGTTTCGGTGGATATGTTTACTATAGTAGGGAAATCTTGATAAAACAAAGGATGATTCGATTGTATGAAAGAGCTGTTTCTTTGCGTATTTCATGTTATCTAGTCGATACTAAACACTACATTTTCAAATTTCAATAAAAAATATAAATGCTTACCCTGGCGCGAAATTTAATATTAACGTTATAGTGTATTCTATTCTATTCTATTACTACTTAGCTATAAATCTAAACTAAGCCATTCTAAATTACCCTTTTTCTTATTCCTTTGTATATCGATTCCCTCTATTATTTTCCCATTACTACGTTCTCCCGATGGTAAATATGACGGTATTTCCACCGCCTTCGTTTGATCATGTGGCAATGCTCCACTTCTCTTCTTGCCATTATTATTGGCAGTGGAAGTCTTTTTATTTCTTTGACGTTTCTTGATGACATCTGTTTTCAAAGACAATGGTCTCATAACACCATGCAATTTCAAAAACAGTCCGCATGCATTACATAGAGAATTCCCATTGGCGTCTTTCCTCCATAATGGAGTAGTCCCCGTTCCACAATTAGAGCATCTAATTGAATTATTATTGGCATTAGAAGGAATATTATTATTCATGGTGGAGAGGGAAGTATTTGAAGGTTTACCCTTCAACATAGAGGGTCTTCTCTTTTGTATGCTTGAAGGCCGTCTCTTCTTATTTGGGTCGTTCACGTTGATGGCGATGGGTAAGCTCATCGGCGTGAAGTGTTGGGAGGTCATTAGAGCATTCAAAGATGTTGAAGAAGGGGATGGTGTGATATTCGTGTTGGTTACGTATTGTGATTTGGATTTAGGGATTCTAATGGGTGATGGAGCGTATATTTCCATATTGTTATCCTCCATTGAAGTACTGAAGGAATCAATAAAGTTTGAATTGGAAGTTCTTTGCATAGCATATGTAGAAATAGAGTGTGATCTTTCCGTTGAGAAGTTAGTGTCGAAGAAGTTGGATTCATATGAATTCATTAACGAGGACGTGGGTCTCATCAAAGTGGTTGCCTGTGATGATACGTCGTCCATTATGGTGGGTTCAGTGTCCAGATTGAAATTGGAAATTTCACTTTCCTGTGCTGGTGAATAATCCACATGACTACTGTCCTTTTGAAGCTTCATTACATTATCTAAATCGACATATTCGTCCTGTAATTGATAATCAAAGGTGGAATTGTATGATTGTTGTGTGAAGTTCGTTAGAAATTCTGAATTTTGCAAACTATTATTGTTAGAGAAGGAACCATATGCAGTGATCTCAAAATTTTCATTTGTCTCACCTGGAGTTTGTTCCATGGGATCTGAGTCAAAAACGTCATTAAAAGGGTCATTTTCCATCCCGTCATTGACCTTGATATACTCCTGTATATTTGAAGTTTTCAACGGTCTACAAGACGATAAATATTGTAATCTCCAAGACATGTTCAAAATTCGTCTCCTATGGGGCAATGCCTCCTTTGCGTCCCTATACAATTTCCAAATATCTTGTGGTTCGCCTACTTGTTCCGTGAAAGTTTCTTCCCTCTTCTTTTGCTGCTGTAGTTTCAAGTTATATGTGAGTGCCGACATAGTCATGATAATAATAATAATAATTAATTGCCTATTATTTATTGGTCGCCGTGCTCCCTGTGGCAGATTTCAAGAAAGGAGGAACAGGGCGCCACATGTTGTATATTTATAAAAGTCACGGCGGTCGGACCTCATGTCTTACATACGTATTGTTGTTTATTTACCGCGAGCGGTTCCTCGAGGGCCATGCGTAGAAAACGTTACGTAGGCAGCAACATCGGAATTGGATTGTAGGAATCAGTTAATCGACCAATGAGACGCCATTTGAGCAATGGTAACTCCGTCGAGGACCAGCCACTTGGCATGCTTGTCGGAGTAATAATGGACTCAAACACACGTTATCTAATCTAATCCACGTAATCTAATCTAATCTCGGCGGGTAGAGTCAACCGCTTATCGCAACAGCCGTGCACCGCACCGGGTTTTGTTTACAATTGAGAAAAGACAGGCGCTTAGCGTTGCCGGAAAATTCCACTGGGATTGGGACAGAGGGTAACCGGTCAAGCGCGGAAAATCTCACACTAATATAAAGTGACATTCTTTTTACAAGCTTGTGTAAACAGTAACAGTCCATTATTTAACGAGTTGCTTAAATAAATCTATCGCTTAAGTTAATGTTGGTAGGAACTAGAAAATCTTGAATCTAGCTTATATGCACATATATATATGGTCTGTTGGAAGTAGTGGAGTAGGTTTCTACTAGTAGTTATAGAATTGCTAGATTTAATCAACAGCACTTTGAATGAGTGTTAGGTACTGTTAATTGCCTGGGAAAGTGTACATTTCTGTAAATCTACTGCACTGATATCAGCCGTTTGGCTGAATGATTTGAGAACACATAAGCTCTCAAACATTGAGTCACTTAAATTCGAGATCTTCTTTGTTGCAATACAGCCTGCCAAGCTAAATAACTTGTCAACTTGAATCGAGGTTGCAGGGACATTCCTGAATATATCATTCGCAAATGAAAGAATAGGAAACTCATCAAAATGATCATCCCAAAAAGCGTTATCAGCAGCAATAACTAACTTACACAGCGACGTGAAATATGACTCGAAAGAAATGTCTTCCTTTTGCCTATATTCTTTGGTGTAAATGTGTATTTTCTTTTTAGTAACCTTTCTATAATCTAGTAATTCATTGTAGATTAGTTCTTCTAAGTCTCTCTTTATTGTCTTTGGATCAAAATTTTGAATATTCTCAGCTAGTCTATGGAAATACTCATCAGATTCATGCATTGCTTCCCCTGTGGAAGCAAATGGGTGGGTAGTTGAAGAACTGTCGTCTTCATCAAAACTAGAACTATCATCCATCTTCCCCTCATAAGAAATATTTAAATACGGCAGTAGCCTGCCTGACAATTTCTCAGCTATTTTGCTGAATACGAAGGTCCTTTTCTTTCCATCAGCCCCCTTTCGTGGGAATTTTTTGGTCCAAAAAGGATCATCAATGAAATCAATACTCAAGCACGAGGATAGTAAACATATGTCATTTTTGCTGAACCTTTCAAAATACTTATCCATTTTTTTCTTGAATGCAATGAGATACGGTGTTTCTTGTCGTTTCTTGAGATCTTTTTCATACTGCTCCATTTTTTGTTTATAGTACGATAAAAGGGGAAGAGCATATTTGACCGTACAATTATCACTAGAAAGCGTTTCACAAAACACTTTATATGGCTCTACAATCATCAATAAATCTTGTGCAATGTGAAAATCATTCTCTGTAAATTGGGTTTCAAATGTTTTATGTCTCTCAAGTTCTAAAAGCACATCCTTCATTTGTAGTAATCGTTTTAAGGTGTCTATTGCGGACACCCATCGAGTGCGGCAATATAATTTTAATTTAAGACCTTCATCCCTGTAGACCTTGCCATAGTGTGCACAAATATCGTCATAGAGTTGTTTTTTTGAGATGTCAGTTTTTATTTCACAGAAAAGACTGTTGTTCTTTTCTAGAATCATTTCTTCTGTCATATGGCCTTCGGTCAATTCTAGGGAATCATCCTGAATTGTTAAAAAGTGAACAAACGGATCATGTTTTTGGAAATTAGTATTTGTTCCATTTTCGGAAACACGAGATTCCATAGCATCTTCTTCTAGTGCTTTGGATTCCAAATAATCCTCAGTTGATTCTTCTTCGCTTTTATGAAGTAAGCCAAAATTCATCAAATTTGAACTATGTAACAAAGAAGGTACGTTACCCAAGAATACTTTATTGAAAAGTAAATTTGAACTTATATTGTTTGGCACTTTCAACATGCTGGTGTCATTGTTAGTAGAAATGGCAGCATTGTCAATAGAAATAGCGACACATGTTTCACTGAGGCCTGGAAAATAACGTACTATTTGTTGTAACTGGGAGTATACTGTAGCTGCATCATGCTTATGGCTTCTTGGTAACTTCAATAAAAAGGGAACTAGTTTTTTCTGAGTCGAATCGTACGAGACAATTACAACCCCCATATAGCTGTTCGTTTTGTCATTGGGCCAATGATCTAACACTAACGAAAAAAGATTTATTGATTTTAACTCACCAATTCGTTTAACAATAGTATCCAATAACCTGTTCTTTTTGCTTATCTTAGTTTGGCGTAATAAAAACGCTGACGAGTTCAACTCCGCTTTCCAAAAATTATCAATTTCCTGATGCTTTCTCTTTATCGAGGCAGTCAAAGTTCGATAGTTTAAACTGGTTTGTTTCTTGAAATCTATGTTTGTATGGCAAGCATATTCTTCGTACCAAGATTTTGCAGCACGATCTTCTAGCCACATTAGTGGCAGGTCAAATGTTAGGGTGAAGAGAATTGCTTTATTAAACATGTCATTATTAACAGTCGAAATATTATAAGGTTTCTCGAAAGTAGAATTAGGTTCTGGTTTTGATTTTCTTGAAACCCTGTCATAAAAACCTGACGGTGGATTGATACATTCATCTCTAAAATGCCTTTCCAAAGCAGAGGTGTTATAGTGAGGAGCCTCGCTGTCATAATAATACATTTGTGAGCAACCTTTGCAGCAATATAGTGTACTATCGTGTATATTTTTTTTAAAAAAGTTAAGAGGTGAACTTTTTTTTAATTCCTTTATATCTTCCCAATGGACCCCATTGAAAGGAAGATAATCCTCGATTAGGGGGAATGAAGATGAAATTCTCCTTTTCTTGTGAGACGGGCTATTTCTCAATTCCTTTATGGGCGTCGATTGAACATCAACAATTAAGTCACCTGTGGGTAAGTCCATTGATCCACCTGGCTTCCTTTCTAGTTCCATTATGAGAAAAGTTCACGTTATCTCATCTTGTTTCAATTTACTATTGTTTATTTTAGCTAGAGTAACATTTTTTTTCGCGTCCTCACAAACATGTAAACATGGGCACGAACAGATTTTGAATTTGTTAATCCAAGGGTTAGATTCAAATGACACAACCAACCCTATTTTAAAGCCCTAAACCCTACTGATCCAACTTTTGAAGTTTGGGTAACCCTCAACAACTGTAATTTCAATTCAATCGTTAAGACGGGCCAAACAGTTCAGTAGGTTGAATAGAGCGACAGATTGGGAGCCATTGCAAGTAGAATAAGTGAGGTACAAACTTGAGAAACGTATAACGATATGACAGACAAAGTGTTCCAAGAACTGCTCTTCGAAGATAAACAACTTAGATATGCACTCAACGCCCGAAATAATTACAAGACGGAAACAACACATAACGTGATGAGTAGTGACAATGGGGTAGGTACGAAAAGGCACATTGTCAGTGTGGATGATATCTCTAAGATTAATTATGAAATGGTGAGGAATGTTCCAGGGAACTTCATTGTGGCTAAGGATGAGATGAAGAATTCCGTGGAGGGAGATGTCAATATGATGAAATTGAGCGTATACAAGGATAATATCTTCAGTATGAATGACAAGTTTGCTGAAGATGTCAATGATAAGATTGTAACGTTGGATGACGGTCGGAGAAAGGAACAAGAAAGTGAGACGAAAGAAGGAAAAGGTGAAGGAGAAAACGAGGAACTACTGCAGGAACAAGTGGAATGGTTACTTCAGATTCAAACCAATTTAATTAAAGAATACAAGATTTCTCAACAGGAAGAAAAAAAATGGTTTCTTTTAAAGGAACTACTATTAGATGCAAATATAGAATTGGACTTATTCAGCGCACAGAATAATATTACCAGCACAATTGATCTGGGAATCAGGGAAGATGGAACCCATTCACCAAACAATATTCTTCTATTCAATAGACCAAAAAGAAGGAAACTGAATCAGGATGAACCATCGAATATCATATAAAAGGAAGCGTAACGTCTAACGATTGTTTGACAAAATGTTTTTTTCGGGTAATCGCTAACAAACCGAAATGGAAAAAATTTTCAAAGAAAAGTAATAAGAACTTACAACGCTAGTACTTTCTTTTTCAGAAGCACTTCGTAAAGCTTCATCAATTCTCGACGGGAGCCCATCGGAACTTGAAATTGACACTTCTAATTTAATAGTGAATTAATTTTTTCCCTCATTGACATTCTTCGCTTACATAGTCAACAAGTTGAGATAGCAATAAGCTCAATAAAAGCATTCACTAGATAAACAAATCAATATTATTACATTATAGAAAACAAAAGATATGTCTGACTTCCAACTAGAAATTTTGAAAACGTTAGGTGAACTGAACGAAATTAAGTCCACTCTACATACTTTCCCAACTAAGGACTCTCAAGAAGTCTTATCAGCTTTAAGTTCGCTACAATCCCATTCCAAATTGGATTTCACCAAGCATGATACCATACTTTACGATTTGACTGCTGAAGGTAAAGATATTTTAAATAATGGATCTCATGAAATGAAACTGTTAAACTTGGTGAACGACTTAGGTAAATTACAAATTAAGGACGTCATGTCCAAGATGGGTGCCAACGGTAAAGTTGGTCAAGCTCGTGCCTTCAAGAATGGTTGGATTGTAAAGAATAAGGAAAATGAATTAGAAGTTAATGAAAAAATTAAATCTCAAGACATCTCTCAACTTGAAGATGAAACTAAGATTCTTATGGAAAAGATTGTAAAGGGTGAAACACTAGATGCTAAGATCATTAACGATTTAAAAAAAAGAAAATTAATTACACCAAAGAAGTTGACCGATTTCACTGTTGTCAAGGGTTCCGATTTTTCCCTGGAATTAACCAAATTGGAAACAGATATAACTTCCGATATGGTTGCCACCGGTTCATACAAGAATTTGGAATTTAAACCTTATAATTTCAATTCTCAAGGTCTAACTGTTCAATCAGGTGCCTTGCATCCATTGAATAAAGTTAGAGAAGAATTTAGACAAATCTTCTTCTCCATGGGGTTCACCGAAATGCCTTCAAACCAATACGTGGAAACAGGGTTCTGGAATTTCGATGCTCTTTACGTTCCACAACAACATCCTGCTCGTGATTTACAAGATACTTTCTACATCAAGGACCCATTAACAGCTGATTTACCGGAAGATAAAACTTATATGGCAAATATTAAAGCGGTTCACGAAAATGGTAAATTCGATTCCATTGGTTACCGTTACAACTGGAAGGAAGAAGAATGTCAAAGGTTAGTCCTAAGAACACACACTACTGCTATCTCAGCTGCAATGCTACATAAATTAGCAAAGGATCCAAAGCCAACAAGATTATTTTCCATTGACAGAGTCTTCCGTAATGAAGCTGTTGATGCCACACATTTAGCTGAATTCCACCAAGTGGAAGGTGTCTTGGCTGATTACAACATCACTCTAGGTGATTTGATTAAGTTCATGGAAGAATTTTTTGCCAAGATGGGTGTTACAGGTTTAAGATTCAAGCCTACCTATAATCCATACACTGAACCATCCATGGAAATCTTTTCATATCATGAAGGTTTAGGTAAATGGGTGGAAATCGGTAATTCAGGTATGTTCAGGCCAGAAATGTTGGAGTCCATGGGGTTGCCAAGAGATTTGAGAGTTCTAGGTTGGGGTTTATCATTGGAAAGACCAACTATGATCAAATATAAGGTCCAAAATATTAGAGAATTACTAGGTCATAAAGTTTCCCTAGATTTCATTGAAACTAATCCAGCTGCTAGATTAGACGAACTTTTGTATGATTGATTTATAAAAATTGTACCGTGATGTTTAATTTCAAAGTTTACATGTATCTTATAGATAAAAGTTTAATGTATTCTGTATGTTATTGATGTATAGATTTAAGAAATGATTCCTTTTTTTGATTTCGTTATATTGAAGAATAAATAATATTGTTTAAGAATGAATAGTTATTGAGGCCATATCTAATGGCTTAATCACTCGTGAAGAAGTGACTGCATATCGACTAACCGAAAAGGAACCCCGTTGTAATATATGCTTAATCCTTTGTTGATGCTATGCATGTAACTATCTAATATGCAGAAACATTGTTCCAGTGTGAGTCCATCTTTTAAACCTTCCTCGATTGAATTCCAAATTTTCTTCCTCCTATTTATTTGTCTGGAAAAATTCTTATCTTTATTCCTCCATGAGGATCCTAACAATTTTTCTAATCTTTGGATAGATGTCGTTCTCTTCAAAATTAGTTCAAAATCCTGCACTGATTGATTGTTATTATATTCCAAATCCTTCTTAATATTTAAGACGCACATCATCAAATCCTTGACACCCAACTCGTTTGGCACTTTGGTGTATTCATCCCATAACTGAGAGGAGGAACTCGGAGATTTACATAAAATAACACCATAATTTGGTAAATGTGCGCAAGGGTCATCTAGTGGTTTGATATCCATGTATTTGTTCGGGTGGGACAGTTCTGAGGAATTTGGGGCCGCTAATGTTTTTACAATATCCAAAATGGATGTGATCATTGGATCAAATACTTCATTCTCAACAATCTCATTTTTTGGATGACCATTAGCAACGCAATCAATTGTGTTTATCATCTGGGAAAATTGGGCTTTAATGATGGAAACTTCATGCAATATTTGATCCAACTCCACTGTATTACTTTGATCGCCTATTTCAATGTCTTGTTCATTCCCTAAAGCTAACTGAGCGGCATTTGTGTGTTCAAAATATTCTATTGAATTATCGCTGTCATAATTGTCCAATGTTTCCAGTTTTTCATAATTGGTATTCTCATCATTATGGTTCTTTAAGGCCAGCTCTATGAACCTATCTGATGGAGAATCATTTCTTAAAACAAAAGGAGAACTGGAATTTAGATAAGTATCCATCGATTGAGGTGTATTAAAATTATTCCTGTAAATATTGTCAATTCCAAAGGACAGTATGTCGAGCATGATACATCTAATCTGTTATATGGCTACCACTATATTTGAGTCTTGTTAGTAATCTGATACTGAATCTCTTAAAAAATAAACAGAACTAAAGTAATTGTATAAAGAAAAACGCTAAATAATGATTTATTTATATGATTGGAATCTTGAGCTACTAATTTGCTTGGTATATCTCATTGAAGTAAGTTCGGAACAGAAGGAACACGCCCTTAATTTTTGTTCCGAAAATATATATCATAATACACATGCTAGACCTTCAATAGATGGCGCCACGCTTTGTGGTACCTATTGCTCTTCTTAGAAATTAAAGGGCAGAATGTGTCAAGTACGGACATTTCTCCACCAATTCGTCATTCGCGTCATAATTTCACGTGCCGTTTTCATTGTGGAATTTTGTATTCTCGATCCGAAACTTCGGAAGCTCGGAAGCTCGGAAGCGCTATCGCTTATCACTGAACAAAATACGTTGAGACTTGAATCTGCTTGTTGTCACAAGGTTACCAAATTCATCAATTGGCTCTAACGCTTCCCCTCTCTCAGTCTCTGTTCCATTATTAGCAGTCGAGTATTTAGCAACCATATGTTCCTTTAGGCGATGATATTCGATATTAATCGATTCTTGAAGTTTATCTTGTTGCAATCCTAAATCCATTTCCTCTTCGGAGCTGTAATTCTCGGGAACATCATGCTCAATAATATCTGTCATCATGGCATTATCATCAGTTTCAGGCAATTTCTCCTCATTTTGCTCTTTTTCATACTTAACAGGGTTTGACAATTTAAAGTCTTCAATGATATCTTTCAATTCTTCCACTTCATCATTGTATTTCTTAAAATCTTCTAAGTGTTCGACAATGGTCCCTGGGTCCTCTTCTACTAAGTCATCGTCATATAATCCTAGGGAGTATGCCTTGACCATATCGTCCATATTTTCACCAAGAGTGGCATAATCAATATTGGCAATTTTAACATTTTCTTCTAGGTCTTTCCCAAATGAATCAATAGCTTCTTTAATCTCTCCTGGAAATATATCCTCATTTTCTCCGTTAGTAAGAGAAGATCTCGATACTTCAGTGATTTTAGGAGTGGAATTTTCATCCTTTGGCGCAATACTTTCCTCTTTATTATCTTCATCCTCATCGCTTTTTTCCATGAGTGCCTGTGTTTCAGCACTCATTTTTGATGAATGAGTACAATTTTTCTTAACCTTAGGTTTCTGTAAAGAATTCATCTTTTTACTGAATATCTTTTTCTTCTGAGGTTGTTGTTCTGAAACTCCGATTGTGTTTGCATGCGAGGTTTTCTCTTTATCTCCACCATTAGATGAAGCAGATTCCCTCCTTTGTTGAGAAAATTTGCTTACTTTCTTTTCTTTTTTTGGTTGATGATAACTGTCACTATTACTCTCATCAAATGGGGTGGCTTCCACCTCTTTCTCTATAATATCTTGAACGACAGGTACCGATTCAGCTATAGTTGCAGGTTTCTCCAGTATGTCTTCCATGATTAAAGTATCAACAGGTTTGTTTTCGATAATATCATTTACTGCAGCGGACGTCGAACTTGCTCTATCATCTCGCTCTGAACTCTTGTTCCTACTTCCTCTATCTAATTTAAACCGAGATACACGATTCTTTCGTCTTTCATTATTTTCGTGCATCTCATATTGTTGTTGCTCTTGTTCCAAACGTTCTTTGTAATTCTCGTGCATTTCATCTGGTCCTTGGACACCTAACATTTGAGCAAACAAATCACTATCAAAATCATCGGTAGTGTCAGCATTTTCAGTAAATCCACCCATACCATCAAACATACTCAATCCAGGACGAGGGAAATTATGAGTCTGCTTTTTCGTTTCTTCTTTGAAACTTTCAACCTCGTGAACTTCCAATTCAGATGCAAAGCCAACTCTTTTCTTTGACTTCGATATATCGTCTTCCTTGACTGTAGATTTTAAAATGGATTTGCTTTTAGCTTCAGTGATTTCACTCTGTTTTTCTTCATCAATATCTTCTTCTATCTTCTTCTCAGGTTCTATTTGTTGCAACTTAGAAGCACGTAATTTACGAATTTGATCCAAAAACGAATTTTGTGCAGCAATTCCAGGTACTAAAGGTATATTATTTTCTTCATCTTCGTCCTCTTCTTTCTCATCATTCTCAAATGCATCATAGTCATACTCAATTTCATCAGAATTTATATCACCATCTTCTCTTTCATCTTGTTCATCTAACTGCTGCACAAGATCAGCAAAGGTATACATAGTATCAGTATCAATCGCTGTATGTTCAGGGTTTCCCGTTCGAACCGTTTCGCTATTTATCCTCTCTTCAATAGGTGAGTTTGACAATAGTTTTCCCCTTAAATTTTCTGCAAATGTGGTATCGTTTACTTTTTGATGTTGAGGTTCAGGTTTATTATCTATCTGATTATCTTTTGGTATTCTTTTATCATCGGTTTCATGGAGTAGGTTGGTTTCAATATCCTTGACGGTATTTCCATTTGCAGTCGGCCTCACAGTACTATTAATTATATTTCCTTCTTCATCTAGCTCTTCTCTGATTTCCATGGATGGTAGACTATCATCCGTAATTTCTTGTTCATTTCCCTCTGGAGCATGTGTTGCAGTTTCCTTGTCTAGATTGGACAAGGTCTCAA
The DNA here is from genome assembly GCF_000237345.1 of Naumovozyma castellii. NCBI lineage: Eukaryota > Fungi > Ascomycota > Saccharomycetes > Saccharomycetales > Saccharomycetaceae > Naumovozyma > Naumovozyma castellii. The sequence goes on along the minus strand of NC_016493.1, from coordinate 785,908 downwards.
AATTGTATAATGTTCCCTTGGCCTCTTCAATTTTTGAGTCAAACTGAGTTATGGCTTCCTCCATTAAATTCAATTTATCTTCCACGAATTCTAAGGCTTCTGTTTTACTTTTCTCAACGTAGTATTCATAGCCAATGTTTAAGTAAACTTTTCTCGATGAGATAATAACATCACCGAATATTAGTCCATTGTCCTTATCAGATTCGGCATCTGTATCTTCATTATCTTGGTCCAAAGAGAGTAACTTTTCTCTTATTTGAATGTATTGTTCCCTCTGATCTTTTAAGAAATCATGTTTATTCTGCAAATTTGATATTGTCTTTCTCAAAGTTAGCAATAAAGTCTTCACCTGAGCATCCATTCTCAGTTCGATAGGTTCCAATCTCTAGTTGTACAACTGTGTGTAAAATAGGTCATCGCCAATTTCGATATTCCTAATAATTTTTCATGTCACCTATAATACCACAAATATGATCGTGTCCCACGGATTCGTGCCAAATTTGAAAAATTCAAATTGTTTTGTCCGAAGGGGGGTAACAGAAAGAAAATCTTCCTAACCTTCCACATTCCCATAAGAAACCAGCGTTTGGGACAAGAAACCTTGACGTGGAAGAGACGGTATAAGAACCAACCAATTTCAATCCAATCCCCTCATCCCCAGCTACCAGCATTGAAAGTTTCCAACTTCTCTGGCGCAAAACACACGCATAACCTTTCTGTTTTTTATTTGCTGCTCCCTCAAAAAGGAAGTTTTATTTTTTGTGTTTTTTTGCCACTGTCCGGACGATTATCTCCTACTTAGGAAATTGGGTTAAGTTTATTTTGGTGAGAGGGATTCTCGGACAGTTTGCTTGTTGGCTGATAACGTAATCATTTATATTTTTTGAGAAGTGATGCCATCAGCTAGTAAGAAGGAAGATAATAGTGCTAGCAGCAGTTCCAGTCGGTTTAGACATCGTAAGATCTCTGTGAAGCAGCAGTTACGGATATTTAAGTATAATGATTTGAAAAATTTGGATGCAGATGAGCTACAGCAACGGGAAGTCATTGATGTGGAAACTGGTGTGGAAAAGAATGAAGAGAAAGAAGTCCATTTACATCGAATTTTACAATTAGGGTCTAGTCAGATCAATAGTGAGAAGAAAAAGTATATTCCAACGCCTGATGCCTCCAGTACATGGAAAGAATTCGATCATTTTTATAAGGGAAAATTCCAGGAACCGAAGAGTTATATTATGTTTTCCGCAACGGTAGAGGATTGTTGTGGTGCCAGTTATAATATGGATGAGCGTGATGAAGCCTTCTTAGATAGTGAGATTAACAAGGATAATCCATCTGCCTTGACGGAAGATGAGTTTGAAATACTATGTACTAGCTTCGAAAATGCGATCCATGAAAGACAACCATTTTTAAGTATGGATCCAGAAAGTATTCATCCGTTTGAAGAATTGAAGCCTACTTTAATGAAGGTCGACTTTGGCGATACTGGATTAAGAAAAGAGCTAGCCAAACAAATTGGATACCCATCTGGTGAAGACTTTATTACACAATTTGACCCTAAATCTCAATCGAAACCAAGGTCATTGAATGCATTGTTAGAAAATTTTGGGAAACAAATATATGAATATTGGAAGAATCGTAAAATTGAGAGTGGCGGTAAGGAAATATTCCCACAATTGAAGTTCGAAAGACCTGGTGAAAAAGAAGAAATAGACCCATATGTTTGTTTCCGTAGACGTGAAGTTAGACACCCAAGAAAGACAAGACGTATCGATATAATTAATAGCCAGAAATTAAGGCTACTTCGCCAAGAGCTTGAACACACAAAGGAACTAGCATTACTGGTAGCCCGGCGTGAACGCCTTTATATGTCATCCTTTGATAAAGATCTAGAAATATTCGATGATAGGTCTGAAATCAAAAAGTTGAAACGTTCTTTGAATCTAAGAGGTGAGGATGAAGACCTTGTGAATCATAAGAGGAAGCGTACCGGCGTAATAACGTTACAAAGAAGGAAATGGGAAGCAGATGCTAATGCCGCAAGAGCTGCTGCCATTCAAGCTGCTTCTGAGGCAAAGAGAAATAATAAGAATAAAGTGTCTAAAAAGAAATTGGAACAACTGGCCAAATCTGGCCAGAAGCTTACAAAGCAGCAGCTACAAGAGTTACAATCACAAAGAAATGGACTTTCTAAATCTGATGAGAATAAAGGTTCGCAGCAAACTTCTCAGCCACTAACATCTCATGTATATGTTAAGCTTCCATCTTCTAAGATTCCTGATATTGTTCTTGAGGATGTGGATAATATTCTATCAAGCAAGGAAAGAAATGCAAAGAAATTTGTCCAAGAACGAATGGAGAAGAGAAGAAGAGAGGACTCTGCAGTATTTTTTAATCTTACAGATGACCCCTATAATCCTGTCTTTGACATAGCTCTACCAAGAGATCTTTCTCCCTCAACGGCGCCATTCTCCTCTATTTCATCGTCTAAATTTGAAATTAAAAGATCATATTATGCCCCCGATCTACCTAATTATCTGAACGGAACGAGTAAAGATATTAAAGTATTCAATAAAGATGGAGAGAAGATAACACAAAACAATGATTCTTTGAAGAAAATCGAACTTTATGATCCATTCCAATCAAATAACGAAATATACTCAGAAGAATTTCCCATTAAATTTAGAAAACGTTTTGGACGTTGTGGGATCAAATATGTTGATAGAAAACCAAATAAAATTGTTGATAACGAAGGGGCCATATTCAACCAGTTTTTCGATTTCTCATCCTTGGAAGAGCAAGAAAACGAAAAAAAAGACGCAATCAATGTTTACGATTCTAAATTAGATGAGTTGGTTAGAATGCATGATAAATGGAAATATGACTCCCCTCGAAACGATTATGGTTTGAAATTTTCTGAGGAACCATCAAGATTAAATCAAATTCCCAATGAAACTCAGGTAATAAGATTTGGTACCATGTTAGGTGGAAAAGCGTACGAACAACTTAGAGAAGCAACTTTCAAGTGTCGTAGAGAGTATGTCAATAAGATGAAACAACATAAGTTCAACGCTCAAAAGCAGAAACAAAAGCAACAAGCTTCCAATTCTTCCAAGGTGCCATTGTCATCGACTACTTCTTCAATTCCTCCATCCCAGTTCAATTCGAGGACCAATACACCTCAAATTACTCCTTCAAAACATTCATCCACACCAGCACAAAGCGTGCATACGACTTAACTTGGATCATTATAAGGATCCCTTACTTTTTTTTCCTCCAGTGACCCAAGCATACAAATAATCTACTCCCTTTCTATTTCAGTTGCTTTGGGTATCAGTTGTATTATTATATTTTAAGACCTCACACGTATTGTATAGACAATTGCATAATGATTTGTATAAACTTATATACCTGTAAAAAAACGCACAATTTAACAAATCATACTGTAACCTAACCTAATCTCGGCTATTGTTACTGTTGTCAATAATTTGAGTTTCCTTTTTTTTTTCAAAACTTGAGTTTACGCTACTTATGTTTAGTTATAGCAAGATGGAAAAGATACCAACAACCAATTTTAAGAAACTTTCCCATATTGAAGCTTTATTTTAGATAGATCTATCAATCTGCTATATTGCTGGATTCTTAGAGTTATGGGATTAAGGAAATTAATGGCCGGCCTTTCTCGTAATACTGGCCTTTCATGGGCGAGACTAAGATCAAGACGAGATCAACCCTCAGGATCATATAATAAGCTCAACGAATCCACCGATGATGAAAGGAAAACAATTGCTACCAATACACCGATTGCAATGGTTGAAGGATCGGGGAGAAATTTAAAGATAATGTCGTTACTTGGTTTATTCCTGATATCTCTAATTACAATGGCAAACTTCCTTCGATCATTCAAAGGTGCTGATACCCCACAATGTCAACCAATTTATATGTACCCTGCATATGCAAGAATAGATGGATTTGATACAAGATACACGCCGTTAGCAAAGAAATACCACCTATATCTGTATAGAGAGCAAGACCAGGATAAAGAACCATTAGATGAAAACGCCCTACAACTTGATGGTGTTCCTGTTTTGTTCATTCCTGGAAACGCTGGTAGTTTTAGACAAGTGAGATCTATTGCATCAGCATGTTCTAACCTTTACTATCGCTCCTTCGAGAACATTAAAAACAAGCAAACAAGAAATCTCGACTTCTTCACAGCAGATTTCAATGAGGATTTCACTGCTTTCCATGGAGGGACTATGCTTGATCAGGCCGAATACCTAAACGATGCTATCAGCTATATTCTCTCCTTGTATGAACAGTCAACAGCTTATGGCTCAAGGACTTTGCCAAAATCGGTGATTATTGTAAGTCATTCCATGGGTGGTATGGTGGCTCGTGTCATGCCAACTTTAGAAAACCATATAGCCGGTTCTATAAATTCAATATTAACACTATCCACTCCCCATGCAGCTTCCCCAGTTACGTTTGATGGGGATATCTTGAAAATTTACAAGAAAACTAATGACTATTGGAGAGGTCAATTTGGAAATAAAGAGTCATTCTTCTCGAAAAATGTCTCTTTGATTTCAATTACTGGTGGGGTTTCGGATAATGTCCTACCTGCTGATTATGCCGCTGTTGCTGATCTAATTCCTCCTGGAAATGGTTTCACAACTTTCACTACGACGATTCCAGGAGTTTGGAGCCCTATCGATCATTTAGCTATCGTGTGGTGTAACCAATTAAGAGTAGTACTTGCAACATTGTTGTTAGAATCGGTTGATGACCACCTGGCAGAGAAGACCAAACCATTATTGGAAAGAATGCACCTGTCAAAATCGTTATTGCTGTCTGGTTTTGAGGATTACAGTATGGATATAAATACTATTGCTAATCCAAGAAAATCATTCAGAAATATGGACACTGATTTTTCAAGTGGTGTCGACATAATTGAGCCAGATCAACTACTTCTGATCAACAAAGAAAACCAGGGAGATACAGGAAAGTTTATCAAAATATTAATTCCTCCAACAGGGGAACAGATGTCCTTTACTTTGGTAACGTCATTGGATAGCCCTTCTGTACGCTTCTGCAAGGAGTACGTTCAAACTCAAAATGTCAAAGATTTAAAGTGCATATCTGCAGATGAGCAGATGGTTACAGTTCCTAATTCTTCGAATTTAGTTAGCTATGCTGCCGATTCTTCTATTGACTCGAAACTAAAACCGTTTCATCTATTAAATTTTGAGGAAGATGTATTATCACAATATGATTTTATAATAATTGAAAAAGATATGAAGGCATTTGAACAAGAAAATACGTTTCTCACTGCGGTGGTGTCTACCACAAGGGATGAAAAGATAGCTCATGTATCGCCCTGGAAGTTGGCAGTGTCTGACATTAAGTTTAAACTTAAATCAGACATAGTAGCAATTGAAACATTACGATTTTCGAACCTATGGGACTCATTGATCGCATATAAGTTAGAAACAGTAATTAGCTCATCTTCTGGTCCAGACCCTTTTATTTTTGAACCATTTATCAGACAATGGGTTGTAGAGCCATTCGAATCTAAATGGCATATGAACATTGAAGAATCCAAAATTGATGTAACTTTCCACAATATTGCACCATTTATACCGTTGAATGAAACACTCCGTAGGCCATTGGAGTTTTCAGTAATAATTCCACCGAATATTGAACTTGAACTTAAAGTGAAAATCAACTGGACTTTGACATTAAAAATGTTATTCATCAGGTACAGACTAGGTATTGCCAGTTTGCCTATATGCTTCATTGCATTAACATTGGCATATCAATTTTATTATTTCAATAAGACGTCTACTTTTATATCCTTCGATGCCGCCGTATCGTTACTGCTTCAAAATTGGGGACCTGCCGCTATGATAATATTGTATCTATTAAGCCCAATGATAAATAACACGTTTGTTGAGAGGATACTTTATATACTAGACCCTGTTAAATTAAATCGTCCATTCTTATTAGAGAAAGAAAAGGTTCATACTAATTTTTACTTTCTGGGAATTAGAAGCTGTTTCTCGGCAGTTTTGGGTCCTCTTTTTGGTTTAATGAGTGTATCATTGGTTTCTTTATTATACTTAGGTCTACAACTAGTGGAATTATTGGTTAAGAAAGTTTCAAGGAAACAAGTCTCTAGGTTAGTTACCTCTTCCCAAGACGAGATAACCGACCCATCGAAGATTAATAGAAAACTATTCCAAAAAAAGCATTTAATAATAGCATTATTTTTGAATGTGGCTGTTATATTTTACATTCCTTATCAATTGGCCTTCGTTATTGCTGTATTAATGCAAATTGGTACGTGTGTTAGAATTGCATTTGTCAAAAATATTGATAACTCAAGGTACTATTCAAACCTAAGAAATTATAACTTATCTATTTTGGTTTTGCTTTTAATGGTCATGACTATAAATATACCAATAATTATTGTATTTCTACACAATGTTTCTATTAAATGGGAAACATCTTTCAGATCACATCACAATTTTTTGGCGATTGCACCAATTATTATCTTAGTTGCATCTAATGCAAACTTCAATATGCCAACTAGAATTCCCAACAATTCAGTAGATAGCCTAATTACCATTGGCTTACTGAGTTACATGGGGTTCTTTAGTTTGGTCTATGGGCTAAGAAACCTTTATTGGGTTCATCATCTCCTCAATATTTTATGCGCATGGTTCTTCTATGGTATCTTAAGGAAAAAGATCTCAAGTAACTAATTGAATTTCAAATTCTTTATTAAATTACGAACTAATATTACAATATAGAAAATATAGAAAATATAGAGTTTATTATTGTTTTTTAACTGTTATCTTCTTGGTAGCAAGAAGATTGTCATCTTCTTCTTCTTGCCCAATCATTAGCTGAAGCATTTCAGGAGATAATTCGTCAGATGTTTCAGTTTCAATTTTTTGCAAAGAATCTAGTTCGTTACTTACATCTTCTGACCAAAACTTCCTTGCCTCTTCGTCTGCTGCTGTATTTGGTGTATATATGTCATCTAATGAATCGAGTTTCTTAACAGTTTCTCTTGTTGATATGCCTTGTTTACCTTTCTTTATTATACTACTTGGGCTTCTTTCGGTGATAGGTGTAGACAACTCATAGAAATTGTTTTCTAAGTCAACTTTATCAACATAAGTGTGCTCTGAACTTTGTTCGAACTCAGATTTACTTTTAGGATAGAGGTTATATATTCTGGATCGTAAACTCACCTTCTCATCTGACTTCACACTTTCGGTCTTAACGCTTGAAGGCCCATTTGAATAATAATCGGAATTACTTGGAGTCCAGTCAGATCCAACAGACGATGGTCTAGAAGCATTATTAGCGGCCGTTGCCCACATAGATGATAGTGGTAGTGATAACACAACTAGTAATGTAGCCACTGTCACTAAGACATCTGTCCCTTGATTTGGATCTAAACTGTAAGCCAGAATGAATAGAATAGAAGGTGCTAAAAGGGATTGGAATGACATGATTAATAAAATATGGAAACTATCAAATTGTTTCAAACCAAGAAACCTTCTTGATCTAATGGCTAGTATTAATTTAATTACCAAAATTAATGTCATAAAATTGATAGATGAAGCCAAAAGAATTGTAGCGACATTAAAGTATTTTTGTTGAGTATCGTTCACATCTTTATATGTTGCTATGATTCCTTTGATAGCTGTGACAAAATACATTGCAACAGTAGCTAAACCCAACGATGACGATAGAGCTGTCAAAATGGTTCCAATTCTTTTGAAATTATCACCTTTAAAAATCACTCTTATTTGAAACATTAATGATATTTCAATAGACGCTACAAGCAACACTTGAAATATACTTGCAGCGGCGTAAACATGCACGTCATTTCTATGAATAAATTGGGGGAATCCAGTTAAAGCAAATGTAACAGATGAGTAATTTGATAGCAGATATCTAAAATTGAAAGCCGAATGTAAAAGGATCAGGAATAATGAAACTTGATTTATTATGAAGATTGGTGTCTTCTTCTTCTTAGAAATCATCCACATTACAATGATAGTTAGGATAGCTGCACCGCATCTGACACCAAACATAATGGCTTCTGTTATCTTTTTATTAACTATACTTTGAAGTTCATTGAACGTTACTTCGGTACCATTTCCATATATTGATGTGTATGAGATAATACTTAACCCGGGGTTATAGCTACTATTGTAAAATAGTTCACTTAATGGAGGAGGAGCGTCTGACATTTAAAGAGTTGTGTGGAGTTTCTTGTTATAGTTTTAATCTATTGCCAATAAAGAATCTCACTAGGATCATTTGAATAGTAAGAGAACCATCTATATCGAGAGTATCCATCTGATATATAAACGTCAAAAAAATTTAATCTATCTTTTCATTGTTTCATGTAATTACCTAATTAGGTAATTACATGAATGGAAACTTTTTTTTTATCAGCATAGTTCATCGGTAAAATGTCGTAGAATGAAACAAAAGCCATTGTGGGGCACTTGTCTTTTCCTTTATGCTACGTTGTAAGTGTAATTTATCCCAAATAGGAGTTTAGTGTGGGGGCTGCTGAAACGATTTTTTTGAGATAAGATTTTGTTCTTTAGAATGAATCAGAGTGCCCCACCCAATAAGAGGGCGTGTGGATATATTGTGTTCAAAATTTCTCGTGAACTATCGTATACCCAAAATAAAAGCACTTTTGATATGGTATCCCTATATCAAACCATAAGCTTCTCCTTTCTTGGTAGAGACCTTCAGAGTCGTTGTGCCCACATAGCCATGCAATGGGATATGGTTAGTTATTACAATTCAATGTTAAAAATACAATTTACATTTCTAGGGGCCAGTATCTTGATTAATGTGATGTCTTCCACAGCTCAGATTTTTTATCTTTGTACGTGGTTTCGCAAGAAGTGAATTCTCTTATAAATTTCTTAAAGGGTATGTGCACTTGAAAATTTCGAAGTGATGGAACATCGAAAAACAAACTAACTAAAGAAGCAACTCTTGCTCTTTGTCGTATCTGTAAGGTGTCCCAAGAATGACCGATATAATCTTTAATAAACAGCTGCTTCGAAACAGAAATGTTTTGGGAGGGGGACGATCTTTAGAGGAGAAGTTTCTGCTTCATTATTCGGAAATGAATGGGAAAGGGCCCGCTGCATTCGTTCAGAAGAGTTTAACAAGTCGAGACTTGCCAATGTTAAAGTATTTTGCGATGAACAACTCAGGAGATATGACAAATGCATTAAGGAAGGAAGTTTGGTATACTCTTCTGAATGCACAGTTACCTTCTACTAAGATGAATGATGCGGATTCCATCAAACCGAAGAAACATAAGGATGAAGATCAAGTCGTATTAGATGTAAACAGATCCTTCGGTGCATTGAAGAATCTGTCCCAAAAGGAACGATTAAGAGCTTTACTACAAAAGATGATAATTAAAATATTAAGAAAATATCCTCAGTTAAATTATTACCAGGGATATCATGATGTAGTATCTGTATTTGTCCTAGTTTTCTTTGAAAGACTTAATAAGAATCCAACTTTTCATTCAATAAAAAGAGAAGAATGCAACTTATTAAATGAAACTATGGATACTGACAATGACGTTATTGAACCTGGTATTGCCAATGCAGCAGAGACATGTGGAGATGCCATAGATGAAAAAGATACAAAGTTTGTGTTGGATGAGACAAAACTATTTAGATGTATTGAATCCTTTACCCTTTTATATTTAAGAGACTTCATGACAGATTCATTGGATTTTGCCGTTGATCAACTAAAGATGATCCCCTACCTGATAAAAAAGATGGACCCAGAACTGTATCAAATACTACACCTCGATAAAATAGAACCTTTCTTTGCATTATCAGATATACTCACCATATTTTCTCATAATCAAAAGCCATATGAGGATATAGGGAGTACAGAGCATAGCATCATCTTCTTCATATTTGACCTTATAATTTCAACACAGTCGATGTATATTCCACTGATAATATACGCGAATCTAGTAGTTTCCAAGAAGGCTACTCTTTTAATGGAATATGATTTAAATGTTGCTAACTTCGAAAATATACCAGATATGGTTCATGCTATCATACAAAAAGTCATATTGACTCAAACTATATTTGATGACGAAAACTGTTGGAGGAGCCTCTTAACTGAAGCTAAAATCAACAATTCTCTCATTGATTTAAAACATATTCGAGGTATGCTAAATCCCTATAGTGTCTTGTTAACGACATCTGTCTCGCATCATCAGTTGGAGCTCCAGGTATATGATCTTCCATATATTCTTGAGTTATTTGACAAGGAAGTAGTACTAAATGAGAAGTGCAAGAGTTTCTCCGCAAATGACAGACAGCTTTTCTATCAAGGCGGAAGAAGCAGCTATAATAGGATATTTTATTTTTTTGAGAAACACAAGACAATATTCCTTATTTACAAGTTATCTCTTTTTCTACTTGTGTTTGCAATAACAGTAAAAATACTGAAGGATGGGCATCTGAAAAAATTAGTTGCAAGAACTTACTTTCAGCGACTACATCACTATTATGGTACAATTATCGATAGCTCAAGTACAAGAAAGCGTCTATGGGTGGATCCATTGAGTCGACTTTTCAAAAGCGCAAAATACTCTCATATTCCAGATATTCCCTCTTCACTATGAACATGGTCTATTCATCTAAAATATTTTAGCATTATTTAACAGTTTATGTATATGTATAGCCTATGAATATTCATAAATCCCACGTGATATTTTCTTGACACATTTATTGCTTTATTTGCTCGAGCCTCGGATGAAATTTTCATTTTAAGGATGATTAACCTGTTTTCTCTATAAGCCAAGATATGTCTATAAGTAGGCCAGATCCATAACAACATAGAATCGAAGAGCTCATACCTTAGCTCTACCACTGCTACCTATCCTTTATTTAAAAAGAATGGCTGAATACGCTGTAGAAGTTGATGACTTGACTTACAAATTTGCCGAATCTACTGAACCTTCCGTAGTAGACATCAAATTACAAGTCCCATGGCATACAAGAACTCTAGTTGTTGGTGCCAATGGTGCTGGTAAATCTACACTTCTGAAATTACTTGCGGGAAAACACTTATGTTTAAATGGTAAGATCTTGGTGAATGGGTTAGACCCCTTCAGCCCTCTTTCCATGTATCAGGATAATGATAAGACTACCGCCGAAGATAAGGATTGGCAAGTCACTACGTATCTGGGAACTGAATGGTGTCATATGAGTATTATCAATAGAGATATCGGTGTCCTGGAGTTGTTAGAAAGTATTGGCCTGGCGCATTATAGAGACCGTGGGAACAAACTAATTGAAATATTAGATATTAATATTAATTGGAGAATGCATAGATTAAGTGATGGTCAGAAGAGACGTGTGCAGCTGGCTATGGGTCTCTTGAAGCCATGGAGGGTTTTATTATTGGATGAAGTGACGGTTGATTTAGATGTGATCGCTAGATCTAGATTATTAGAATTTTTAAGATGGGAAACGAATACAAGAAAATGTTCAGTCATCTATGCTACTCATATTTTTGATGGGCTGGCTACATGGCCTGATAACGTTGTACATTTAAAAGACGGTAAAATTATTGATCAATTAGATTACACAAAAGATGTGGAATTCCGCAATGATAGTGATAAGAATTCGAATGGTAAGGTTATATTCCATTCTCCAGAACATGTAATCAATCCACATACAGATAAGCCAAGCATATCTATAAGTAGGGTGAATAGTTTACATCCACTGGCATTGGCTTGGTTGAGGAATGATACAGGGATTGAAGATAAAGAAATTTAGTAAAATATTGCATATACGATTTGTATTAGAATGGTAGCGTTAATATACTTTTCAAAATGTCTAGATGTATATATTACTGATTCCATATTGTGTTCACTGTCAGCAACATTTTGATTGATTTACCATTTAGAAGAATTGTTTTTCGTATAAAGCACTGTAAGCTAATAAATATATATAAATATCATCAACAATTCTAAAACATATAAAAGAAAACGAATTCGAGAAACACTTTTTTTTATCGTTGATATCTTTTCCAATCCATCGCAGAATGTTCCAGTGTCAACTTGACAATGCGATCTGACGTGAAGAAAAAATCGTGATTGATGAACCACTCGACAAAGGGAGATCGAAACTTCATTCTTATAGAAGCATCACTGAATGATGATTAAGCTTTCTCAAATTAAGCAGGAAGAAAGACAATTGATCAAATGTACAAGGTTTGCACGCATATATAACGTGAACGATCGCTATGCCATCAAATCAATATCTACTGACTATGTGGTGGCGCCCCACAATCCAGAGAGAGAATTGGCAATATTACGCAAGTTAAGTGTGCTGGGAGAACCATACTTAATTCAACTATTGGATAGTAGGAAGGTGGGAGAGGAGATGGAATTATTGTTTCCGTTTTATTCATTGAATCTACATGATTTCATGATTTCATTCTATAACCCAGTGGATGGAGTCAAGAAAAGTAAGAAATTCAATCCTTATTATTCATTAAGTTCAAGTTCAGAGTGTTCTGATGGGAATGAGGAGAAAACAACATTCATCAATGATCTTGACGTTAATAGATATGCATACGATTTCTTTCATCAATTAGTGGCAGGAATTAATTCAATACATGAACAAAAAATTATTCATAGAGATATAAAACCACAGAATGTGATGCTTGAAATACATGATGATGGTTCAATTAGTCTGTTAATTACAGATTTTGGTATTTCATATGATCATGAAGCTCCTGCTGATAAATTACGAGAACCACCGCTGCAAAAAATTACAGATGTTTCTACCTCATTTTATAAATCACCAGAATTATTATTTGGGATTAAGAACTATGAGTTTGAAGTTGATATTTGGGCACTTCTGGTATTGCTTTCTCAATTCTTCCAAAAGGAGACCAATATTGAAAACTTTGTACCGTCCATGTTTGATGATGGTTCCGGAGTGTTGGATAGTGGTAGCGATATAAGATTAATTTTTTCAATTTTTGAAATGGTTGGGACTCCAGGTGTTAAGGACTGGCCCAAAGTTATTGAATATGGTTCCAAAGATGCCTTCGTTGGAATGTTCGGTGAAAAAGGTGATGGGCGATATATTCTACATGAATCCTTTGAAAACCAGAAAAGAAGGGTACTAAATGATTGGATGCCAAGATTGTATGAATTGAATAATGAAACACAGAAGAATACTTTAATTGACTGCATACTTGGCATGGTTCCATTTGCATCAGAACAAAGATGGAGTTCCAAACAATTGCTTGAAAGTCTATCGCAAGAAAAATAAAAATGAAAAGGCTTTTTATGAGTAATATTATCTATAATGTTGAATTATTTACTGAGTAAAGTATATATGTTATGAATGATATGATATACAGAGAGGAAATAGAAAAAATAACTTGTCTTGTCATGAATATAACAAAAATGGATCGTAATTTGTTGAAAATGTCGTTAAAGTAAAGAAAGGTTTCCTTACACAGCCAATGGATATTCACCAGCCCAATTGTAGATTTCTTGCTTCAAGTTGGTCAAGACATCAGAACCTTGATCAATCTTAGCTTTGAAATCCTTTAATTTGTTAGCATCCTTTGGCAAGTTTTGTTGAACATCCTTAGCGAATTGAACGGCTTGATCGATGTATTGAACAATTCTATGGAAATCCTCTTCACCCATACCTCTGGTGGTCATAGCTGGAGCACCAATACGAACACCACCTGGGACCAAAGCAGATTTATCGCCTGGGATAGAGTTTTTATTTAAGACCAAGTTGATCTTATCACAAACGTAATCGACACGAGCACCATCAATACCCTTTTCTCTTAGGGAAACCAAGACCATATGGGAGTCAGTACCATCAGAAACTAATCTGTAACCTAACTTCTTGAATTCTGATTCCAAAGCCTTAGCGTTCTTCAAGACTTGCAATTGGTATTCTTTAAATTCTGGGGAGGCGGCTTGCTTCAAAGCGGTAGCTAATGCAGCAATGGTATGGTTATGTGGACCACCTTGATGACCTGGGAAGACAGAGAAGTTAATTGGGTTTTCCAAATCGTAGTAAATTTCCTTACCAGTCTTGGCATTGACAGATCTAACACCTCTTCTGAAGAAGATCATGGCACCACGAGGACCTCTCAAAGATTTGTGAGTGGTGGTGGTAACAATATCAGCGTATTCAAATGGAGATGGGATAACGCCTGCAGCGACTAAACCAGAAATATGAGCAATATCGACCATTAAATAAGCACCACATTTGTCAGCAATTTCTCTCATTCTCTTGTAGTCAATCAAACGACAATAAGCAGAAGTACCAGCAACAAGGACCTTTGGTCTGTATAAGATGGCATTCTTTTCTAAAGTGTCGTAATCAATAATACCTGTTTCTGGGTTAACTCTGTATGGGAAAGATTCGAAATAAGTGGAAACGGCAGAGATAGATCTATGTTCAGTGGCATAACCATGAGACAAATGACCACCATCTGGTAAGTAAAGACCCATTAATCTTTCGTGAGGTCTCATGATAGCTTGGTAAACTTGTAAATTGGCTGGAGAACCAGATAAAGTTTGGACGTTAACACCCCATCTGTCAGGAGTAACGTTAAAGGCCTTAAGGGCTCTTTCTTGACATAATAATTCGATCTTGTCGATTTGTTCGTTACCACCGTAGTAACGAGCACCTGGATAACCTTCAGAATATTTGTTACATAATGGAGTTCCTAAGGCGTCAAAGACAGAAGTAGAGGTGAAATTTTCAGAGGCAATTAAATCGATGGAATGCTTTTGTCTTTCGACTTCAGCTTTGATGATGGATTCCAAAGCTGGATCAGTTTCACTTAAGTGAGACATGACCATTTTCTTGTGAGCATCAGATAGAGCGTAAACCATTGTAGTAGGGTATTTGATAAATTTAGGGTTGCTGGATTCTTTGGAAAGATTCTTGCTTTATTGTCAAGTAAGAGGGGGGGGAGAATAAGAATTTGGGAAAGTATCCTGTTAGTTAAGAAATTGTCAATTGAAAGATATTTATACTTGATGGATGTTAAGGGCAAGTTGTAACCTAGTCATGACAAAGGAAAATCGTAGATGATTAAGTTTCATGGGAATTTTTCACTTTTGGAAAATTGTGGCTTCTTCACGCGTTGGTTTGACTCTGTTCGTACGCGTTCCGGTTTTCCCTATGACTCTGTCTCTTTACTCTGTTAAAAGGAAGTCAATATCGAAGGAATACATCATCGATGAGATGATAGTTACTCCGAAAATAGAGATCGAATGGTGGTGACTCTGCCGTACCATGATTTGTAGAATATTATTACTTACTTACTTACATACTATTATTAATATTAAAAATGTCTATTGAGTCAATTATTCCTGTAGAGTGCTTTTCAATGCAGCATAACATTTGACAATATCTTCAGCATCCGAATTACAAACTGAATAACCCATGTGACCGATTCTAATATATTTGGATGCAATGCCTTTGTAAAGCCCTCCTGCAATGACGAAACCCTTAGATTTCATGGAAGATATGACTTGTGGTGGGTTATTCACATATATGGCGGTCAACCCATGGGCACTCACATCATTTTGAGGGTATTGGGAAACTAATTCCAATCCAAGTTCATTAGTTATCTTTGATTTAAACCAGTTGCTTTTTTCTTCATGCGTTTGTACTCTCTTATCTAATCCACCATCTTGTTCAAGTATTTCGTCCAATGCCACATCTAAAGAATTTATCAATTGCACTGGTGGAGTTGCAAAATAACTTGCTCTTCCCTCTTCAAAACCTTTCAAGATGGGGGACCATTTGATTAAAGAGCTGAAAAATGGCTTAACTGAGGCCTTGTTGTCCAAAGCGGTTTCTAAGGCACGTTCACTAATCATGGCAATACTTAAACCTGGTGGGGCACCAATAGCCTTTTGTGAAGCAGTTAAGCAAAAGTCAACCCCCCATTTATCAAATTCAAGAGTTTCACAACCAATGGAGCAAACACCATCTACGACGATTAACGAATCTGGGGAAACATCCCTCACTAATTTGCAAATACTTTCCACATCATTCAATACCCCGGTAGACGTATCCACTTGAGTCATGACCACCAATTTAAACTTATTTTCTTGTAATGTCTTTTTAATGAGGTTCAAATCAGGTATATCGCCCACGGGACCCCTTGATGTGGTGATATTAGCACCATACCCATTCAAACACTCTGCAAATTCATCACTGAAGAACCCGGTGGAAATCACGTAGATCTCGTCTTTGGGGGAGACCAAATTGGCACCCACCAAGTCGAACCCTAAGGTTCCAGAACCTGCCAAAACGATTGGTAGTCCCTTCTTGACATCAGCTTTGAATAACCGTCTTGTATTTTGCAGTACCCTTTGATAAATGGTTACAAACTCGGGACTTGTGTGGGAGAGTGATTGTATGGAGAGTGCGGATTGCACATGAGGGCTCAATCTTACAGGCCCGGGAATCAATAGTGTTGTTGCTTCTTGCGACATCTTGTATGATAGGTTTTTTGAATTTGCAATAAGGTTCTTGAACATTTGTTCGGATGACAAGATGCTTGTTTTTATAGTGTTTGTGGGAGGGAAATAACGGGTTTGGTAGTTCGAGGAAGTTTTGAAGTGTTTTGATTTGATGTTGGAGTTTGCGTCATTACGGAGATTGTCTTGGCGCAATGGAATGGAGTAGCGGGATAATAAGGTAATATTAAAAAGAAAACGATATATTAAGCAAAACAGAACGATTATAAAGTACAGTCTAGTGTATAAAAAATAAAAAATAAGAGTGATTCAAAGAGGAATGTCTAATTGGAAGAGAGAATGAGCATTTAAGACCTTCCATGGAGGTACGTTTGTTGGGGGGAAGACAACAGTTAGTATCAGATAGTCGCAGCCTTTTGAGCGCGCCAATGTCTGATTGATGAGCTATTGAATCCGTAACGACGTTACCAAAAAGCCAAGGAAAGGAAAGTAAAAGAGCCCAATTTCTATTCAAAAGTAAGACATAGTTTTAAAGCAGCAAAATGAATGATACAATGATCCGGTGGTAACCTACCAGAGGGATAATATTTATGAAGAAAGCAACGACAAATGGATATAGAAAAAAAAAAAAAATGCAATGATGGTTATCAAAATAATAATAATAATAATAATGAATAAGAAACGGTTTGTGTTCACATAGTGATGAAATCGTTTGGTTCAAACGTCATTAAACTTGACTGCGCTTCGGACAGTACAAGTGTATAGGATGATTGATTGAATAACAGAGAAAAAGGGTGTTTTTTTGAAGGAGAATTATAACCTCAGCCAGGAGAAATAAATAAGGTAGAATCAATGTGCGCATATCACTAGCAACCATATTTAAATTCGCTTCAAAAAAAAAAAACACGTAATTTTACTCTGCTACGAAAAAAAGCATGCTATAACTTATTCATAGGTTAGTAATCACTGCTGGATTACGCCAATTGTCAAGATCGTAGGAACCGTCGTTATTATTATTATTATTTGTTGAGAACATTGGCATTTTTGTTTTCGTTAATTCGTCCATGTCAATTACTCTTAAATGATCAGTGGTATCATATTGGTATTCATAAGCTGGTTCTAAAGCGTCCTTTAATAAAGAATCATTTCTATTCATTAATAGGTCCCAACTTCCATTCGAATCTTGCTTTTGTAAGGGAGAAGAATTAAAGGAGACGGAAGTAGAGATGTTGTTAGCAGATTTGTAGTAGCTTGTCTTTTCGAAAAACAATTCATCATCCATCGTTATGTTGGAAACGGGGGACATTACACTACATGGAGAATCTGAGTTGGAGTCTGATTGAGATTGAGATTGAGGGACACCACTTAATCTTGTATTTGCTTGTCTGGGAACCGTATCCGTAACGGAGGGAATCACTTGGAATTTGAAATCCGTTTCCAGTTCTTCATTCTTGACGTTAACAATGTCAAGATTACCTGCATCAGTAGTGTTAGATTTTTCCGAGGGAGAAGGTGAAGACGAAGAAGTGTTGAAAGTGGTTGCTGATGGAGTCACGTTAGAATTGAAATTGTTAACGAACTCCGTTTCGTCATCGGTATTCAAGATGGAATGATATTCTTCCATGAGAGAGACGCCCGCTTTGTCATTTCCTATCAATTGATACAATTGATCGTCGGTGATATGAGCGAGTATTCTTTCCATGATGCTGCATTTCTGTTCTAGGAATTTCAAATGCAACCTTTTCTTCTCCCTACTTTGATGAGCGGCTTTCCTATTTCTCAAGATTCTTTCGATTCTTCTCTGTTCCTTCTCTTCCTTTGTCTTGGCTCTCTTGCGAGGGGGCAGAGTGGATTTGAAATCGGTGGGGATCTCTACGGAGTCGTTGGGGGCAGGGGTGGAGGCTGAGGTATTAATATGGTTGGTGCTAGTGATACTCATGGTACGAAGTGCGTGCGATATTGATTACTGTTCTACGACAAGAGAAGGCGAAGACGAAAAGAGGTGGTGCTGGAACGGTTGAGGAAGCAAGGTCAATGTTGGCGCTTATATACACGAGCGGTCGAGTTGGGCTAAGTGTAGATCGCCCGACTAATTACTTACGTTTTGGGGATTCAGAGGGACGATTGAGTTGTGTAGCGTTGGTGAGACAGTAGTCGAAGTTTCAGCAGACTGCTGCTATTTCCAGCGCTGGCAGAGAAATCGCCGCAAGCGGATTCCAGCGGCGACTTTTGGTGGGTGCCTCGATTTGGCACGTAAGAGCCTCGGGAACGCAGCAGCAGATGCCGCGCCAGCCGCCCACGGGCAGCCACGACCGCCCACAGAGGCCGCCGCAGCACGGGGCAGGACCGCGCCCCCCTGAGCGTGGCATCTTGACTCGGTTCTGGAGAGTCAGAGAGATCCCCTACAAGCAGATCAATACATATTGTGTGTAACGCTAGCTTACGAGACGGGATCTTGAGGGAGGAGGTGATATTGTACACCTAGCAAGTCTCATCGCACTCGACTGGACCCTGAAGGTAACCTAATCTACATACTAGTGTTGACGATCCTTACCCTTTCCAGTAAGTCCTTCTTGCCCACTCGGGACGGTTCCTGCCACTAGACTCAACCATCTGGTCCAGATCCCGCTCTGCTTGCTCTTTAACGTGTCGAACACGTTAGCGCGAAGAAGTTCACGAAGGAAAAATGCTATTTCTCAACTAGGAAAAAAAAGTGAACTGGTACATGCAGGGATTTGCACAAACTCTGAATAGATATTAAGACAATTCGATTAGCAGAATTGAAGGCAAGCAATGCTGCCTGCGGGAGAGAGGGGAAAGCTGCTGCACTTTATATACTTTATATCTTCGTTATAGTTATGAGTTGGGGGAATGTATATTGCCATTAGCACAAGAATCGCTCAAACAAAAAAAAAAGATTTTTTGCCTTTTGCCTTTTTCTATTGTCCATCCATCGATGTCCTCTGTCGAATCTTGATTCACTGTCTTGTGTTTGAATTGAATTGAATCTCTCCCTTCGCAAGACATGGCACTACTTCACTACCAATTTTAAGGCCAAAATACACACTTATCCCTTGACAAGTCATCTAGCACTATTACAAGTAATATAATTAAGTAACACTGTCTACTATCTCGTGTGTAAACCACGTAAAAATGCACACACCCGTTACCCGGTACTCGCATCAATCAAGGGCCTACCTTTTAAATAAAAAAAACCTTAACTGAAATAAAATAAAATACAAACAGATGGCAACAAGGACAGGCAGCAACCAACAATATAATATTGATAACATTTTGGAAATTTAAAATTTTACTAGTCAGTTTTAAATTTATGGGCCCATAATACCCTATATAATCTCCATTAAACCGGATTATTCACCATCATTTACGACACACACGCACCCCAAAAAAAAACAAGAACAAACTAGTATCAAAATGTCTCTATCATCATCCATCGATGAAAACTTGGAAGATATGGACGTCCCCATTTCAAATTCAAAATCCAAATCCCTTCTAGTGCGACCCAAATCAAATACCCCTTCCTCCATACCTTCATCAGATTCACAATCACCCCCGCAAGTCACCGGTTCACCTAATTCAGCAGATTACGACAAGTATTTGGAATTAGCCACGGATAAGAACCCGAGCATGATCTTGGAACTGGATCTAGACGGTAATATCAAATACGTCTCCGCTCAATGGGATGAAGTGGTGGGAACACAACTACCAAATCACATCTCCGATCTCATTGTCGGATCAGAAACTGATAAACTGGTTTTCAATAAAGCTATGGATATGATGTTGTTGAATGATAACGTTAGTTACACAGTCACTTTTAACGTTTCCACCCAGAATCCGAATCCATCCGCAGATGTAATGACATTGGAAGCTTCAGGGATCCTTATACGAGATAATAAGACTCAATTGGCACAGTATTCCATGTGGATCATGAAACCTTATAACCCAGAATGGCACGCTAACCATCTGGATAGTGTCTTGCCCTCGGAATTGATTAAACGACTCGGCTTTGGTGCGGCTCTATTTGCAGATTATTTAAAGACTATTGAAAATGAAATGATATTTGATGAATCTGATGCTCCAGTGCCCAAGACTGAACTATGCCGTGTTTGTGAAACGTACGTCCCGGCATGGTGGTTGGAGACTCATTCACAAAGTTGCGTTTGTGAACATAGAATTCAATCACTTATTCAATTGTTACATGATAATTTGGTGGAACAATTGGATTTATTAAGCCGTCCAGAAAAAATTGAAGAATACAAGGGCATCCCCATTGAAGTGAAGTCGAAAGCTTTCTTAAAACTATCCTTGCAATCATTGAAAGAATTATGTGAAGTCGCCATAAATATAAATACAAGTGAAATGATTTCAAATTATGATACCACAAATTTAAAATATAATTTAACTCAAAATACAAATGATGGCGCCGTAACAAATCAATTCCCATCTTTACCAACAGAAAATTTCACAGATACATTCTACCAATTTTCACCAAGAACAACATCAAATATTCAAAATATTCAAACTTGGAAATTAGATTTCCCCAAGGATGATGAAGATCCAGGATTATCACTACTAATTCATGATACAATAGACCTGGCTAAGAGGAAAGTAGACGCAGTGTTGAGACTGGATAATGCAATGACATATTCTTTAAAGATTCAAAATGAAGTGAATAATTACGTCTTACAACTAATTAGAGAACAGATTGAAAATAACAGAATAAGTATTTCTCACACAATGGATTTCCCCTACGTTGGTTCCCCCATGCCATCTATTTCTAACTCTACATTTGCCAATACATCCGGGTCCGTGGCAACAATGACTAAAAATTTCGATACGGGATTAGGAATAAGTACTGCGCCGGAAAGTAACTCAAATCTATCATTTCAAAGTCCCGTCCCGAAATTAGCATCACCAAGACCACAACGAATAAATAGTGGTCTCTTTGCTGATGCATATTTAACAGCAGATAATATTCCAGAACCGAAAAGACATGATTCTCGAAATAGTCTTAACACTAACACATCCACTGATGATGTCGAAACAATGGGGAGTAGAACATCACGCTCCTTATCAAGATCTGTAACACCAAGACAACAAATGGATTTCCCCAATGAAGATTCAGAAAAGATACGACATGGGCATGAAGATAATAATAATAGCATAACAAGTACACCTCTTAATTCAAATGTTCCCATACCGACAAGTTATTCAACTTCTTCAAATTTAAATCCAAATAATAGTATTCTACCAAAACTAACAACTAGTATTTCTTTAACACCAAGAAGAGGTTCACCATTACCTGAAAATTTGGCAAGTTATAAAATGCAAAGAAATAATTCCAAGATGAGTCATGATAAATCTATAATGAATTCACCCATGGTAACGAATAAAGATTTCCTCACTCCAGAACAACATCCATCGTCATTATCATTTTCTAATCAGCCTTTATCTCCTCTTTTATTGGCCACAAATCAAACAAAGAATTTAACCCCAACTATTAAAGATTACACTATATTGAAACCAATTAGTAAAGGTGCGTATGGTAGTGTTTATCTGGCACGTAAAAAGATCACTGGTGATTATTTTGCAATTAAAGTCTTGAAAAAATCAGATATGATAGCCAAAAATCAAGTTACTAATGTAAAATCAGAGCGTGCAATTATGATGGTTCAGAGTGATAAACCCTATGTAGCTAGACTCTTTGCCACCTTCCAGAACAAAGAGAATTTATTTCTTGTTATGGAATATTTACCAGGTGGTGATTTAGCTACATTGATTAAAATGATGGGTTATCTACCTGATCAATGGGTAAAACAATATCTGACCGAAATTATAGTTGGAGTGGATGATATGCATCGAAATTGGATTATTCATCACGATTTGAAACCGGATAACTTGTTAATTGACAATTTAGGTCATGTCAAATTGACAGATTTTGGTTTGTCAAGAGCTGGTTTGATTCATAGACATAAATTCGTAGATCGAGTGAAAAGTTTGAGTCCATCAACAGAAATATTGAGCAACATAAAGGGTACAACAAATAACCAATTACAAAGTCCTGATAATCGTTCCAATAGTGGGAGCCATGAACATCCACTACTAACTAAACGATCATTGGAAGGTACTACTGCTGATGATCGTGGCATTCATATGAGTACACCAAAACCCATTATAGGACATTCAACGCCAACAATAGATACGGATCATAGCATAACTTCATCTTCTATAAAAAGAAGCGATTCACAACTTTCCGTCTCTACTTTAGATATTTCATATTCTGGTACACCTCTTTTACAAGGTAATGAATGGACCCCACAGCGTTTAAGAACTTCCTCACATACCAGTTCTGGATACACAGAGAGTAATTCACCTGCTTCAGATTTAGCATTGTTTCATCCTGACGATTCTAAGCAAGATAAGAAATTTTTTGGTACTCCTGACTACTTGGCACCAGAAACTATCGAAGGTACCGGGGAAGGAGATCAATGTGATTGGTGGTCAGTGGGATGCATCATGTTTGAACTTTTATTTGGTTATCCACCTTTCCATACAAACACACCCGAGGGTGTCTTTCGAAAGATTTTGTCAGGGAAAATTGAATGGCCACAATTTGATAGTATCGAGGAGGAACGCGAAATATTATCCCCAGAGGCTAAAGATTTAATAATGAAATTACTAGTGGTTGATCCCAGTAAAAGACTAGGTGCTAATGGTGCTGATGAAATCAAGCAACATCCATATTTCAAAGATGTTAATTGGGATCATGTTTATGACGAAGAGGCTTCTTTTGTTCCAACAGTAGAAAATCCTGAAGATACAGATTATTTTGACACTAGAGGTGCCGTGTTAGAAAATTTTGGTGATGATTACGAGGATAAAGAGATTCCTAAATATGATATTAGAGATGTCCCCGATATTCAAAAGACAGCACTCATGTCTCCTCTACTTGATGCCAAGACTGGAACACCAAAAAGATGGTCAAGTGTTCCTAATAACACTATTTTACATGATAGCAAGCTTCATACTCCAATAAATAAATTGAGTGTTTCCTCGCTATTAGGAACCGTTCCAAAGGAGGATTTGATCAAAAACTCACCTACAATCAAAGGTATTCCAGCAGCTATTCCACCGCATATGCGTGATAGAAGAGCAAGTAAATTAAATGAACCACAAACAGAATTTGGATCCTTTTATTTTAGAAACTTGTCTGCTTTAGACAAGGCCAACAAAGATGCCATTAATAGATTGAAGAATGAGCATATGATTGAATTTCCAAATTCTCATCGACGAACCTCTTCAACCTCCGTTATAAGTTCTCCTTCTGATGCAACAACTTCCAAATTAAGGGCTACAAAGTATTCCATTACAGGATCGCCAATTATTGGAGGTACAGCTAAAGCAACAGGAAGGTCTGACAGTTCATCCATACGATCCTTTTCACCAGAACGTGGTTTCAGTATTGACCCAACAAATGTTAATCGTTCAAGAAAGGGTAGTATCGGTGGATTAGTAAACAATAGTAACAATATGTTGCTCTTTAATGATTCAGATGTGCCAAAATTTAAATCTCCGCTATCACCATCTAATACAACGGCAAGTCTTGCGCCCTTATCATCTCATCCAAAACTACTTTCAAAAAGTATATTTCAAAGGGCAAACTCAAGTGAACTTTCAGTTGATGAGAGTGATCGTCTACAGGCTGTCGCTACAGTTAATTCTTTAAGATATAGAAGGGAAAGTGGTAGAGGAAGTTCAGGAGCTGGAATTGGCTCGACGGGAATCGGCTATCATATGGATATTCTCCTATGTGAACCCATCCCAATTCATAGGTATCGTATGAAGAAAGATTTGGAGAGTTTGGGTTGTACGGTTTTAACAGCTGGTGCTGCAGATGAATTAATAAGCAGAGCTGATGGACAGATAAAATTCGATCTGATAATGACTCCTCTACGATTACCCAAGGTTGGTTCATCTGATATTATCAAACTTTTGAAACGAGCAAACGGGGCTAATTCTACGACACCAATTGTTGCAGTAACAAACTACTACCAAGAAGCCATGGCCTCAGGTGTATTTGATGATGTTATGGAAAAACCAATATCTATTAAAGAATTACGAAAGCTGATAGCAAAATATGCACTAAAGAAAAGTCAACAAGAAGAAGATACTTTGTTTAGTGATTACGACGAAATACAAATGTCACATTAATAATAATGGATATGAACCCACTTACGGCATCGATATATTTTCCGGCATTACTGAACTTAGTTCTCTGGTCATTAATGTTACTCTGTAACTGAAAACTGATTGTCACGTGAAACGTCGCCAAAAAAATTGAAAAAATTTTCAAGAATTAATAGACGTTAAAGATACATAACTGGAAATTTATAGATTATTTAATATTGTAATATGTGCTTAGGTACTATCTATAGTCTCTGATTGAATTGCAAACTAAATCCTTAACCCAATTGAGCTTGTAATAGACAATTTTTTAAAATGCCTACCGTTTCCGTCAACAAACAGCAATTATTTGAACTTCTTGGGAAGCAATACACCAATGAGGAATTCGACGAGTTATGTTTCGAATTTGGTATTGAATTGGATGAAGACACTACCGAGGAAGCCTTGAAGAATAATGAAGAACCAGAGTTAAAGCTTGATATTGGTGCCAACCGTTATGATTTGCTATGTATTGAGGGTATTGCGCAATCGTTGAATGAATACTTAGGAAGAGCCGAAACCCCAAAGTATAAGTTATCCGCCCCAACTACTAAGTTGATCATTGATAAATCCACAGAACAAGTTAGACCCTTTGCTACAGGTGCTGTTTTAAGAAACATTAAATTCAATGAAAAGTCATATGCATCTTTCATTGCTTTGCAAGATAAACTTCATTCCAACGTTTGTAGAAATAGATCCTTAGTTGCAATGGGTACACATGATTTTGACACCATGCAAGGTCCAATTCATTACCGTGCTTTGGCTCCAAAGGATATTAAATTTGTCCCATTAAATCAAACCAAAGAATTCAATGGTGAAGAATTAATTGAATTTTACAAGAGTCCAGAACAAAAGAATAACATTGGTCGTTTCGTTCATATCATTGAAGATTCTCCAGTCTTCCCAGTTATCATGGATGATAACAATGTCGTTGGTTCTTTACCACCATTGATTAATTCTGAACATACCAAGATCTCTTTGAACACACGTAATGTCTTCATTGATATTACTGCTACTGACAGAACTAAGGCTGACATTGTCCTGAATATTTTGGTTTCAATGTTCTCTCGTTATTGTGATGAACCATTTACCGTAGAACCAATTGAAGTTGTTTCTGAACATAACGGTCAATCGCGTATGGCTCCAGACTTCAACCAAAGAAAGATGGATGTCTCCGTGGCTTACATTAATTCTGCTTTGGGTTTGGAACAAACTCCAGCCGAAATTATTGCATGTTTGAAGAAGATGTCATTATCTGCTGTTGCATCCGAGGATGGTAAGATTTTGCACGTGTCAATTCCAATTACAAGGACAGATATTCTACATCCTTGTGATATAATGGAAGACGCTGCAGTCGGGTACGGATTCAACAATCTACCAAAGGGTGAAAAACTATCGAACGCTAACTTCATTGCGTCAGCTTTACCTATTAATAAGATATCAGACATCTTCAGAATCGCATCATCTCAAGCTTCATGGCTGGAAGTCTTGCCATTGACATTATGTTCCCACGACGAAAACTTCAAATTCTTAAGAACTACAGATGATAACACCAAAGCAGTTAAATTGGCTAACCCAAAGACTCTTGAATATCAAGTGGTTAGAACTACACTACTTCCAGGTATTTTGAAGACTGTTAAAGAGAATAGAAAACATTCATTGCCAATCAAGGTATTCGAAACAGGCGATGTTGTGTTCAAGAATGAAGCATTGGAAAGAAAAGCATACAATGAACGTCACTGGGCCGCCGTTTACGTCGGAAAGAACTCTGGTTTCGAAATTATCCAAGGTCTATTGGGTAAAATAATGCAAACCTTTAGAACTAACTGGATTGCTGATTTTGGTGCCGCTTCTTCAGGTAGAGGGTACTGGATACAACAAGATGATTCTTTGACTACCTATTTCCCTGGCAGAGGTGCCAAGGTCGTTTTCAGAAGTAAAGAAGGTGCCGAACCACAAGTAATTGGTCAACTAGGTGTATTACATCCAGAGGTTATGAACAACTTCGATCTTCCATATGCCGCTTCATTCGTTGAATTAAACTCAGAAGTCTTCTTGTGATTAATCTGAAAAACTTTTTCTTTGTAATAAGTAATGGATATTATATATCGATATAGAATTTACGTATGTAACTTATGTTAATGTTTTATTTTTTCTTTAAACGTTTATATGCAGTTTGGGTATATAATAATAGTAAGTTATTGTACCTAATGTGAGTATTTTTAAATGCTTGAGATGAGTGTAATCACTTTCTCAGGATATTCAATTGATGTCATCAGGAAATGCAAATTCCATTTTCTTCTTCTTACTGTATAGCTCATCATCTTCTGGTAATATTGTTCTACCAGCGCCAAGAAGCTGGAAATTGTTTTGGGGTTTCGGTGTGCTTGGTGTGCCCTGCCTTGTAGGTTCTTCTTCTACCTTTACAGTATGTGTATCTGCTTCATCATGTTGTGCTGCCGTTTCGGGTTCAGTGTTCTCTTTAAGTGCATTTTCATGCATAGCAGCCTTTAGTAATTCCAATTCATGCATTAGTGCCCCATGATCTACAAGGGCACCATCTTTCTTTTTTGGTTTTGGAGTCTCTGACTCAGTTAAAATATCACTTTCTTTAGTTTCTTCCACAGCTTCTTCCACCATAACTTGCCATTTTGATTTCTTCGGCTTTAACCATTTTGGAACCCAACCACTACTGTGCTTCTTCCTTTCTGATAACTTTTTCTGAGCAGCATCTACATCATGAACCAACTTTCTTTGTCGTTGGAATTCCTCGGGGTCCATTAGTTCCTCAATTTCCACAAATGTGTCTCCAAGTACGGCTATTCCCATCTCCTTCAATAATTTTGGCATGTTTTGACGATATGCCATATGACCATCTACGAGTTCAGTACAATTGAAGTTTTCAATACCTTCGATACCTTCAATAGGTGATATACCCATAACTGCACTAAATCCCCCAGCAGTTGCACGAAACAAATATGCCAAAACCCAATCCTTATCAGAATATCCATTGACAAATCTTCCACTTACCACAGATCTTGCCATTACTAGATGTTCTTTCTTTCTGACAACAGGAGTACCGAAGATAAACACATTTTCAATAAGGCCAAGTGCTTTCTTTTTACATAGTTCGATCAAGCACGAATAAATCACTCTTGCACCTAATGAAAACCCGACGAGAGTAACAGGACGTTCACCAAGGTTCCTCGTCATTAATGTATCAGCCAAGATGAGGCCGGCTGCCCAAGCTCTATCTAGTGAAACATTCCATGGATTATCCAAAATATACCCTAACTTCGAAAGAGCCATTGGCCATTGAATGGCGGACATGAAAGCTGTTAAAATGGTTGCACCAAGCACTTGTTGGATGGTCTGTGTAAAAACTTCACTTGCAACAATGTTGATTGTTTGACCAGTAGATTTCAACATTTCTGGTTCCCAATATAAAGAATATAAATCACCTTCTACAGGGTCAACCGTTGAAAACGGAAGCCTGACATCATCCTCGTTACCGATAATCCATCCAGAGACACTAATAATCAAATTTACTCGACGGTTATTATGGAGAGGACGAAACTCGAATGTTCTAACACTCCCCATTCTCTTGGACATACCTCTTGCACCAATATTTGCACCAATAGCAGTACTTGATAATGCAACAACAGTGGTCCCACCTACCCCTGTCAGAAACCCTGTTGCACCTGTAAGACCAACAGTTGATAGACCTGCGGCAATACCAGCACCAATCACGGGTGCTAAAAGACCACCACTTAAACCTAGTACCAAAGATCCCCCTACCATTGCTAGGCCAACATAATACATTTTTCTTCTCCTCTTCTTTTTTCTTCTTGCCTTCATATGATCGGTTTCGTTCCAAACTTGGTCATCTGTAGATTGCTCCATATCTAAGGAATCTGTAACACGTTTTTCGAATTCACATATTTCCATCTTGGTTACATTGAGTGCTTCTGCAAATTTAATCAATAGAGTACGTGAACGAGAATCATAATTTGATCCCTGTAATAAGATTAAAAACAAATCACATATTATTGTCCATGCAATGTCCACTGAAAGTTTACTTTTATCCTTGATGGCATTAGGGTCTATAATTTTTGTTGGTGCCAACATAGTATCGTCATCATTAACTGAAGGTTCCTTAAATTGGTCTTTCACTTCTACTCCTTCTGATGTGCTTGCAAGAGTGGAGTCTCCTATACTTTCTAGCTCATTTACCGTTTTATCTTGCTCCATCTCTTCTAACTTTTTGTCAGGTTCTTGATCTTCTTTTTTGTCTTTTTCGTTATCCACACCAGACTTGTTTTCAGAGGACGTATCTTCGAATGGGTTATCTATATTCTGTGTGGTTTTCAGGCATTTACACAAGTCTTCAACTTTAATCTTGTGTAAAGACAAACGTTCTATCATATCTATTTCTTCTTCTGATACACCGAGATGGTCATATACTCTTGACAATACTACGGTCTTCCAAGCAGCCATATCCTTCTGAGTAAACTGTAGTCTATGAGCCAATTTTTTATGAGCTTTTATGTCGATGCATAAACATAATGTTGCTAAATCTGTACACATTTGGTTTGCTATCACGTTTACTGCTCCTAAATATGCAAATTTCTCCTGATCAGTCAATAAATTTTTCGTTATGCTTAATTGTGAATCAGGGTTTAGATCATCGGTAGGTTCTATATCATCTTCGAATTCGTCATAATTTTCGTCTTCCTCGTCTATTATATCAGGGATATCGGGGGAGGATGTATTACTTAAATGTGAATCCGTAGAATTGTTCAGTTTCTTTAGTTTCTTATGATCGAATAAAAAATCTGTCTTTTTATTTGATAAATATGAACGTTGAGCTTGTGTTTCTTCGGCAACTTTGGTATAGTCAAAAGTATGATCTTTTTTCTTTTTAATATTCGAATTTGTCAATGTCAGTTGATCTTGAGAGGAGTTTAATGATGTGCTAGAGTATGGTTTCAACTCTAATTCACCTTTTTGATTATAAACATTGTACGATGCAATGGTAGGCATTGTTTGCCATTCAGTCGAGTCTGAATCAGAATCTGAGTCTAAAACATCCTTTTCATCCTTTCGTATTCCTACTTGCTGTTCAGCAGCGATGGCATCGGTTTCTTGATGGACTCCACTGTGATCCTTCGTTTCCAAGGCATCTATGCTTGCAGTGTTCGTTGTAGTCAAGGGATTTTCAGAGTCTGAAATTATGCTCTCAGGTGCAGTGCTGCTGACCTGAGGAGCTATCGTCGGTTCCGAAGGTGAGACGCCAGGACTATGGAATTGTGGGGTACTACTCAAGTCATTATCTTCCGGAGAGTCGTCCTTAGGAAGTGAGTCTTTAGGAAGCGAGTTTTTAGTTTTCTCCTCTTTCAAGTATTTAGAAATCCTCAATCCTTTCAGCGGTATTCCCAAATCATCTTCTGAGTCTGACATGCTGGTGATTATCTGTTCGATTACCTTATTTCGATTCGACTGTTTAGAAAAAGTGCACAAATAGAAAAGAAATGTTTCAAATAGAAGAAGCCTCTTAGCTATCTTAATCTGTAGATATAAGATTTGTATTAGAAAAGCCAGTATGCCTTCTTTTTCGGTTGTTTTATCTCTATCATCAACACTATCCTCTGTGTCAAATGCTGTTTTACATTCGTATATCATATTAGGGCTAGATATACTAAGTTAGGGCTTCAAAATTTCTTTGACTGTTCTGCATCCGAACATCTTTTGTTTTTCAAATTTTTTTAAAAAAAAAAAAAAAAAAAAAATTTGTTTTAGAATTTTCAAACGAGAAAATCGGGAAACAAGATCTCAAATCTGGGAATGGCGGTTAACAAATTCAAGATGTTCAAGATTTGAGAACAACATTTTGGAACAAGAAGGTAAAGTTAAACAACCCAACCAAACAAAGAAACAATACTCCAAAAATGGCTCCAAACGTACGTCGTCAATTAACATAGTTACATTTTAGTCTATTTCTGGTTAACATGAACATAAAAACCGAAATTCCAAATTGATTGATTGGCAAAAGTCGTCATCCCTGACATATTGTAATAGTAATTTGGCCTACGTCAAATTTGCTTATAAGCTATGCTGTATTTTAAAAATTCACATATATTGTGATTGTTAATAGCAGTAGGCAAAATATTGTAACTTCCCAGGATGTATAGCATCGTTACTAACAATTAACATTTTTATTATTTCTAGACTTCAAGAAAACAAAAGATTGTCAAGACTTTTACCGTTGATGTATCATCACCAACTGAGAATGGTGTCTTTGACCCATCCTCCTACGCCAAATATTTGATTGATCACATCAAGGTTGAAGGTTCTGTCGGTAATTTGGGCAACGCCATTACCGTTTCTGAGGACGGTTCTATTGTGACTATTGTCTCAACTACCAAATTTTCAGGTAAATACTTGAAGTATTTGACCAAGAAATATTTGAAGAAGAACCAATTAAGAGACTGGATCAGATTCATCTCTACGAAGACTAATTCTTATAAGTTGTCCTTCTACCAAGTTACACCTGAAGAAGGTGAAGACGAAGAGGAAGAAGTTGATGCTGAGTAGATTATTTGATTTATTTTCTTTTCTTCTCTCGCATTCATGACATCATATTAGGTTATATTCTTTCTGTACAATATTTAATCAATTAATTAGTTTTACAATAAACTGTTGCTTTTCTTATTTTCTGTGAGTCGGTATATGTAAACAGAATAATATAAACAGTGTGGAATATCTACTGGATAAGGTGATAAACTAACACTAGTTTGCCAAACTCAAACCAAAATTGGGAATATAATTTATTTAGTTAACATCTAGAACGGCATAATTTTAATAATGCTCTCTCTTATTTTCAGAGCATAAGCACTGTTACTATTAAATCTTATCTTGTGGAGCAATAGTAGATCTGTTTTGTTCCGTCAGGTTGAAAATATACAATATTTTTTTTCCTCTCTTTTTCTATATATTATGTAATTAGAATATACCTAAACTAATGTTAACATTCTTTCAGTTTATCCCCTTTTTATATCCTTCTTCATTTGATTAAAAATATTATCATAGCGTATGAAGCAGATGTATTCAGACGTAGTCGGATGAACCTCATCATAATTTTTTCTAAAATATTCAATAACTTTTCCATCAAATTTTAGAGCTTTTTTTCACTGTTTGGGATTTTTTTTGCTCACAATAAACTTATCCTATGCATCTATATAATATTTGAACCGAGCAGTTGTTTCTTAGATTATGTAATCAAATTTATATACAGTTTAGAACAAGACACTTACAAATGGCAAGATGAAAGAGTAGAACGTATAAAACTAAAATTCCTAGGTATATTTACAGAATTTCTTGATAGTTTTAAATTTTATTTTCGTTTTTATTCGTTATATATGGATCGTAAAAAAAATCATTAATTTCATTTCCTATTCAGCTATTCAAAAATTCTTTTTAAAATAAATAAAATTTGAAAACTTGCTTTATCACTAAATATCATCTCCATAAGAAAAAGGGAAGATTCCTGAAATGGGGAAGTCTCTAATTTGTTTATGATCAAGACTTTCATATTATTTCATTTTTCGGTCACGTGATTTTTAGTGGAAATGCCGAATATTTGATCTGTTTGAAAAATATTAAGAATTCACAACAATCTCATTGATTAATCAACAGTTTCCAAGGGTTACAACTAACTGATCTAACAATCTTATATTGGTACCACCATTACGAAACACACATCCCAACAGCTCTAATGTCATTTTTCAACTTTAAGTATGTTAATTTGATCTAACTCAAGGATAAACAGGAAACTATCAGAAAGGAAATCAGATTTACTAACAGAAAATGAATACTATTTAATGTAATCATGTTTTCACTTCAGAGGATTTGGAAGAAACTCCAAGAAGAATAAGAATCAAACTCATCCACTTGCAGCCCCAACTCCACCAGTAATGAATACAATATATTCAAGTCCACATAACAGTAATTCTAAATTATCACTACGAAAAATGCAATCACCAAAGAGACATTCGCAAAGCAGTTCCATTGTACAACAACAATCTACCTCACAACAAACGCAAATACCGCAACAGGAAAGACCTGAATCCCAACAGATCATGTTTCTTAGTGAACCATTTGTAAGGACGGCGCTGGTAAAGGGTTCATATAAGACAATTGTGCAATTGCCTAAATATGTAGACGTTGGGGAATGGATAGCATTAAATGTGTTTGAATTTTTCACTAATTTAAATCAATTTTATGGTGTAATAGCAGAATATGTGACCCCAGATGCGTACCCAACAATGAATGCCGGCCCTCATGCTGATTATTTATGGTTAGATGCCAATAATAGGCAGGTCTCTCTACCGGCCAGTCAATATATTGACTTGGCATTGACATGGATTAATAATAAAGTTAATGACAAGAACTTATTCCCAACGAAAAATGGTATCCCATTTCCTCAAGTATTTCTAAGAGATGTACAAAGAATAATGGTACAGATGTTTAGGATATTTGCACATATCTATCATCATCATTTCGATAAAATTGTTCATTTATCGTTGGAGGCACATTGGAATTCATTCTTTGCTCATTTCATTAGTTTTTCAAAGGAATTCAAAATAATCGATAGGAAAGAGATGGCACCTTTATTGCCATTGATTGAAAGTTTTGAAAAACAAGGCAAAATTATTTATACTTAGATTTCATACATAAATTATAAAAAGAATAAAATAACGGTTTCTTGTTTAATAAAATTAAAAAGATTTATCAATTATGGGGTATACTAAAATATATACAAAAAAACGTACACACATACGTTATTATTTACATGATGTGTGAGTACGCGTTATGGTTTAATGCTTGTTTATAATATAATCATGAGAAAAAGTACTTACTTGATCTCACTGTCTCTACGTCAAACTCACCCTTTGGTGGAATGTCTGGTAATCTCAATGGTACAATGACCAATAATGACACGCTATCTTTAGCAGCCTTCAAGACCTCAATATTTTCTGTATTTTCCACCAATGATACACTGGTAGTCATAGAGGAGCCTGTTTCTCTGTCAGTGGCACTTTCTGAGTTTAGTAACTCTTGTCTTTTCCTTTCATATTGGATTTCATCAGCTAAGGTAGCTGGTCTGCCCAACTTCTTGCTTAGTTTCTTTCTGAAGTTCATGACATTAATACCAAGATCACTATTTTTATCAATTTTGACAATTTGAACGTAATTCTTATAACGTTCGTCAAATTCATTTTTCAGTCTTTCAATCAAATCCACTTTATGCAAATCAATAAATTGTTCTCTCAAATAAACACTCATCTTATCAATATCACAGGCATGTGTCCAATATGAATCGTGAACAGATGCAAATTCTAATCCATTAGCTCTGCATTGAATGGCAGATAACAGCATGTGAGAAGCATCTAATGAATGAATGAAATTAGGTGGGAAACCAGCTTTTTGTCTCCTTGCATTCACACCGTTAACTGCAAATGGATCGCTAATAAAGACTGTTTGTAGATTCGTCATCACTTGCTTTTTGCTTGCTTCACGGTATGGTTGAACGATAGGTAGGCCTAATGGCGTCGTCCATATAACTGAAGACATGAAATCGGGCTTGTCACCATTCTTGAATGCTTTACCATCAACATCTAGCCTAATCGACTTAGTAATCCTGTTAGCACATTCACCTAACCAATCTTGAATCAAATGGGCGCTGTGGAATAATTCGCGGATTGTGGCAAATACATGAGAGGTCAGATATTTGGATAAATCAAAACATTCCTTACGATCCGGGAAAAACTTCGATAATTGCTTCTCAATTTGAAAAGTAGCCCCAACATAAGTAACACCGTAGACATTTGTCATAACAGGCTGTTTAACCACTTTTCTGCTTATCTTGTCAACAAGAATTTTAGCCTTTGCATCTCCTTGAAGGGCGGCTTTTTCTAACCTTTTCGTCACAAGTCTTGCAACATGAGCGTAAACATCTTGTGGTCTATCGTGTGGAATTAAATTAACTTGCTCTGCTCCTTCAACATCACCACCTAATGCGGCATAATGCTGTAACCCGTTGCAAGTACCATCCTGATGCACTGGTTGATGCGATATAAACTCTTCTGGGTTGTCTAATTTCAGTGCTTCAGTTAACTCTATACAGGTTGCAAGACATTGCCATGGTTTATCTGCATCTTTCCACCACTTACCGGTAGTTAGGGGATTTTCAGCAGATTCTTTAATCTCTTGCAAATGATCTTCCACAAATCTTACTCTTTCATCGAATGGTGCCTTATCCATACCATATAAATTAGATAAATGGATCTTCAACCAGACAAGTCCATGGGGGCCTAACTTCTTACCTTTCCAGAAGATTAATAGTCCACGACTCAAATCATTACCAAGATGATTAAAATGAGGAGACAATGGGTATGCACGACCCCTGAAGTCCAAATTATGAGGAAAATAAAACTTTTCACCAAGGAATGCTCTTGCGATTTCTAACTTATAATTAGTATCACATCTAACTGATCTATTTTTAGAAATCTTATTGGCTAATTCTTTATTTTGTAATTTCCATTTTCTAAATTCAGATGGATCAGAATCTCTTGGTGGTGGAGGTAACAAGTTCATATCGTGTTGTATTTCAGGAATTTCCAAAAATTCATCTCCCGTATTCCAAACCTGTGAAATAACATCGAAGACTTTTTTATTAATGGTCCATGCAGTTTCACCTAATGCATTTAAACCAGTATACACATCGGGAATAACATCTGCATCAGAGACCGCTTTCAAGTATGCTAATTGTTCTGGCGATTCCTTTGATCTAATTAATGTTGATTGTGAATAGAAATAACCACCTGACCTCCAATTCCTCCAGGGCCTTGGTTTAACTAACATCGGTAATAATTGAGGTTGGACTGACGCAATCAATCTTTCACCATTCAATTGATTTATTAATGAACGATGGATTTTGATGACACCTAATTTAGAACCTTTACAATATTGGTAACCGTGTGAAAATGCAGGAGCTTTACCATAAACTTCTTGTTTTGTCACTGGATCAAACCCCTTCACATCCACCTTAGCCACATGAATTAAAGTAGATATTAAAGTAGATCCGATCTTAGCACGAATGGCTTGAGGCCACACAATTTTGGATTGTTCCACTTGGTTCGATCTAAATGATTGTCTAGCCCTTTGAACCAATTTTTTGAACTCTGGAGATTTCTTATTCACTTCTTTAAAGATGTTAGATTCACTTTTCAATAATTGTTCTGATCTAAATTCCATTTCGATGGCTTTCCCCACTGAAATAACAGCTCTTGCAGTTCTCATTCCCTCTATGACTCCACCAGTGGAGTTTAGCTTTAATAATTCTAAGATAGCAATGACACACATCTTTTCTGGGTTAACTAGAAGCAAATAAGGAGCACTAAGAGAATCTGAACCTTTCTTGGCAGCGCACTTCGGTGGTTTGTTTGATGATGACGACGTCATTGCACCGATTGATTCCTCGGCCTTCTTTATTTCTTCTTTCACTAGAGGTAGCATATCGTTATACCATTCCCATAATTTAGCGTTCAACCTTTTCTGGATAGATATATCACCTCTTTCCTTTGCATCTTCGAAATCGTGTTTCCAACGTTCCCTTGCGGCATCTGCAGCTCTACTTTCTAGTGCTCTTTGTCTATCTTGATTAAAATCGTTCAATATATTCTCAAAAGTTTCTCTTTCTTCATCATTTTTCAAAGTTTTAAAAATTTCGAAAAAATCAAGTAATTTATCATTATTATCCATGTTTAAAATATTCTTATCAGCATCGAAACTAAAATTTTTCACACTTTCACGTTGTCTTTCATTCAATGAAAGTCCCAACAATGCATGCCTAATCACTTTCATTCCAATTGTATTTACAGCTCTCAATTCCTTCACGTCCTTCTCCAACGGTTGTATTTCACCATCCAAACTAACATGTTCCTGCTTGGGTGCTGCTTCCATCTCTGTCATTGCATCTAGCGGCACGGTGGTAGCAGCAGTAACAGCAGATTCAGTTTCAGTGGCGGTCTCAATTTCCTGTGGTAGTACATCATCCATACTTTCTTGAGATCTCTGCAATTCTAAATTCCTCAACATGGATCTTATAGACTCAGGAACTTCATTCAAACTCACTACACCATAATCGAAATACAACTTCTCAAAATCCTTTAAGGGTAACACGTCTAAGTTCTTATAAATTTCCCTTGTTCCATTCAAACTCATTCTGATAAAGGTATTAATCTGTCCGGCAGCTACTCTCGTCCCCTGATTGTTCTTCAAAGAATGATGAATCAAGATCGCCAGCGTCCTCTCATTATACTGCACATCAGGGAAATGACCCTGTAAGTCTTTCATGAGCACTGCCGCCAAGTCGTGAGTGGTACCGATCTCGCTCAGCCGTCTCAAGTACAAATTGTAGTCGTCTATGAAGAAGCGTCTGTGAGAATCAATGAGGTATAGGGACCCGAGGATCGAGAATGCACGTTCCATGTAGTTCGATTGCAAGCAGGCCTCCAGGAGGGACCAAAGCTGCATTATGTCTCTCTTCTCGGTGGTGGCCCTTATTGCGGTGGCGTGTGATCTGTTGAATGTGTCTAGTGCCATGCTTGCTTGAGCGGCAGTTCTAAAGAAGTCAGATGCAGAGGTGGTGGAGGTAGCATTTGTAGAAGTGTGAGTGCGTGGTGTGAGGATCGTAGCAGGAGAATCATTTGTATTTGATATGGCTGATAAGTTTTGCAATTTGGAGCCCTTTGTCGAGATTAATCTCTTTGTTTGGCTTGTGAGTTTAAGAGAAACTCTCGTTATAGGTCTCAGCATTTGTTTAGCAAGTGGCAGTAGAGAGAACTATGAAAAGATGAAGCTTACCTACCTAGCTATTTGTCCTGTTGTTTGCCTTGATCTTTGGTGGATATACTTGACAGGACATGGCCATTAAACGTTATAAACCAATAAAACCGAACTAGGGCTTAAGTTTATAGGTCTTAAAACAAAATTAGGACTTATATCTTAGGGTTAAATTATATTGTATTACCCTGATCTATCCGGGTAGCGTTTTTGTTTTTGTAGTCTATCTTTTCTGTATTGAAGGAGAACAAGTTGACATTTATGGAAGGATTGGTTGAAGAACGGTCGAACACACTGTCTTAGACTTTTAAAGCATAGAGAGAAGCCAAGCAGGGACCCAATTTACAAGCACATATACAAAGAACACAATACAATACAAATGAACAGTGAATACGATTACCTTTTCAAGTTATTATTGATCGGTAATTCCGGTGTGGGTAAATCATGTCTATTATTGAGGTTTTCCGACGATACATACACGAACGATTACATTTCCACCATTGGTGTTGACTTCAAGATCAAAACGGTGGAATTAGACGGTAAGACTGTCAAATTACAAATTTGGGATACTGCTGGACAAGAAAGATTCAGAACGATCACGTCATCATATTATCGTGGATCACACGGGATCATTATCGTGTACGATGTGACCGATCAGGACTCGTTCAATGGTGTCAAGATGTGGTTACAAGAGATTGATCGTTATGCTACATCCACCGTGTTGAAGTTATTGGTGGGGAACAAGTGTGATTTAACTGATAAAAGAGTGGTAGAATACGATGTGGCCAAGGAATTCGCCGATGCAAACAAGATGCCGTTCTTGGAGACTAGCGCATTGAACTCGACAAACGTAGAGGAAGCATTCTTGACCATGGCCAGACAGATCAAGGAAAGCATGAGTCAACAGAAGATGGAGGATGGTGGTGCCAATGGCGGCAACAAGAACCCCGACGGTGGCAACAACGTGAACCTTGCCGGTCAGAGTTTGACGAACGGGGGTAGCAGCTGTTGTTAGAGCACCTCAGGGTCTAGTCTAGTCCAGTATAGTACGTATGGTATAGTATAGTAAGTATAATTAGTTGATCTGTCGTGTTGCACGGCGGGGACGCCTCCTTTAATTGATATTTTTTGCGTCGTGTCATTTTTCGTCGCGTTTCTTTCTGCTGCGTTCTCCTTTTTTTATTTAAGCTCTCAGTGGTATGGGTCTGTTTTTTCACTCTCTAACACTGTCCACCACCTCAGGACAACAAACAACGCTAAATAATAATAACAATGGATTCTGGTATGTTTGCCACGCTATTAACGCCCCTCCAGGAACCTCCCAGGTTCTTTTCCCGCTCCTTTTGCAACTGAATTTGATCCGGCCTGCTTTGATCTGATCCGGACTCGAGAAGCAGGCAAGCTGGCCCATTCTATTGCATTGATATGTAATGGATGAACCAGCTGATGTGTACGTGAAGTATAGACCAACTTTCTCGACAAGAGGGAGAAAGTCTTTCTACACGTAGCTTCCCGCTCCTTTTTTGGTTACGATATTTTACAATTGCATAGGAACAGCTTAGTTGACGACTCAGCTCAGCTACGATGCTCAGTGTTTGCTACTAGTGTTTGATCTGATCTGATTCGATTCGAGCTGTTGTCGTTGCTATTCTCCCAGAATTTCCACTTTTTCCTATAACGGAAAGAACGCTTGCTTGTTGTTTTTCCCTGGCACGCGCCGGAAACAAAACAACACAACAGCTGGAATGGTATCTGTGATAAGGGCCTACTGTTTTTTTCTGATTGATTTCATTTTACTAACCTTTTTTTACGTTATTTTCTATTCTGTTCTATTCCATTCCGTTATTCATTTCCATGAGTCTCGTCTCGGACGTCAAGAAATGGATTGGATCTGATTTGAACTCGAAAGATTACGTCTTTTTTTGTCTTTAGAAGTTGCTGCTTTAGTTATTGATAACGGTTCCGGTATGTGTAAAGCCGGTTTCGCCGGTGATGACGCTCCAAGAGCCGTCTTCCCATCTATCGTCGGTAGACCAAGACACCAAGGTATCATGGTCGGTATGGGTCAAAAGGACTCCTACGTTGGTGATGAAGCTCAATCAAAGAGAGGTATCTTGACTTTACGTTACCCAATTGAACACGGTATCGTCACAAACTGGGATGATATGGAAAAGATCTGGCATCATACCTTCTACAATGAATTGAGAGTGGCCCCAGAAGAACATCCAGTTCTTTTGACCGAAGCTCCAATGAACCCAAAATCTAACAGAGAAAAGATGACTCAAATTATGTTTGAAACTTTCAACGTCCCAGCTTTCTACGTTTCCATCCAAGCTGTTTTATCTTTATACTCTTCTGGTAGAACTACTGGTATTGTCTTAGATTCTGGTGACGGTGTTACTCACGTTGTCCCAATTTATGCTGGTTTCTCCTTACCTCATGCCATCTTAAGAATTGATTTGGCTGGTAGAGATTTGACCGATTATTTGATGAAGATCTTAAGTGAACGTGGTTACTCTTTCTCTACTACTGCTGAAAGAGAAATCGTTCGTGACATTAAGGAAAAATTATGTTATGTTGCTTTAGATTTCGAACAAGAAATGCAAACTGCTGCTCAATCTTCTTCCATCGAAAAATCTTACGAATTACCTGATGGTCAAGTTATTACCATTGGTAATGAAAGATTCAGAGCTCCAGAAGCTTTGTTCCACCCATCCATCTTAAGTTTAGAATCAGCTGGTATTGATCAAACCACTTACAACTCTATCATGAAGTGTGACGTTGATGTCCGTAAGGAATTATACGGTAACATTGTCATGTCCGGTGGTACCACCATGTTCCCAGGTATTGCTGAAAGAATGCAAAAGGAAATTACCGCTTTGGCTCCATCTTCAATGAAGGTTAAGATCATTGCTCCACCAGAAAGAAAGTACTCTGTCTGGATCGGTGGTTCTATCTTGGCTTCTTTGACTACTTTCCAACAAATGTGGATCTCAAAGCAAGAATATGATGAAAGTGGTCCATCTATTGTTCATCACAAATGTTTCTAATCTAGTTAACAATAATTAGATCGGGAAATTATTAGTCTTGAATATAGTTTAGTTCTCACTAACTAAAAACCCTCCTTTATCTTTCCTTCATCTTCTTCACGAATTTATAAAACATAAAACAAAAAAATATTGTTGTCTATTTGAACTTTTTTCTTTATCTCTTTCTTTTCTTTATCTATATTATATATATGTAAATATATATTTTTTGTTTTATAATAAAATAAGGAAACTATCAGTTTATTGAGCACCATTTATTTCCACTCAGGAATGATTTTGGGTATAACGAACCCATCCTGATCAACATTTCTACTTTCTCGTCCATTCCTCCTGTTTTTATTCTTCTTATTCCTATGCTTCGCACTCAGCATCTCAATATCAGAGCATAGTTGATGAATCAAGATAGAATCGTTCCCGACTTTACCCTCCTTATACTCCCCACGTTTTGCATCCCAATTATGTTTCAAGAAGGCAATCATTTCATTCAAATTATCATCAATTTGTTTACAGGGCAAAGAATTCGTCACTATCAATTTGATAAATTTCAAAAGATCAATTTGAATCAGCAAACTATTGAAATAGATTTGGAAAAACTCCATCATTCGTGGATTGAATCCATCATGAAGGATCAATTCCACATTCAATTTATGGAATGGGCTCAATGAGCAAAACTTGATGAAGAATTTGATGAATTTACTGAAATTTAAATCGTTCGCGTCTAGGGCAAAGAAGGAGTCCCGTATTAGTTTAACGGGGAAAATATCTGCATATTGAGCATCTTCCAACTCACCACCACCATCATTCTTCGAATTAATGGAATTTAAGATGATTTCGAGAGCACCACATATGTAATTCTTGTCCTTGAGGAATCGAAGAGCCAACCTATTGAAACCTGGAGAAATATCATCTGTGTCCAACTCTATAGAGACTTCGACACATATCTCCAACATCCTTTCAAGGATGACCTTTACTTCATTATCATTTTCATACCCATAATCTAATAATCCATTGATGAAAGATAAAAATCCACGGTGATATCCCAATGTGTGTAACAATGGAATGTTTAAATGAGTTGTTTGTTGCAATAATCGAGTGAAGTACTTCCATAGATGAACATTTTTCGATTGTAATATTTCTTCATTGTTGACTATTTCTAATAACCAATTATTAAAATTTTCTGGTATCTTTAATGGTGAATAATGAATATATGAGCGCGATTGCATTGATTTTCCCAAAGGACTCATTAAGGAATTTCGAGGGGATGATGAAGGTGAGATGGTAGGTGAACGAAAGGGTGAACCTGGTGGTGATCCCACTAGAGCAGAGCTAGATAATGACGATGATGACGCTGATGATGATGATTGCAACTCATAAAGTGAATATCGAAACATACAGGTTAGTGATTTCAAAACTATATAAAGAGTTTGATGATCATTTGGTAATAACGTTCGTACATCGACAGATTTGATTATTTGAGGAAAGATGTTTGTTGAAAACCAAATTGATGCATGTACGGACAATTTCAATATAATCATCTGTGTTTTATTACTTGTCAAATTATTGGTCAACAGTTGAACATCTAAAGTCTTTTCACACCATATACACCA
This sequence comes from Naumovozyma castellii, assembly GCF_000237345.1. Taxonomy (NCBI): domain Eukaryota; kingdom Fungi; phylum Ascomycota; class Saccharomycetes; order Saccharomycetales; family Saccharomycetaceae; genus Naumovozyma; species Naumovozyma castellii. The sequence goes on along the minus strand of NC_016493.1, from coordinate 743,528 downwards.
GAAATTAATTGCCTTAGAGCTCGAGACATCCATGTATTTGTAAATTAACTCTAGAAGAAGTTCTTGATTATCTTTTGATGAAAATTTCTTGAAATTGTTCGTATTCATTATACCACATTCAATTAAATTCTTATAAGAATCTTTCATAAAATATGTAAGAAGTAATGATCCGTATTGCCCATCAAACAAAAGGGGTAATCCACCCAAGGCAATAAATAGCATCTTCAGGTTGGAACTATTTTGTTTCAAATCATAATCGAATATGGATTCTAGGAGCTTACAACATTTTCTCTTTGATATGGTATTTGACTTTAAAATAGTAAAAATAGAGTGGATGATATCTCCAACGGTGCAATCAGAAAAGAGTATTTTCAGATTTGTTACTGTTTTCCCTTTTTGCAATTTATGCAAGTAATAGTCCCCATCCTTTGCAATTGCGGGGGTTGTTGGATTTGGTTCCGAAAAGTTATTTGCCATAGAAACATTTGAATTAATTGGTGTTAGAATATTATTGCTGTTATTATTTTTATGAGGTGAAAAGTTGTTGATTTTCCCATCATCACCATTAAAGGCCTTTTTAGCCGGACCAGGCGTCTGGAGAAATTTAGATGAAGACGTTGGAATATCATTTTCTTTAAAATCTGCATCCCATTGTTCAGCTGATTCATCTGTATTTTCTTTAAACCGGTCTAATTTGTTTGATTTTGAAACTTTGGGGGTACTTCGTATCTTTGAAGTGTTCTCTATTGGAGATACATTTTCGAGATCAAAATTCTCAAATAGCCATGGATGTTTCAAAAGTTTCTTTGCGGTGGGTCTCTTATACATATTTTTCTGGAAACACTTCTTCAAGAAGTCCTTTGCTTCATTGGAAAGGAATTCTGGAGGTATGAAGGGATCATTTTCAATGGCATAATATATGTTAACATCCACCAATTTATAAAATGGTGGATTTCCAGTAACTAATTCTACCACTGTAGCACCCAAAGACCATATATCACTTAATGTAGATGCACCTCTATTTCCAATGATCTCTGGAGACATCCAATGAAGTGAACCTGCCAAAGTCATCGCAGTATTACTAACCTTGGTAGAGACACCAAAATCAGCAAGTTTCACAACATCATTCGAATCCAATAGTAAATTTGCCGCTTTGATATCTCTATGTATGACACCTTGCTCGTGCAAATAGACCAACCCGTTAAGCGTTTGTCTTATGTAAACTTTGGCGTCAAGTTCTGGAATTCCATCTTTATACCCGGTTAATAGATTTTTCAGAGATCCTTTGGAGCAGAACTCCAATATGATGTAAAGATTTGAAGATTTTTGAATAAATCCATGGTATTTGACAATATTAACATGATTTAAATTCTTCAGCAGGTCAATCTCTGTCATAATTTCAATCAGCTCGTCATCATTATCATAATTAACCTCTTTTATTGCTACAATTTGTAATGTTTTCTTATTAACGGCCTTGTAAACGACACCGTAAGAACCTTTACCAATAACTTGCTTCAATTGGTATTGGACTGATTTATTCTTATTCGGTGGTTTCTTCTCCTGCTGCTGGGCTGGAGTTAGATTAATACGCTCATACATATATAACTGCTATGAGATTCCTTCTACAGATTGGGACTGGTACTCTACATCTAGAATGTGGACTTCCATATATCTTGATGTTTTATTTTTGTTTACATTTTACGTAAATTTTGGACCAATTTCGTGTTTGGTTTATTAAGCCCTAATACTACTATTGTGTTCTTAAAAATAAACTTATACAACCCTAACAAAAAAGTTTGTTAAGCCTAGAGTACCATAAAGTACAATGTAAAAAATACCTGTTTTGGGGTCCAGCCCTAACTAAGATTTCAAGAATATAATCTTTAACCAGAATAATAGCAGTAAGTTCATTTTAAATAACAGAAGAAGTTAAATTACAGGTAATGTGGGTATTTATTGATATTTCCAATCAATAGAGTTTACTTGAGAAAATTGGTGTTTTTTCGTCCTTTGTTTTGTAGTTCCAGGCGTTACCCTGTTTCCAAAACAACAACAGTAGTAAGATAGCCATTTTAGAATGCCAAACGAGCACGCTGTTTTATCAGAGTTTATAGATAAAAACAGGAACGTGTTGAATATCTAAAGGTCTACGACAATCATTAAATTGCACTATTTGCATTAGCACATTATTATTCACTGAAGATCAATCGATCATTATAGAATGAGTACAGACACGTCGGAGTCGGGATCTCCATCATCTAAAGTGGTAATCAAATCACATTCCGTTACTGTAAGTAAACCATTATTGAAACTGAAGCTTTTAGATGCATTACGTCAGGGAAATTTTCAACAGTTGCAAGCACTTTTAAATTCATCACAATTCCAGCCTTCTGATAATGAAATCGTTCTAGAAGTAACTGAACTGATGTTGAATTACGCCGTTCAAGTGGCTCCATTACCATTAATCAAGGATATCGTTAAATATTATGTGGATGAAAAAGGACTCTTAGATATTAATCAAAAAGACGCGAATGGAAATACTCCTTTGCATTTAGCTGCTTACCAATCTCGTACCGATGCCGTTGCATATTTAATGGATCATCCCAAGATTAATGATTGTATTGCTAATAATTCTCATTTGCAACCGGTGGAAATGTGTAAAAATTTGAATACTGCTCAAATGATGCAATTCAAGAGATCAAATTATGTGGCAGAAATTGCTCAAGAATTTAGAACTGCATTTAATAATAGAGATTTCGGACATTTGGAAAGTATATTGAGTAACAATAGAAATGCAGAATTGTTGGATATTAATGGTATGGATCCGGAAACAGGGGATACCGTCTTGCATGAATTTGTTAAAAAGAGAGACGTCATCATGTGTAGATGGCTTCTGGAACATGGTGCAGATCCTTTCAAGAGAGACAGTAAAGGGAAATTGCCAATTGATTTAGTGAGAAAAGTCAATGAGAATGATTCCGCTTCCAATACAAGGATTGCTATCGATATTGAACTAAAGAAATTATTAGAGCGAGCTACAAAAGAACAGACGGTTATTGATATAACAAACAATAATTTACATGAAGCACCTACGTTTAAAGGTTACCTGAAAAAATGGACAAATTTTGCGCAAGGTTATAAATTGCGTTGGTTCATTTTAAGTGAAGACGGGAAATTATCCTACTATGTTGACCAGGCAGATACAAACAATGCTTGTCGTGGTTCATTAAACATGTCTTCATGTAATTTGCATTTAGATTCTTCAGAGAAATTGAAATTTGAAATTATTGGTGGCACAAATGGCTCGATTAGATGGCATTTAAAAGGTAACCATCCCATTGAAACAAGCAGATGGGTCTGGGCAATCCAAGGGGCTATTCGTTTTGCCAAAGATAGAGAACTGCAGCTAAGAAATAATGGAGGAGCACCACCATCAAGAAATATGGATCTTTCGGAGTCAAATCTTCCTAGGATAAGGTCATTCGAATCTCTGCGTCCGGCCTCTACACCAGTAGCCGACAATGCAAACGATAGATCGTTAGAGCATACAATGCATGATGAAAAAAGTAATGTCGAGCCACTACCGCAATTATCTTCTGCAGTTTCGACAGGTAAAATTAGAGGCAGATCTAGAAAGTCCACAATTTCGTCATCTGTATCTGGTATAATAAATGAAGAAGAATTTCAAATGTTGGATAAACAATTTACTGAAGAAAATTCTGATCTTGATGAAGATGATGCTGAAGATGATGATGATAATGAGGTATATACCGTTAACACTAATAATGATGAAGAAGACTTGAAGGTGAACTATGGGCCATATTCACAGAAATTACACATGCTACAAAGATCTATCTCAATTGAGCTGAGCTCTTTAACTGAATTATTAAGTGATGACTCTGGTCATGTTAGCTCTGAAATGTGGCAAACAATAAATAAATCAATATCCACCATCTCATCATGCTTCACTAAATTGAACTATTTTACGTCTGCAAGAGATAAAAGATTATTACAGATGTTAACTAAACAAAGAGATGTTAATAATGTCTGGATACAATCCGTAAAAGATCTAGAAATGGAATTAATTGATAAAGATGAACGGTTGGCTTCATTAGATAAAGAGAGGAAACATTTGAAGAAAATGTTACAAAGAGAACTGCACGAAGCGGGTACATTAACACCTTCCAATAAGGTTAATACAAAATCAGCTGATGTTGAGGATGAATCTCTACTCGAGTTAACAAATAATGGAGGTGACGAATCCCCAATTAATACCCTAGAGGAGATTGCAAAATACATCAATGCTACCAAGGAAGATGACGAAGATTCGGATATCGACGAATTTTTTGATGCTGAAGATGTAGTCGAATCTTCTGTTTTAAAGGAGGCAAACTTTGCAGTTGAAGAGACTAATACTGAAAATCCTGATGAAGAAGTAAATGAGATATCTCCAATTGCTGAAGAAGTTAAACAACAAGAAGAAACTGACCAAAATTTACAATATGGCCCTAATATTAAAATCGTTACGGAATCACAAGAACAGAAGAATGAAATTTTAGTTAAAGAAGGAACATTCCTTGGCTATGAAGATGGTGTTAGAACCCGATTAGCTTTGGATCAGGACGACAGGCCTAAGGTAAGTTTATGGTCCGTATTGAAATCTATGGTTGGTAAGGATATGACAAAGATGACATTACCTGTAACTTTCAATGAACCCACATCATTATTACAAAGAGTCACTGAAGATTTAGAATATAGTACATTGTTAGATCAAGCTGCAACGTTCGAAGATTCTACTTTAAGATTGCTATACACTGCAACTTTTGCCTCCTCCATTTATGCATCAACAATTGGCAGAGTTGCTAAGCCTTTCAACCCATTATTAGGTGAGACGTTTGAATATACAAATCCAAATGGCTCCTATAGATTTTTTACAGAGCAAGTCTCTCATCATCCGCCAATTGCAGCTACATGGACAGAATCGCCTAAATGGGATTTTTTTGGGGAAGTCAACGTTGTGACTTCATTCAATGGTAGATCCTTTGGAATTAAACATCTGGGTCTATGGCATGTGAAGATAAGACCAGATAGCGGTGCTGAAGAGGATTTGTACACTTACAAAAAACCAGATAATACTGTAATTGGTATCCTTGTTGGGAATCCCCAAGTGGACAATCATGGTGAAGTGACAATAACCAATCATACTACTGGTGATTATTGTAACCTTACCTTTAAGGCACGTGGATGGACCTCTACAGGAGCCTTTGAACTTAAGGGTGACGTGTATAACAAAAAGGGTGAAAAAGTTTGGGTTCTTGGTGGTCACTGGAATGATGCTATCTACGCTAAGAAGGTTACTTCTAAGAATAAGGGCGACTTAAAGGTAGAAGGTCTAAAGACAACAAAGGCAACTACTGGAGGTGCTAATATGATCTCAAACACTACTGGCGATGAAGGTCCCAAATATGATGGTTCCAAGTTCTTACTTTGGAAAGTAAATGGAAGAGATATGACGGTTCCATTTCACTTGACACCATTTGCAATTACATTAAATGCACCCCAACCACATCTTTTGCCATGGTTAGCCCCAACAGATTCTCGTTTAAGACCAGATCAAAGGGCCATGGAAGATGGAAGGTATGATGAAGCGGCAGACGAAAAGCATAGGTTAGAGGAAAAACAAAGAGCAGTCCGTAGAAACAGGGAAATGAAGGGTGAGGGATATAAACCAAGATGGTTTAAAGAAGAAATCCATCCAATTACTAGACAGCCATATTGGAAATCAACAGGTGAGTATTGGGCATTAAGGAAAGAACATAAACTAAAGGACTGTGGTGATATTTTTTAATCATCATCCAATGATCCTAATAACTGCATAGTTTAGATCCCATTTTTTATTAACTTGGCGACCTCAGCGACTACCTTCATGGACACTGATGGATGTTACGTTATAATTATTACGTTGGTGCTCGTGTGATAAATATGAATCTCCGCGGTTCGCCTTTTATTGTATTTTTTTTTTCAATGGATAATATATGGAAACCATTAGAGAAGAAATTAAAACATTGCGAGATCTATATAAAGAAAGATATTTAATAACTGTATAGTCCACCAACTCTATTACTTCGTGTTAGCATTTTGATTATTGAATTCTAGTCAACTAAAGTTTAATAAAACTATACAAATACCAAAAGATCAAAGATGACGAACGCCCATACTACTATCACGATAAATACACCACCACCATATCTTTCATTAGCCAAGTCTGAGAGATTACCAACCGTTCTAACGATTGCTGGCTCCGATTCCAGTGGTGGTGCCGGTATTGAAGCTGATCTTAAGACAATCTCAGCACATAGATGTTACGGTATGACTTGTATGACAGCATTGACAATCCAAACCCCGGTTAAAGTGTATGGAATCCATGTTACACCAGAAAATGTTGTTTCTCAAATTCTTGATGCCAATTTGAAAGATATGAGATGTGACGTGATTAAAACTGGGATGTTAACCTTAGAATCAATTGAGGCCTTGCATGATAAATTGAAGTCATTTGAAGGAGACGAATCAAAACCAAAATTGATCGTTGATCCTGTCTTAGTTGCCACTTCTGGTTCTTCATTAGCTGGTGATGAATTGGTTTCGATAATCAAAGAAAAGATTACACCATTTGCTACGTTGCTAACTCCTAACGTTCCAGAATGTTTCAAATTGATTGGTAAGGAAAGTAAGCTTGAATCCATGGATGACATTTACAAACTAGCTCAGGATGTTTCTGATGCGACCAAATGTAGTAACATCTTATTGAAAGGTGGACATATTCCATGGACAAGTGATGGCAATAAGAAATATATTACTGATGTCCTATATATGAAAAGCGAGAAGAAGTTTGTGGTATATAAAGGACGTTATGTTAACACTACGCATACCCATGGTACTGGGTGTACCTTAGCTTCTGCCATCTCCTCTAATTTAGCTCGAGGCTATTCCCTTTGTCAAGCTATCTATGGTGGTGTAGAATATGTTCAAAATGCAGTTGCCATTGGTTGTGAAGTCACAAAAGATACAGTGAAGACAAACGGACCTATCAACCACGTGTATGCTGTAGAAGTTCCACTAGAGAAAATGATTGAAGACGAATGTTTTACCGCACATGATCTCGTTCCATCCAAGGCATTAACGACTACCGAAAGCATCAGAAAAAATTTCTTCAAATACTTGATTGAACATCCATATGTTAAGCCACATTGGGAAACTTATATTAATCATGAATTTGTAAAGAAAATCGCTGACGGTTCATTAGATCGTAAAAAGTTTCAATTTTTCATTGAACAAGATTATTCCTATCTTGTAGATTACGCCCGCGTTCATTGTGTTGCTGGTAGTAAAGCTCCATCATTAGATGATATGGAAAAAGAATTGACCATTGTTGGCGGAGTTAAACAAGAAATGCAACATCATCAAAAGAGGTTAAGGGAAGAATTTGGCGTTAAAAACGACTCTTATTTTGAAAATATTTCAAAGGGCCCGGCTTTGAGAGCGTATTCAAGGTACTTTAATGATGTTGCTAGAAGAGGTAACTGGCAAGAATTAGTAGCTGCATTGACGCCATGTCTAATGGGTTACGGGTATGCTTTGATAACTTTTGAAAATGATATTACTGTTGAAAAGGGTACGATGTACCACGAATGGTTAGATGTCTACTCCTCCAAGTGGTACCGTGAACATATGGCAGACGGTGAAGTTCTATTGAACCACATAGCCATGACGTATCCAGCAGAACAACTAGACACATTAGTGAAAATCTTTGGCCAAGTTTGTGAGTTGGAAACCAAATTCTGGGATGCAGCATTGGAGTTTGAAGAGGAAATCTAAGTCCGCCCTAGTGTAGAATAATGATGAATACATACCGTGTAGATAGACTATATATAGATACAACATGACGATAAATACAGAAACTTATAGAATATTGTTATCATCATCACCTATAACGACGACACCCTAAAGGATCTGAAACGGCGCATCGCGAATTTTATAAAAGAGAGAATGGATCATGAGTTGGAAACACGTCGAGTCGAATACAACCGCCCAGTTACTCATTTAGTTGTCAGTTTACAAGGCACCTATAAAACACCCCTGAGCAGACTATATTATATTTTGTTAAGTGATTTTATTGTATAATATACACTTTTCGTTGCACCATAATATAGGAAGACTCGACACGTAGGCGAGACTAGACAGCGTACGAAATACATTAATATGATAATGACATCCACCGAACTACCTCCAAATCTGTTCACTGAACCTTTAGAAGATGAATTGTATCAGTTGAAGTCACATTTAAAGGGGTACCGTCCCTCAATACCCTGCAACTTAAATCCGCAACAATTTCTGAGGTATGGTTCCACTTCTTCTATATCATCCAGCAGTTCAGTTTCCTCTCAAGCTGATGCTAGGTCAATGGGGTTAAAGACCCAATTACATCATCCTGATAAGAGGGTGCCAAACTTTGCTGATAATCAGTCATTTACTCTTCATCAACGATTGCACAATGACGATAATCGGTCAATGTCTTGGAATAATCGTCGCCAAAGTGAAATTTCCCCTTCTGTGGGAAGAATTAGCCCGTTTGGAAGTTTGCATGACGAAAATGCATCATTTTTCAACAAATATGCTGATCTTTCAGCTATGACAACATCGATTGATAATGCCATTCAACCTTCATTAACAGAGAAAATATATACCAAAAATACCAACAACAATAATAATATTCAACAATCATTCGCATTCTCTGATTCTCCCATGTTAAATGGATCAGATTCCAATTCGTTTAGTAATACCCATCCCTCTGCTCAATTTAGCGTTAGAATATCGAGCGATTTTAGTGATGACTTCGACGAATTTTATTCATCACAAACAGATGATGAGACAATGAATTATGAAAAGGATGAGAAATTTTCTAAGGATTGGCCATTACAAGATAAGAATTTTGTTTTGAATGCTACTGATACCAAGACCATTTTCAATAATGAATTTCCTCAAGACGAAGATATCGATATTAGTGATGATGACGACGATGATGACAAGAATGCGAATAATGGAAGCGATAATGATGAGAACACGTACGTTAACCATTCATGCTCGTACATGGATAACTCAACACTACAATTGGTTGTAAGTGATAGATCCTTGACACCACAGCAGCAAAAAAGAGAACCGCTTCAAATTACTGTTGATACCAATCAAGAACTCAAAACTTCGACGGAGATGATAGACAAGGTAAACTACCCTACAAAACATAGCAAATCTAAGGGAAAGCAAAAGAAGCCCGTTGTTTTACCAAATTCAAAGTTTGAAAACGATATTTATACATGCATGATGTTAGATTTAATAACAGACGCACCATGCTCGGCCCAATTTTCTAGATCCTATGACTTAGTAAGACATCAAAATACAATACATGCCAAGCAAAAAATTGTTTTTCATTGTTTACAATGTATTAAACTTTTTGGTGAACGTGGATTCTCAAAAACGTTTTCCAGGTTAGATGCTTTATCGAGGCATTTGAAATCCAAGCATGAAGGCCTAACATTGGAGGAAAAAAAGGAAGTTACAAAGTATGCGAAAAAAAATATTGGATACATCATGGCTCAATAAGTAGTTCGCCGCTGGCTTTTTTTATTGGCTTGAGAGAATTCGTTTGTCGATGATTAAGGTAAATTAACATACCTATCATCGAACTTTATACACTTAACCAGATATATTTGTGGGGTTAATAGCATCATTTAACTAATTGAAAGTAGTATTATCTAAGCAAAGAACATGAATCATTTTTCATGAAACGATTCATTATGTTTTTCTGTAAAATCATTACGGCATTTATTTTTATTATGTATATCTCTATTAATTTGAAGAAAAGTATTGATTTTCTTAATTTTTGGGTAGATTTCATTTTTCCACTCAATCAGTCGTTATTTTTTGTCATAACAGGTATTATGGGTTTTGTTCAAACCCTTCATTACGGACTTTTTTGGCATTGATCTTGGCAGATTCTGGATCCAAGTAAAAGCTTCTAATAAACTTGAAACTACTTCTATCTAGTTCAATTACCAATGGAATACCATTTGGAATATCGACATCCTTGATTGCTTCATCTGAAATTCCTTCCAAGATTTTTAAAATTGATCTCACAGAACTACCATGTCCAACTATTAAAGAAGAGTCTAAAGAAAAGTCTTTGGCTAATTTCAAAACAATGTTATCAAAAAGGGGAACCATCCTCTTGACCACATCTTCCAAAGATTCACCTGAAGGTAAGGTTTCTCCATTGGCTTCCTCTACGCCATATTTCAAATGTCTATTAGGCTCCTTGAATTCATAACCGGTAGATGATCCCTTTTCGTCGACCTCTTGAACCATCTCAAGTTTCAAATCAACTTGTGGAGGTTTCCCATGATAATCTCTTCTGATATACATGTATTCATCCTTACCATATTGTTGCAAAATCTTTGGCTTTCTTTGTCCTTGCCAGGAACCATAATGACGTTCATTCAATCTCCATGTTTGTAAAACGGGAATAACTTGTCCTTTATTTTGTTGCAAACTTGTAGTCAAATCTGACTCATCCTTTTCTGTAAATGAGTTCCCACAAACAACATGATTTTCACCTTTTAGATTTAATTCATCAAGGATAACATCCATAGTCTGTTGAGTTCGGACTAATCTTGAAGTGTACCCAATCTGAGGCAAGGAAACATTGTTTGACTGACAGTAATCCTTGATCAAGCTGGCCGTGTGGCGTGCTTGCGATTTCCCTTTTTCAGTCAATTTGGCATCAATCCAACCACAGAAAATATTTTCGTGGTTCAATTCACTCTGCCCGTGTCTCAACAAGAACAGTTTAAATGTTTCAGTTGAAGCTGTCATTCTCTAGATTGAATGTTCTAATCTGTTTGATGCTCTTTTACTTGAATGGTAGCTTTGACGTATAAAGGAGAGAATCTATTGTTTTCGAATTTTAGTCATTTATAAAATTTTTGACAGATAACCCGATCCCTTGGCCAAAAAAAAAAGGCGTAGACAAATATGTCAATTACACTATGAAGTTTATATAATTACACATTTCTGTCAATGAATGACTGGATCATACCCAGCGAAGTCTCATCGTACTCCTTCAATACAACTTCATCTTGGTCATTTAATAATGTGTTGGCTTGAATATATTGTCTTCTTGGCAATTTCTTCGAGATAACGAGATCTCGCAAGCTAGCTAAGTCTTCTGTCACAGTAGATCTATCAATGAAGTATTCGCTCCCCCTCTTGACATCGGCAGAGCACTTGTAAACGTGCAAGTGTAGCAAATAATCCTTTACACATTCATGGCCAACAGTCTCGATTAATGAACGATCTAAATCAATAAATAAATCCTTACCGTCTTCACTTGGAACTAATTTTAAGAATTTCCCACCTTCTGCGTGTTTCAAGAACGTTTTCATAATTGAAAATCTAGCTTGCATGTGAGCTTGACCCCATTTTTTGCTTTCAGGATCCCAATATTGTAGAGCCATTAACCCAGCACGTGCCATCTGCAAAAAACCTGCATAGATAATGTTGTCTTGATCTTTTTTAGTTTGGAAACCAAAAATTTCTAATAATTTTCTGTTTGTTATCAAATACATTGCAATTGATTCTGCTCTACATTCTTCATATGCCCCAGCCAAAGCACCAAATTTGGACCCCCATGTTTCACCAAATTTATAATATGTTGCCACTGGTCTACCATCTAATCCAATTGGTGGGTTCAAATGATCAAAGTTGTATTCACCTGGTGATGTTTCAGTTAGTAATTTACCTGATCCATGACCTAATAACTCATGGATACCGACCTGTACTTCAAATGATTCGCCTTGATACTTTTCAAAAATAGGACGATCAGCCTCTGAAATAAAAGTAGGTGGTAGTTTTGATGATCCCTTAGTAGCTGCGCTCAATATATTTCCTAGAGAGACATTCTTGAACCCAACATTCAATCTGACATCGTCATAGTTAGGGATATTGATACCTGCTGGGATACCAGAACCAGTAAAAGTTAAAACCTCTAGAGATGTGAAATCTGGAGCATGAAATTTAGGCTTCTCAAAAGAATGATCCCATGGTAAGAGGGATAAAAATTGTTCAGCATTAGCGACCATAGTGGCAAATTTGGCTGTACGTTCCTTATTCTGAATGGCTACTAAGGCTTCATATTCACCAATAATCCCAGAAGGTTCTCTATAAGTTTCGATAAACCCAATGTTTGTTTCAATAGTGGGAGAAATATCTTGCACCCACAATTTTTGAGCATCCTTGTGTAATGCACCTTCACCAGATTTGAAATAGCCAATATATTTTTCTAACATTTCCTCTTGTGTCTTGTTGGTTGCATACTTTTTAGCTTTCTCTAAATTGGAAATAATATGCGTCATTTCTTCATGATGTTCCCCATACTTAAATTTCACTTGAACTTCTTTATCATCAGAATTTTTAATAGTATATGATTCACATTCATCAATACCTTTTATTACTTCTGATGCTACCAGGATTTCAAAATCAGTTGAGGATTCCTTGTGAATAGTTAAATTTTCGGGCATAATGTCATATTTACTAAACACCTTATTCTTCAAAAATTTCATGTCATCAATTGAGATAGGCAAGCCTGTATAGTAAGAACTGGTAAATCCGTCTGCTGGAAACCCGAGTAGTCCACTCTTTTCATCGACATTATAAATACCCTTTTCAAGCAATGAGTTTGTATCTGGGAATTCCCTGGTGTTAGTGACTGATTTTATTCCAGCGACTGAAAGCAATTTTTTGAAAAAGGCAACAGAACAACGAGGAATGATCTTAGAATCACCAAAGGATCTAAAATTACCCAAGTTAGCCAAGATTTGGGAAGCCCATTCCAAATAATACTGAGTTTCCCTTTTATCATCATCACTAGAGCTCACAACTGAATAGTCACCATTCAAATTCCTATGAATATTCAAAATCAAATCATAGATCGATTCACTCTCAACGGAGACCTGTCTTGTTACTATTCTTGTTCCTGCATGAGATGCTAATGCCATATAATGGGCATATAATTGTTCCCTTGTGGTCAATTGTGGGAAATAATCCTTGACCGATAGCATTGTGATAGGTGCTTCATGGTCTGCTAGAAACTGTTCCTGTATATCTTTCAGAGTCATTTGTATAGTACGTTTTATTCTTTCTCTTTAAGTTATTTCAAAAATGTTTTGTGTAAATGGTAGTTGGAGGCCTACATAATGCAAAGTTAACTATGTTTCATTTAAAATTATGTGTTACGTAATCCATTCGAGGAAGAAAAATAGCCTCGAGACTGGGATGACAGTCTTATTTTGTCATTAATTGTTTTTATTAGTTGTAATATTTATATATATATACAGTTTTAAATTCTTACATTTAATAAGAATGGTGAACTAAATGCTTTTGGGATATGTGATAGATATGATGATGAGTGAGAGTTTAAAGTGATCTATAAGGTTAATTTTTCACCCTTAGCTCTCTTAGCATCACCGTATTTCTTAATTCTAATAGCTTGAATGGCGATGAAACCAGTAGTGTCAGTTGGTAGGAACCCGGTCAATTCATCCATGGATGATTCAGTTGGATCGTACAAGTTTTCAGTTTCGGAGAATCTACCCAAGACCATAACGTTACCCTTGTATAATCTAACTCTAACGGTACCGTTAACAGTTTCTTGAGAAGGTTGAATCATACCTCTGATATATTCACATTCTGGAGAGAAGTAAGAACCATTGTACAATAGTCTAGAGTAGTTTGGTGTAACGAAACTGTCTCTCAAACCACGGACTTCCTTGTCTAAAGTTAGACCTTCCAAATCGACATGAGCTCTTCTCAAGACAGTTAGTGGAGCTTGTTCGTAACAACCTCTGGACTTCAAGTTAATGTAACGATCTTCGACGATATCGATTCTACCAACACCATTAGCTCTTGCCAATTTGGAGACGGTTTCAAAGATGTCTAATGGTTTGGTAACAGAAACATCTTTACCTGTCTTTGGACATTTATAAGCAACCTTGACTGGTAACCCACGTTGGAAGTCAATGGAAAGATCTTGTGGTTGGTCTGGAGCATCCATTGGGTCGACGGTCAATTTCCACATATCCTTTGGTGGAGTAGTGTTTGGATCTTCCAAGATACCAGCTTCATAAGAGATATGAGCTTGGTTTTCATCAGTGGACCATGGCTTAGCTTTTGTTTGAGCAACTGGAATACCCTTTTCAGCGGCGTAATCCAAAAGATCCTTTCTACCGGCAAATCTTTCGAAGAATTCAGGTAATCTCCATGGAGCAATGACTTTAACATCTGGCTTCAAAGCATAGAACCCTAATTCGAATCTAATTTGATCGTTACCCTTACCGGTACAACCGTGAGAAACAGCGAAACAACCTTCCTTTTCAGCAACATCAATTTGAGCCTTAGCAATAATTGGTCTGGCCAAAGAAGTACCCATCAAGTAGATGTCTTCGTAGACAGCGTTACATTGAACAGCTGGGAACAAGATATCCTTGACAAAGTCTTCCTTACAGTCGACACAGACGTACTTGGTAGCACCGATCTTCAAAGCCTTTTCCTTAGCAGCTTCGAAATCTTCTTCTTGACCGACATCGGCCATGAAGGCAACGACTTCATAACCTTGTTCTAGCAACCAAGCTAAGATGATGGAGGTATCTAGACCACCAGAGTAAGCCAAACAAACTTTTCCTTTAGACATATTTTTTGATATTTGTAGTTTAATAATGTAATTAATTTATTATTGATGGATTATGAACCAAAAATGGAAAGTGAATGAAGAGAAATGTATTTAAAGGAAAGAAATAACGAGTTGCACTAGTTGGGTTTTTATATTTTGAAAAAGTGTAGTTAAGTGACAAAGTTAGCGAAGCGACCATGAATGAAAAAAAACGAAAAGATAACGGATGACTGTGTGAGTCAACGATTTTGATTGTGGAAACTGGTCGAGATATGAGATTTGTGAGCGGAGCCCTTAGGGCGCAATTTTTAGAATGGGAAACATGCGTGTCATGCGAAGGACTCTTTGAAAACCCCTATAAGGGTAACCCATTTGAAACTGTTTCTCTTTCCTAACCCTGATCTGGTGGACATTAAAAAGCGACGAATTGTGCCCTCACCATAACAAAAATGCCGTGTTACTGATTACATAATCTTGGGTCAAACCATTTCGTTGTTAAGTTCCTTTAACGACAATATAAAGAAATAATAGCGGTTAATCAATGACAGTAAATAATTCTTTATTCGTTTATAGTTGGTTGATTAATATACAGATGATGACTTATATAGTGAATGTAAGGGACATGATGTTGTTTGTTTGTTTGTTTGTTATTATTATTTTATTAGTGTTATGATGAGGATGAGGTGTGGTTCGATATTCTATTCTATTCGTATGGGTTATCTTCTCGTCTCGTTTCGTCGTATCTTTCAAATATGCAAATGTGATGATAATTTAAAAACCAAAATCTTCTAAAGCTTCAATCATGTCCGGTATGTTTTCCATTGGTGCATTATTGTAAACGATTTGGTAAACAGCTTCTAATAATGGGAATTCTTGAGTCAATTCACACTTGTCTAACCATTCATGAACTTCCTTACAGGTAATAATACCTTGAGCAGATTGGCCATTTAATAATTCCTTTTCAGCTTCTAAGGCACTCTTCCCAGTCTTTGCCATGAATTTAGCCACTTTAACATTTCTACCACCGGAACAAGTAGTAATTAAATCAGCGACACCTGCACTTTCTTGATAATAAGTTTCCACTCTTGATTCAGGGAAGAACATTTGACCAAATTTAATAATTTCACCTAGACCCACTCTTTGAATGGCGGCACCTGCATTACTACCCCAACCTAGTCCCTCGACGAACCCACAACCAAGTGCTACGACGTTCTTCAAGGCACCAGCGATGGAAATCCCTGCGACATCATCAATGACATTTACATGGAAATAAGGTCTATGGAACAAAGCTTTCAAAATCTTATGATCGACATCTTTCCCTTCACCTTTGAAATCCTTTGGTAATTGGTACGCCACGGTAGTCTCTGAGAAATGTTCCTTAGCGACTTCTGGAGCCAAATTAGCACCAGATAAGGCACCACAAGCGACTCCTAATTCATCAGTAATGTAAGAGGATAATAATTGTACCCCCTTAACACCGACTTCAAAACCTTTCAAACAAGAGATACCCCTTGCGCCTTCTTTCACATGACCTTGTAATTGTCCCACAATTCTGGCTAAGAATTGATGAGGCACGTTAAAGACCAAGATATCAGCATCCTTGACGGCATCTGTCAAAGAGGGATTTGCGACTAAATTTTCTGGTAAGTCGATACCGGGCAAATATTTAACATTTTCATGCTTAGTGTTTATAATTTCTGTTAGATTAACACCGTCGATTTTTTCTTCGAAAACCCACATCTGTACCTCCTTATGGAAGACATGTGTGTGGATGGCTGTGTTTTCAGCGACCACCTTGGCGATGGTGGTCCCCCAGTTACCGGACCCTATGATAGTTACTTTGAAAGGGTCACGAGATAACGGGTGTAATGATACGGTTGATTCGGATTTCTTGATGGGGAAATTTACACTCAAGTTCTTTAATCTGTTTGGAGAAGCCATTGTTTTGGGTTTGGATTTTGTTGTTGTTGTTGTTGTTTTTGATCTTGCGGTTATTAGATTTGTAGAGGACTTGTGCAGTATTGAATATGAAGTTCTGGAATATGTGAGCAATGGCTTGCTATATTTGATTACGTTCATTTTTTTTAACAAGTAAGAGATAAGTAAGAAGTGAAAAGAAACAAGAAGTGTTAAATGGGAGTAAGTAAATATAATATATTGCGCCATTAAAGAAGTTAAAGCAGGGAACCCCATAACGAAAAGGGGATGAACGCCATGGTGGGAAAGTTTCAGAGGTAAATTGTATTATGATATATATGAAGATGAACCAAACGTAATGGAAATGGAAAACGGGGGAGGTGACGAAAAAGTTTTCCGGGTCATTTTCTGGTGGTTTTCCTTGTGGTTTTCCTGAGACGACTGAGTCAGGGTTCAAAATCCGGATATTGGTGAAAACGGAACGAACAGTTGGTCTCGGGAAGCCCTAAGGGTTGGCTTCTTGAGAGTGGGGTTCTTCAGAAACGGGCGTAGCGGGGTCTTTTGAGCCCTCGAGTGCAGTTGGTCTCGTTGTGTGACGGCAACCCTAACGAGGGGAAGAGGTGCACGAGGGTTTGTTTGGCCCTTGGGCCCCGGGGGTCACGTGGAAGGGTCAAAGGGCCAAAGGGCCAAAAGGCCAAAAGTTTTTGGTGCGGTGTGTGGGTGGCCGACAGGAAGTGCGCGGTGCACGGGCCTCAAACACCGGTTTTTTCAACGTCAAAGCTTGTGGCACGTGATGTTGGAGAATGCTAAAAGACGTTTTAATTGAATGGAATCATCCATCCATTGATGATGTTGATAAGAATGATGCACCAACGTTTTTCACTGATCCCTTCTTGAAGTTTGGCTCGAGAAAGATTAACAAGTAGACGGACAGGTGTGCAGGTAAAGTAAGTAGCCACTCAAATGATCCGATTTAGTAATTTGTCATCGATTACATCACATGAACTTTATTTACGTGAGTGCATGCGTACGTACGTGCACAACATAGATAACGTCTTGTTATTTTTCTGCAAAGAGAAGTAGTAACAACGTGTTAGGTTTAGAGAATGCCTTTTTGTTTGTTTGCACACTCATCGCCTTCATGCGTTGTTTATTCGTGGAACATTTGCCCTAACTGTTTCTTGAGACAAAATATCGATAATATATGTGTAAATTACTTGGATTGTCTTTATTGTTGAATTTGTAGAACAAACAGTGGATTAATATATCGTAGCCGCAATGCATTACCCGCAAAAACGACAGGCGTTGTGTAATTGTCTTGTATGTCGGTCATGATGACTTCTTTTTAAGCTATAGCAGCCAGTTTCGGATAAATATTGACTGCCCTTTCCTCTTGAAATAATATGGTTTTACTTTTCATAAACTCCCTTTGATGAAGAGTTACTTTTTTGTTTTTATTTTGCCTTTTCGGTTTAAAAATCTACTAATTATTCAAAACACTGGTAATATAAACAACAAAAAAATTAAATTACGTTAAAAAATTGGAAAATTCCATAAATAGTCTATAAATCAATTATACGCAAATATTATTTAGTGATGTGATTCATAATCATCTCCATCAAAAAACCCGATCCGTGTATCTCTCATGTCACCCGAGGGGAATGTATTTTCAATGAAAATAGACTCTGTATTGGGTATTTGCAATGAACGCCCTTTTTTACTTGATTCCTCATATTTCTTAATCATATATCGATCCGTGCATACCGATATAATATACACTAAACCATCAGCGCATGACACAATGAATAATGGAACATGTGACCTTGATCTTCCTCCTCTGGATCCGTTAATCTTTTGCATATTTTCAAAAGTAGGACCTACTGATGATATATTAAGAACCAAACCTGGTATCTTGTGTTTAACGAAGGGGGAGATAATTCCGTTGTTTGAACCTTCCACTTCGGTATTCTCTGCAAATAAATAAAGAATATTTTCCGCATCTGACATGGCTCGGTACAAACGACCTCCATAATGGACACCTTTCCTTGTTAAATTTCTAAAGATATCTAGTTCTCGTACTCTGTTTCCAGTGAGCTGCATATCATTTTTTGAAAATATATCATTAGGAACAAACTTGGTAACGATGTTGGTTACCCCAAAATAATCATAACAGATATTACTAATTGTCGCTTCCCATTTGTCTTGTTCATCTTGTATTTCAGTATCCCTCTTCCCTTTATGAAATTCAAAAAATGGATGCACTCTGATAAGTTTGTCGTCTTTGAAGAACGCACCAGATATGAACCCATCTTTATTCCGAACTGTACTTATAAGTCGTAATTGTGGGTTACCGTCAGTACGATCAAATACAATTTCAAATTTTTCCTCTATATCACCAAGGAAGAAAACATGCGACATGCTAGGATCTACGGCGATCGACGTGACAAGACCACCCAATTTGCCACTTTGTAGAATGTTTAATTTGTTATCTCTGACTCGAACAAGATTGAAAATGGGGGAAGAATTACTCTTAATGTAAAACAAGATAAACACCTGACGTAATGCAAATCCTTTCCAATGAGATGAAGTTGAGGTCTTCTCACAAAAAGGCTTTAAAATAGTATGAGAATTTGTTTGAGAATCCCAACGACATAATTGAAATTGATGAATAGTCTTCATGGTGGAATAATTGAAAAGTTGAAGCACGTATCGCTTTGGTGTCTTCGAGAGAATTATGGAAAGACTATGAGAACTATGTAACAGCGACATTTTGAGGGGTAATTTAGAAGTTTGAGGAACAATTTTGACGTGCACTTTCCTATCAATAGGCGGAAGTTCTATTTCGTAAATGTTCGAACTATTATCCAAAATGACAAATTTTAATTCTTCAATAACTTTGCCAAACTTAACAATGGAACGAATGTTTAAGCCAAGAGAAAAGGTACTATACTCAAAAGTGTGCAAATTCAACAGTACAATGGTCTCTCTATTAAAGAGTAGGCAATAATCAAATACTTCAATACCACGTCCCAAGAACTGAATAGGACTTGCGTCATTTAATTGTATCTTTAAAAATGATTCTCTTAAGTCTTCAGAATAAATTTGGATACATCCATCAGAAAACAACAAAACCACAAAAACCACATCCGTATTCAGCTCAGAATCATGATTAGTTAGCACCAGAAGTTTCGTTACACAGGCACTTGTCGGAAGTTCCAACACGTATTCTTTCACATTATCATGAAATAGAGTGATTTGATCATCATGATATAAATAAGTAAAGTATTTGACTTTACTGCCACTTCTTCGTTGTGCTGCTCCAACCAGCGACATTGTGTCTAATCCAGCAATTGATACATTCCAAAGAATCGTTGGCAGTCCATTCCTTTCATTATTTTCAATTCCAATAATATTGTTACAATCTCCAGTAGACATTTTTGTATTTATTAAAAGAAAAACATAGGAAGAAGAGGGAGGCTGACAACCAGATTCTCCTCTGGGAGTTGCTATTTTTGAAATGGAAACAATTTTTCTACCCGACGAGGTTCTATCAATGCTAAAAAGGTCGTACAATTCGTTTACCTGTTCAGTAGTTGTAATTTCTAACTCTGAGGAAATTTGTGCAATTGTGTTGGGGTCATCAATTCGTGTCGGTACCTCATACTTCGCATTTTCAAATTTATAGGTTATCCGATAATCACGGGATACTTGCATCTCTAGTATCGGTTCATGGGGAAGTTTATACGAGTTCAAAATAGTAAATTCATGGCCTTCCCAACGGCATGTTCTCTTTTCAATAAACCCGCAATCTTTTGAAGAAAAGCCACAAGAAATTATTGAGTCAAAGTCTGACCCACCATAATCAATAGCATGTGAATCTAGATACATTTTATTGCTTTCAACAACTCGGTGTAGGGTGTGTTTATCTGTTTTACGCGAATATGTGGAGCACTGTCCGTTGGAAAATACGCAAAGATCTATTCTTTTATTAATTTTCCGTATGTACCTAATCTCCACTCCATCCTTCAAATGATCTACAGCAATTGCGGTTCGTATTATCTCCTTGTTCAAAGTGTGTTTAGATTTTGGGATTTCAGTATTTACATTTATCACAACTAGATACCCAAATGAAGTGAAAAACGATAGTTTTAAAAGTATTTTGGATTTAGGAGGGTTTTCGACCTCATACTCCTGAATAATTTTTCCAATGTCAGTTGGAAGATTAAGATTAAATCGTTTTGGTGCCCGACCAACCTTACATATCCAGATGTAATTACAATCAAGACACAATAAATGATCTTTGTAAACCTTCCTTATCCGTAATTTAGTCGTATCTTCCATTTGTCCTAGGATGTATTTCTTAACTGAATTACAATCACTGATTCCGTTTTTGAGAGACAGATACTCAATTCCAAAATAACCTGTTGTAGTAGATCTGAATAAGATAACCAACGTTTTGCCTGCAACTACTTCAAAATGGAGTATTTCTGAATTAAATCCTAAACGATAGACAATTGGACATGTATCAATAAAATCTTCTTGCTTAAAATATGGAAAGCTTTTGCATATTCTTATAATGTGCTTGTCATATGCATATAGAAAGCTATTTTCATCAATAGTTTTCAGCATCCAATGCATCCCTTCAGGTATATTTTTGTCACTGCTAAAACACAGTTTGTTAGAGGTTAGCCTTAGATCTTCATTCTCTTCAGCATAGAGAGATATGCAATTATCTTTTTTATTTATCACAATGAAACCTCTTTTAGTAGATATTGCCTTTAAACAGTGTGCGGCTCTTACTGCTCGCGTATTTTTTTGTAGCTTTATAGAATCTTCACTAAGATGATCAATTGTGAAAACATCACTTGTGCCAAACAAGTAATATCTATGCTTCTTCTTCAAAGATGGTAATACAGTAGCGTAAGATACGCATTCAGAATCCTGAAAGGAATGTCTAGTGAGGCATAGTCTTAAATTATCTGGTGCTTTTAATTGTGTCTCAGACTCGAATGATCTTTTAAGCATGCGAATGGTGGCCTTTACTTTTTACTCCTATACCTCTTCCGAATATGTGGGATGCAATATGACACTGTGTGCATAGTGCTACTACAAGCCATTGTACTGGTCCCACGCTTCTGAAAAAAATTCGCGTCTGTAATTCTATATCTAGTACCAGACTTTCCTAAATTAAGTAGTGATAGAAAAACAAGATGATCGTGTGACATCTGTAAGGTCCCAACTCTTCCAAACAAAAAATGATGCCCTAGTGGTTCAGTTTTTATATTTCCCCATATTTCAAGTGATCTGTCCCCTCCACCTGAGCTTTAGAAGAAAAAAAAGTAAATGTAACGTTTTCTACATGACGTGAATTAATGGTATAAAGTCTTAAAAGAGTATACTCTTCCCATTATTCCAGGAAAAGATTGTGTGATTTTCTAGAAATCCTTTCCAAATAGGATTACCACTTTCGCTCGAAAAAGGTCTTGGCTTGCAGGTCTATTATCCGAAAAACAAAGTCCGTGTAATTGTGTTCTGAAAATTTTCGATAAGAACATCGAGATGATTAGTTGCACACACCTCCAGATCTTCATTCTATTGAGGAAAGTAACGTAACTATGACTGGATCTGAGATGGCGAAGGATAAGAAACAAGAAATAGAAATAACTCAGAATTTGAAAGACTATGATTATATAGATGCTCAATCCGAGCAATCGAGCATATTAAGCTACAACAAGCCAGTTCATATCCACGAGACATCAGCAACGGCTGATTTATGCAAGACACAATCGAATAAAAAAGATGAACCTAATCTCGACAATGCTGTTCCATATTCGCGTTTTGGTTCCTCCGAGAAGACGATTCTCGTTTTACAATGTGCCTTCACTGGATTTTTCTCAACCATTGCAGGTGCCATCTACTATCCTGTCCTATCAGAAATTGAGGAAATATTCCACATCTCGGAAGAATCTGTCAATATAACAGTGGTGGTCTACTTTATCTTTCAAGGTATTTCTCCAAGTATCATGGGTGGACTAGCTGATACAATGGGAAGACGTCCCATTGTTTTATGTTCCATAGCCGTGTACTTCTGTGCTTGCATTGGGTTGGCATGCTGTCAAACCTACCCTCAAATTGTTGTCCTGAGATGTCTCCAAGCGGCAGGTATATCACCAGTTATTGCTATCAATAGTGGTATCATGGGTGATATCACTACGAGAGCAGAAAGAGGTGGGTTTGTTGGTTATGTTTCTGGATTTCAAGTTATGGGCAGTGCATTTGGGGCATTGATTGGGGCTGGTATCTCTAGTACTTGGAGCTGGAGAGCAATTTTTTGGTTTTTGGCCATTGGTTCTGGTATCTGTTTGATCATATCCTTCATTATCTTACCTGAAACAAAAAGAACTATTGTTGGTAATGGTTCTATCATTCCAAAATCAAAACTTAATAGAGCTCCAAGTTTAATGGTTCCATATTTAAGAAAGAAATTACATTTAGACAACCCTGATTGGGAAACCATGGAACCAAAGATTCATTTAAATTTTTTTGCTCCATTTGGTATATTGAAAAATACTGAAGTTTTCATATTATTATTTGTTTCTGGTTTACAATTTGCCACGTATACCACACATCAAACAGCATTATCTACTGTATTGAGCAGTAAATACCATCTTACAGTAGCTAAAATCGGACTTTGTTATTTACCATCAGGTATCTGCACATTAATTAGTGTTGTTACCTCTGGGAGATACCTTAACTGGACTTATAGACGTCAAATAGCTAGACATCAAACTTGGTTAAAAGAACAAGAAGCTATACTCCTGGAACAATATAACAATGACATTGTTGAAGTGAAAGATATTATGGAGAATAATCCAAAATATACATTTAATATCTTCAAAGCCAGATTACAGCCAGCATTTTTTACTTTAATTCTAAGTGCTTCTGGATTTTGCGCATTCGGATGGTGTCTTAGTGTCAAAGCTCCATTGGCAGCCGTTTTGGTGACGAGTGGATTTGGATCCTTATTTTCCAACTGTATCCTAACTTTCTCAACTACTTTAGTTGTGGATCTATTTCCAACAAAGGCCTCTACGGCCACAGGCTGTTTGAATTTATTCAGATGCATAATATCAGCTATTTACATTGGGTGTTTAAGTAGGATGGCTGATTCAATGACATACGGTGGTGTTTTTACTTTCATGTCGGCATTAGCAGCTGTATCTTCGACATTACTTTTTATTCCAGTTGGTAATGGGAAAAAATTGGCATTGAAAAGAAGAAAGCAGGAACAGAAAGCCTTGCAACCCAAACAAGAAAAGGATTCAGCAGTCTAATCTATATAAAAAACATTAGAGCTTTTCATATTCATTTACTTACAAAAAAGTTCAAATTAATAAAATAATTAATACAACTGCAAAAAAAAAGTCTGTTTTAATAAATAATGTAATTTTTTAACATTTTTTTACTTAAGGATATTTGTCTTAATTATGACGTACAAACTTTAGTTTGGATAATACTACCATCCATGTTCAAATAACATAGAGATAGATTCACCGTTATGGATTCTTCTAATAGCTTCTCCGAAGACCCTAGAAACGTCAATGATTTCCACTCTTTTCTTCCCTAAAAAGTCGACAGTTCTATTTTGTGGAATTGTATTGGAAATAATCAGTTTATCAATACTACTTTGACGGATTCTATCTAGAGCATCTCCTGAAAAGATACCATGTGTGATCAATGCATACACTTTAGTGGCACCTTGATCCTTCAACAACTTGGCTGCACGTGTAATCGTATATGATGTATCCACCAAATCATCTACAATAATACAAACTTTATTTCTTACATCCCCGACTAACATGGTAGTTTGAATATATTTACTTGAACTTGTAGACGACACCGATGCGTTTGAAGAAACGGAAGCAGAATGTTTCATCTCTTGAGGAGCCAAGTTGGTGACCAATGGTCTAGGAGACACTGGTAGCGCACCACCAGATGTCAACGTAGCATCAGGAGGACCCTTTAATAATTGAGATCTTCTTTCTTTATGGATTAGCGCAAATGATAATTCAAGGTTATCTGCGATGGCAGTAGCTCTCTTTGCACCACCTGCATCCGGCGACACAATCACAGCATCTTTATAGTTTGGAATATTATGTTGAATATAATTAGTTTGAAGTGGTTGACAATAAAGATTATCGACTGGAATGTCAAAAAACCCTGGGAATTGAGGATCATGTAAATCCATAGTAATCACATGGTCAGCACCCGATGCTGTCAATAAGTTGGCAATTAATGTACCAGCTTGGACAACCCATAATTTATAACCAGCATTTTGCGAATTAAATAGTTCTCCTGCATCTGATGTAGCTCCCGGAGTTTGTACTTTACCACCTGGAATCATTGGAATTCTGGATAATGACATTGCTTTACTCAATCCTGGTGGGCCTCTTTGTGGTTGGGGATGCTCTAGATTAATAGTGGATCGTATAGCAGAATCTAAACTCTTAAATGGGCTATCAGCACCAGGTCTTTGGGTCATGACGGATGATACCGCTGTACCCGCACGAGATTCAAAAGTATAGTGTTCCTTTGGCTTCGAGATTAATGGGGCCCCTTTGGCTGTATATGGGATATCAGGCTGTCTTGAATAACAGAAATATGGCAGTACTGCTGTGACACGGGAGGCTGATGCAGATTTACATGCACTAATTAAGATTAATAATTGAATAAATGTGTCATTGACTTGGCCACAACCACTTTGAATAACATAGACGTCCTTTTCACGGACTGACTCACCAATGCTGATGCTAGTTTCACCATTAGAGAATTTGCCTAATGTAACTTCAGATGGGTGAATGTTAACATTTTCACATATCATCTTCACTAAGTCCGGATGAGAATCACCACCAAAAATTACAATTCCACTCATTATTTTTTCTTGTTTCTTGCTGAAGAATATCTCTTGAGGGTAGCGTTACAGGATAGCCGTATAATCGTTCAAAGAGCTCAATTATTTCACGGTCCAAGGTACGATATCAATGACAACTAGGCTAGTATCCTAAATCTCTAAAATTTTTCACTTTTGCAAATACCGATGAGATGTGTTACCCGCCAATTTTCAAAATTACGTAAACAATTTTTATGATGTATTAGACATTAATTAATAGTGCTTTGATGTGACATAGCACGTAATTCTATACACTTTTATGCACTATATTTCCTAAGCAACCTCAATTTTAATTGTGTTAACTGGGGTTTTTTGGGCTAGAAATGTATAGGGCAGATTTTATTGAGAAGTTCAAGTAAATTTAATATTTACTATTCACCACCTTTCCTAAAATCATCACTATTATGTTTCCGGAGAATAAAAGGGGACTTTAAACTATCACTTGTTGGCAATGTTACTCTATTGGTGAACTGGCCAAATGAAATGTACAGAGTCCTAAATGTCATTTATGCTATGCTATTAGAATGTAGTGGTGATATGCCCGAAGAATGGAAAATCTGAAAAATAATGAAACTTTCTGATCTGAATAGGGTCAAATGAACAAAATAAACAGGACAATACCAGAACAGCACACCCCTTACCCTCATCGATGATTAATGCTCTTCTTATTTTTACCGCTAGGGGAGAACTAGTTGTTTCCAAGTTATTTAAGGGATCTATGAAGAGATCTATTGCCGACATCTTTAGAATACAGGTGATCAATAATCTGGATGTCAGATCGCCCATCCTGACCTTGGGATCCACCACATTCCATCATATCAAGTCCACTAGAGGAGATAATTTGTGGATTGTTGCTGTGTCAAGAAATAATGTGGACAGTGCCGCTATATGGGAATTTCTCTATAAACTGGATTCCTTACTGGATAGTTACGGGTTAAATCACGAAGAATATTTGAAGGAGGAATTTATGATTGTTCATGAATTATTAGATGTTATGATGTGTGGTAGTGGTGGTATTCCTATGTTGACTGAGAATAGCTTGGTTATTTCAAGAATGTCTGTGAAACCTTCAAAGAGCATATTGGAAGCCCAAAATAGTGGGAACGGCAGTAGCAATACGAACTCCAATAACAACAATAATAATGTTCCCGATCTACTGATGAGTGGTCCGAAATTACTGCGTAGGAATAGTGCCTCATTATCACAAGATTTAAGTATATTAACGGACTTTAAATGGAGACCAAAGGGTATCGTACATAAGAAAAATGAAGTCATATTGCATGTTAATGAAAGGATAAACATCTTAGTCTCAAAAGATGGATCTGTATTAAAGGCATATGTCGATGGTTCTATTGACTTGGAGACTCATCTATCAGGAACACCTATTTGTCAATTTGGTCTAAATGATTCCTTGAGTGTTAGCGGTGTGGATTCAGATATGTACGGATCTCATAATCACAACCATCACTTTGGCGACGTTAACTTTGATAAGACTGATAAGAAACAATTATCAATGGCATCAGTTGGAAGTGTCATATTAGAGGACTGCAAATTCCATCAATGTGTGTCATTGGATAAATTTGACAAAGACCGGATTATAAAATTTGTGCCACCTGATGGCTCAATGGAACTAATGAAATATCATGTGAGAGATAATTTAAATCTTCCCTTCAAAGTTTCACCAATAGTTACAAACACAAGAAATGGCACGGCATTAGAATATAGAATCACTATGAAGTCACTATTTCCCGGGAGACTATCTGCTAAAAACGTCGCTCTACATATACCAGTGCCACCAAATACAATGGATTGTAAAATAAATGTAACTAATGGGAGTTGTAAATTCATACCGGAGGAGAGTGCAATGATTTGGAGGTTTAATAAATTTAATGGATTAACCGAAAATACACTAAGTGCAGTAACAATCCCGACAAAGGACAACACCCAACTGTCATTACAACAATGGAGTAAACCACCAATGTCATTGGATTTTGAAATTTTAATGTTTAGCAACTCTGGACTTGTAGTACGGTATTTTACTATTACAGAAAGAGATCAAAAATATAAAGCAGTTAAATGGATCAAATATATTTCA
The DNA here is from genome assembly GCF_000237345.1 of Naumovozyma castellii. Classification (NCBI taxonomy): domain Eukaryota; kingdom Fungi; phylum Ascomycota; class Saccharomycetes; order Saccharomycetales; family Saccharomycetaceae; genus Naumovozyma; species Naumovozyma castellii. Next base: position 715,790 of record NC_016493.1, on the reverse strand, counting down.
AGATCCGGATCGTACGAGATCAGATATTGATATATTCTCATTTTATTTAACGCTATGTAGTTGTAAATATTATTAAGTACAAGCTGCTATCTCTCAAATAACATTGTTTCCGCCTAGTAGACACGATATTTTCCAGGTAGTCAATGCATACATTATTTCTTTATCTCATCCGTCCCAATTTTCACAATCATAAAATTTGAAAATAACTATCAAATTGGACAATCATGAAAAAAGAGCAGCTAAGTAGAAAGAGAGTGTAAATAAATTTTTAACAAATGTATAAAGGTGATTATGACTTAAAATGGCTACTGATCTAGATGAAAGATTCCAAACCTGGCTAACATCACGTCATTTAACAACAAGAGTGATTAAAACTGAAAGTTGCTTCGATTCCAAAATATTTATCGCCAATGATGGGTCATCCAAAGTCAGTGGAATGTCTTCTATTAAAAGATATTTTGACATGTCGTTACGAGATCGAGATGGGGACTTCCCACCACATGTCCTTGAAGCAGTTAAAAAACATTTAAAGAAGTTACAGGAGCAATCCAAAGGTGGACACCGTATAACTGAAAATGAGGAAGACTGGATATCTCAAGTAAAAGCCAGTAAAGATTTATTGGAACCCGTTTGGTCATCTACAACAGCCCAAAATCCTGCTGAACTATTGCTACCCATAGAACACAGACTCTTGGTAGAAGAACTTTCAAAGAACAATAAAAATATGTTGGACGAAACATTAGCCCAATATATAAATCTAAATTTTAAAAATAACCTGATGGCTATTTATCGAAACTATATGTTTTTGGCGAAACGAAATAGAGTATCAGTTTCCTTCATTGACGATGCATTTGGTCCCTTATCAAATGACACAATAGGTTTATTTTCTGTAAGCGGTTATGCCCGTGGAGAAATAAATTTCATGAAAGTATCAAAATTTAAAGGTCACGATGTACTTTGCTGTTGTCTCTCTAATGGGCTCGTTATAATTTATGAAATTCATGATATCATTATAGATTTTCTGAACTCGAAAAAGAACCCAGAGCAACCGCAGGACATGATAATAAAGCCAAAAATGCTATTTGCTTGTCCAGACAGCTGCTGGAGTGTTGACATAATTGACACCGGAGATATCACATATTTAGCTGCTGGTCATAATGGACCTGGCATTTCACTTTTTGGATTGCGAGGGGGGTTGCAATGTGGCGAACAAGTTTGTCATGATTGTCGTGAAATACCATCCAAGCATAATGTACCCTGCGTGAATTTTATTCCAAATTCCGTAGATCGCAATGGATTTGTAACTTTAACCTATAGTTCGATTTATGGTAACGTTTCTACGGTCAAAATAAAACAAGACGAATATAGAGATTCTCTCCAGGTTCACATATTAGACCTTCAATTTTTAGGAGACCTCTGTTGGACAGTGACGCCACTTTGTAGCAACGATTTTTTGAAGGTGCCAGAATTTGAATTTCTGAATCTGAATTATCAGACAAATTTTAAAAAAACAATTTTAACATCAATATGTCAAGATGATATAATTTTTGGTTACCATCCATCTGGAATTTATCAATCGAACAAATTTGGCATCGGTGCTTTGACCACTCTGATCCCTGTTCCGCTGGCTAGGCTGGAGTGGGGTAGTACTAGAAGCTATTTCAATGATGATATACAATTGCAATTTACAGCTTTTGATCCAAATGGGGAATTGACGATCGCAGACCGCAATCCTCAGGGAGATGTGACCGAGCTTAGAAATCCAATCAATAATGAAGCACCATCACATAATACAATAAAGATAAGAACAGTACCCGAACCGTTGTACCATTACTATATCAGCGACGGCGGCGAAAAAGTATGTCCTTCAAATACTGAAGAAAAAAGATATCAAAAATGGTGGAATTCAAAACTAAACATGAATGATCATATAACAACGACAAGTGTTACAACAAGTGCGGCCAAATCATCGTACAAGTTCATGATAGAAGAAGATACGAAAGGATTCGAATCATCGATGCAAGAAACCAATCGAACCTCACATTTATTAGAACCTGTTTCCAAACAGCTTGCATCCGGAATTTTGAAAGAGCTTTTACTTGAATCAGATACCGAAGACATGAGCTTTTGGGCAAAATTAGGGGGTCTTACTATGCAAGAAGCTCAAGATGATGACATTACACCATTCATCAATTCCCCAATTGATAAGGAAGATTATCTAAATGGCTCAGCTGGTTCTGATGACTATGATAGTGACGACAGTTCTTACAGAATTTCACTTCTCGGTGAGACAGGATGGTGGCTTCATAATCATGTAAGAAAGATACGAAGTTTGCTATCCCATATTACTCCGGAATCAGAAGCATCGCCTAAAGGTTATCAACTTTGCGATTTGAATAACGATTTTTTATTTGTAACAACAGTTCGGAATGTTTATCTTCTGAAGGCAAATCCATTAATAGTAACATCTTTCGGCCAAGATGATATGTTCCCAGTGCATAGGATGGATCTATGCTCAGAACATGAACTAATCGACTCTCTGAATCGTATTAATTTTGTATGCCACATAAGGGAATTAAATTGTATCGTGGTAGCCTCCCAATTAGGATTAGTCTCGTTGTTGAGATTAACCGAATATAAGGGTATTTTCTCATTTAGACAAGAGTATATTCTGGGATGGAAATGCCAAGACCCGAACCTTTCCTACCCAGACCATCAATGTATTCGTGGTTCCTTTCAAGACTCGCAAAGAAATCGATATTGTGATTGTGATGATGTACGATTTCCTTACTTCAACATTGTTGGAATGGATTATTCTTACATCCCAGCCAATGAGGTATCTGGAGTTACTGAATGTGCTATACTTCACTTAGTCAGTGATAAAACTCATCGCAGGTTTAAAATTTCACCAGGCAGTGTATCTCCCATATAGTTTACTATATATTCGCATATAATTTTATTAAATTAGACAACCTACTTTATCATTAATTACATTTTGCTACTGCAACCTGTAATTTTACATGCTTTAAGCAGAGCAGCTCCGTGTTGAAAAATGCATCACTGTTTTATAATTATAATCTTTCACGCGTTGTCTGTTCTTGACGCGTAAAAAAGAGTATGCTTGGCGTAATGCAATAATAGCACAAAGAAGATAGTCAAAGTGTCAATCATCAGATACTGTATTGAAAACAAGGGAATCATTTATCTCAAAGATAATTGTTTTATCTAACAAAGTTAGAATTAGAAATATATTAAGGAAATTCAATTCTTTAACTAACAATTAAAGTTTTACAGGAAGGCCTGTCTCGACTGTCATGAAATCGAACAGTCCAATGCTATCAATTGACAAGATCCTTGAGTCTGCGGATAGCACTTGCTCTTCTATTTTTACTCAATCCAACAACTGTCAGATCCCTAGTGACACTACGATTCCTATATATACCAAAGAATGCGATATTTATGCTAAACATGAGAGATACAACGATATTATGGAAATGCAAAGAGAGATGAAAGATCAAATAACTTTTAAAACTGAACAAAAGCGCCTTTATCGTTGGAGAACAAGAAGCAAATCACATGTTTTAGGGCCAGCAAGAAGGTCAACTCAGGCTTTGAACAAAACAACAGCAAAGAGTCATCTTTCCGACTTGGAAAACATTAATGAACCTAAGAGAGAATCTATACTTGGGGAGGAAACTGGCTTGAAGGAAACGGAGCTTGGTGAACTTAATCCCTTTCAATATTTGAAAAAGAATAACCTTCCTACTAAAGAATTGAGTCGTTTAACAAAATTATACTGTAACAGGAAACTAGATGAAACAAGAAGTAAAAAAACCCAGGCAATTGATGCACACGAGATGAACTCCAGTTCTGACCAACTTGAAAAGAGACAAAGGAAAGTTACCACAACCACAAGATCAATATATGACAAGAATCGCATCATTCCAAGCAATGTCAAGAACAGACTGAAAAAGGGAACTTCTGGTAAATTACAAAGTGGAAGGATCCATCAGCCTTACCACCTTTCTGTAAGGAACGAACAGAAGGCATTATCTCAGTGTCAACAGGAAATGCCAACTGCAAATGAACAAGCTAAACTCATTTCAAAGAAACTTGTTTCCGAAAGGGTCGATTATTTAATTAGGGATTATAATAGTAAGATCCAAAATAAGAAACACCAAACCATTCCAAAAATAGAGGCCCCTGTTCCTCAGAGTGTTCCCAGCCAGGCTAATTTAATGTCAAAGCAATGGAGTCGTATTACCGACGAAGAACTTAGTATCGTCGAGTTATTAGGAAAGGGCGGGTCGTCTAAGGTATATAAGGTTCAGGACAGAACTGGTAAATATTATGCCTTAAAACAAATCTTACTAGAGGAGCTTGATGAAAATTTGAAAACTGATCTCGAAAGAGAGATTGAATTGTTGAAGAGATTGGCAAGAGAAGAAAGAGTGGTCAAATTAATAGAGTACAAAATTGATGACCGAATGGTGCAAGTCTTAATGGAATGCGGAAACTTTGATTTATCTCATGTATTACATGAAAGAGTCAATAGACCATTTGATATTAATTTTGTTCGTCTTATGTCCAAAGAAATGATTGAATGTATCAAAGCAGTCCACGATTCAGACATAGTTCATTCTGATTTAAAACCTGCCAATTTTATTTTTGTAAAAGGTACATTAAAACTTATTGATTTTGGAATTGCAAACAAAATTGCCGATAATACACTAAATGTATATCGTAATACGCAGATGGGTACACCTAACTACATGGCACCTGAGACATTGATCTCCCAAAACTATTCAAACAATAATAATAACCTTCTATGGAAAATTGGAAAACCTTCGGATATCTGGTCATATGGTTGCATTCTTTACCAGATGACATACGGACATCCACCGTATAGTTCGTTTTTGGGGCATGATCGTCTTTTAGCTATTATGAATCCTAATATTCAAATCGATTATCCTAATGAATCTCCATGCGGAAAGAAGGTTCCACAATCCTTAGTAGCCCTTATTAAAACATGCCTAAATCGGGACCCTCAATTAAGAGCAACAACAGATGAAATTCAACATTGTTCATTTTTTAACCCTATGATTATTTCAAAGCCATTTTTAGAAAGTTTGATAGACAATGCTATCAATTATGGAATTGAGAATCAAAATATAACGCAAGACCGAATTAAACTACTGTCGAACGAAGTTGTATCAAAGCTATCAACCCTGAATCTTTAGTACACATACAACATCTAGCTTAAGTATTTTAATCCTTATGTTTAGTTATTTTTTTATCTCTCCAATTTAGTCAGTAGATACATATTTTTATTTATTAATCTAACTAGAATTATTTCATTATCTATTGTCTTGGACCAAACTTCACCATTGAAGCAGCACCACTTTCCTGCCATTCCTGTTTAGAAAGCCACATGTGATCCTTATCGGCCATAATGCTAGCGAGGACTGCCCCACCAATAAATACCATATGTTTTCTCCTTGGGGGATCTTCAATTCTGACTTTGAATTTATCTAATCTAGTTGGATCGTTACGTAAAACTCTTGTGAACCACAGTTGTTTCAATTCTTTCTCTAATCTAGATGGCAAACCTGGATACATACTGGAACCACCAGACAGGACAATGGCCTTGTATAGTGCAGATCTAACATCGACGTCAGCAGATTGAACTGTGTCGAAAAGAAGTTCACCCATACCCGGCTGTTCAACGTCAACAAGACCTGGTTGAAATAAACATTCTGGAGCTTCAAATCTTTCTTGACCCACCTTGATAGTTCTTCCATCTGGTAACTCATAGCTCTCCACTAATGTCGTAGTTTCCCTTGCTAACTTTGTATCCAGATCTAAGTCATATGAAACATAACATAGCTTCTCCTTTATTTGGCGAACAGTTTCGAAATCTGCTGTTCTATTGAATGCATAACCACGACGAGACAATAAATCAATCAAATGTCTTGTCACATCTCTACCTGCTACATCTAATCTTCTTGTTAGATGACCCAATACAACAGATTCATAAACGGGGACGATATGGGTGACACCATCACCAGAATCCACAACAACACCTGATGATAAACCTTGGGCATATAGTGCTAAGACAGCTTGGATTGCTACATACACACCACCAAAGTCATATTTTTCAAACATAACTTCACACATCTTTTCTCTATTTTTCGTTGGATTCATTGGTGGTTCAGTCAATAGGATCTTCCCGTTAGATGTGGTTGGTAATTTCATTTGTTCGAAAAAAGCATAATCCCATAACAATTCCATGTCAGTCCAGTTCTTAATGATACCATTTTCCATTGGGTATGATATTTGCAGATAAGAACGAACTTCACTAGCCTCGTCACCGATCATGATATCCTTTAATGGAGTAGTAATATTCGCACGTTCTTCAGCTCTTAGAATAGGCCTACCGACAATAGAAGGGAACGTGTAATCTGGGAAATTCTCACCAGCACGCCCGATCTTGACAAAACCAGTACCTTGATCAAGGACTATAATAAGGACAGTTAGTAATTGAGTCTCAAAAAGGGCCAATGACAGATTTCACTAATAGGGGTTGGAATCTTGCATTATCAGTATTCGCAAGAGCAACTGTGTATTATTGAATCTGCATTGTAAAAACAGTAGTATTGTAACATACCAATTGGACTATGTGGATCCATCTTTGTAATGTATAATTCTTTGGATTCCTGTGGTTTGTTTCAAATAAAGCTGTATTGTATGAGATTATGCGATTTATTTCAATTTAGGTATTTATTCCTCGAACAATCAACTGAAATTTGAACGCAGTCGTGCAACACGATATTTTAGTGACACAACAATTGAGAGGAAGATAGTGTGCTTTCTCACTAAACGTTATGGGTTCTGTTCCCCTTAGCATGATGATTTGCTAAAATCTTCTTTACCTTTACTATATAAAATTTTGGGATATAATTTTATGTCGAACGGAAAGAAACTGTTGGTCTATAAAAAGCAACTTGCTTCCTAACAAAAACACACTCTCTGTCTGTTTTACAGATTGAGCGTAGTGTATAATATTACAAATACCGTATTTGACACATGAAGATGTTTTAACGTTAATACCAAAAAATACAATACGAAATACATTAGATTAAATAGAAAATAACCATATTCAATGGAGCCCTTGCTTTTTCAATTCATCATACAACTTCTTAGACATTACATTACCAACAGAATCTTCTACTTCTACTTGGAGTTCTATACTGCTCACCATAGGCTTCGATGAATTTTTTTGAGAATTGATATCAACCCACAATTTTTGTGCTTCTTTGATTTTAGTAATCCCTTTAAACATAGAAGAGGGCTCGATTCCTAGACAACGTAGATGGTATTGATGGGTTGGTGCTGTAAAATGTTTTTCGAATGCTCGGCGGCCTTTGAAGATTTGATTACTACAAATCTCACAGGGGTACTCAACGTCAAGACCCTGTAACTTGTAAAGCCAAAATGGCATCGGTAGACCATCTGGCCCCAATGGCATATCAAACGAACCTTCTAACAGGCCTTGCCCCTTCCCAGATCGTTGTTCATCATGCTCTAAATCTGCATTGTTTTCATCGCCTTCCTTTTCGTCAGAACTATATGCTGGTTTTTCGTAATTCTCCGTCAGTCTTTTCATTTCCTCCATTCTTTCATCAGCAGTTAGAGCCATTTTCATCTCTATAAATTCATAAGTTTCTTTAAATTCTTCCTGTAATAAGAAAAAAAACCTGTGTAACTTATATTCAGATAAAAGAGCATTTTTCCTTTGTTTTTCATTTTTAATATGGTTCTTCCCAGGTATATGATTAACAAAGACAGATTCAGTCTTGAACCACTTCGCACATGCTTTACAGTATTGACCCTTAACAGAATGTTCAGTTGGTTCCTTAATATATTCAGTAAACTGGGATTCTATTTGGCTTGTGATGGCCGATTTGTTAATTAACGCGTATTTTCTAAAGAAGAAACTCTCGACATAGGAGCATAAACTCTCTAGAAATTTCATATACCGATTATTTTTCCTATCCATCGGTGGGTGCGTTAAATATTTCTCTTCATCCATAAACACTCGTAGTAAATTTAAAAATTGAAGCAAAGTTACATCACCTGTTTTCACAACATTCAACCATTCAAGATAAAAATTCTCAAAGTCCATATATTGCCCATATTGTTCTTCTCTTGAAAAGTACTTGTTAATATCCAAACCTGCGCATCGTTGAGATAATATATTGTTAGGCTTTGACTCAGATATAGAAGCTGAAAACATCGCATATCTTGTTATTTTTTGGTTAATGGGTAGTACTTCAGAACTGGATTTCTTAGCATTTATATCTTGGATCATGGTCTTGAAGGTCTCCAAGGTTATGTTGTCATCTTTAACTGTCTCTTTCCCAAGATCCAAAAGCACTCTCCTTCTCTCTTCGAAATCTTTCAAGAAGATATTAATTTCTTGTTGTTGCAAGACAAATTGTTTCCTGCTCCTTTTCAGTTTCTTCCTCTTATAAATTTTATTATTTGATTTGTTTGATTCGGCTGGGGTATCAATGGATAAATTAGTCAGAATTGAAAGCTTCGTAATGTTATCGTAATAAAGTTCAGGATTACGTTGGAACCTCTTCGCAATTGCATCTTCAATGACTTCTAGATCCTCTAAAAGATTCCTCTTCTTCTCCAGTAGTGGGACCATCTTCGACCTGCTGCTTACCTTGGCCAGTTCCTACAATATATTTACTGTTATGTCTTACAATAGGCCCAGCTAAAAATTTCAAATTCTTATTATTAGTGAAAACTAATTGATTACGTAATATAGTCTTGAATTTTTACTATAGATGATATTATATTATACAGTTTGTTTATATATCCATAATTTCGACTAATACTTCCTTCTCTTGGCAGGACGAGCATTCTTAGCACGTTTCTTTTCCATGAAAGCTCTTTGTTTCCTGATTTCTTCTGTGGACTTCAATTCACTCTTCATACCAGGACCACGGAACCCTCTAACTTGAACACCATTCTCAAGAGCCTTAGCCACTTTCTTCTTTTGTGTTTGGTAATCATCTCTATGCTTGTCAGGAAGTTTTGGTGCCTTAAGTTGTTTGTGCTTGAACTTTCCACGGACAGAGTTCTGGGCACCCGGACCTTGGGTTGGATCTGATAATAGATTCGATGGAATACTACTTTCTCTAGCTCCCACTTTTAATGGCTTCAACTTCCTTGCCTTAGTCCACTCATCGAATTTACCAGATCTAAAACTGGCTGCAATCTTTTGCCCACTCTCACCAATAATATATTTCTTGTTGTCCAAACCTTGAACGTTAACATACTTCTTTCTCTTCTTATCCCATTTTACAGTGGCGGTCTGTTTATGGACTTGAACCTTATCATCATTATTCAGATCATATGCAGCTTGGGCTGCCTCATTTGCAAATCCATTTGCCACTTGCAATTGCTTGTCTTGAATATCACTTGCTGGTGCATAATGACTTAAAAAGAAGGTTGGATCCTTAAAAGTTTTCTTTTTTTTCTTATTTTCTTGACCTGCTAGAAGTTCATCACCATCTTCAAATTGTTTCAAAGTGTCTTCAGAAATAGTGTAACTATTATCCTCAGCATTATCACCCTTTAACACTTCATCTTCCATCGTATGCGTCAACCCAGCTAACTTCTCTTTTTGTAATAATTCGTGTCTTTCCTTTGCCTTTCTTTGGATTGGGGCCAATTGACGTCTTCTTCTCTTCATGAAAACTGACATTTCATCATCAGGATTACTTGCAAATTCAAATACAGTCTCTTTATTTCTTCTATTTTGTAATTTAGCTAAGAAATCCAGCTTCTCCTTTTCAGCATTCTTACCAAACATAATGTTTTGTTCATCCCATCCTGATGCAATAATCTCTTTACTTCTCTTCAACGATTCTGGCGAAGCTGCAGGACGAGTTCTAAAATATAATTTCTCAGCCTTCATAGCCACACCTTTCAATAATTGAATTTCGAAATTGGATTTCATTACATTTTGATAAAGGTCACCTAAACCTTCCAACTCCAATCTTGGTGCGGAACCAAGAATCATTCTATTAGTGTACGATACCTTTGGAGGTTTGAAATTTATTTCATCGTGACCCTCGGCAATCCATTTCTTTAGCATTATATCCGACATGGAATCATACATAGGTGTCATTAAGATTTTTTTACCCAAGAAGATTTCCAAATCTAACAAATAAGGCAGTTCAGATTCAGAAACAATAGAATATGCCCAACCTCTATTACCAGCTCTTGCCGTTCTACCTACACGATGAACGAAAATCTTGGAGGAAGCAGGGAGTGAGAAGTTAATCACATTCGCTAACATGGGGATATCCACACCTCTGGCTGCAACATCAGTAACGACTAAAATGGATGTGAGACCAGTTCTAAAATTATATAGTTGACGTTTACGTGCATGTTGATCCAGAGTACCGTAAATATACGATATCAAATATCCAGATTCTCTTAATAAGTTGGAAATATATTCAACGTGATGACGTGTAGGAACAAACAATATAGTAGATTTTTCTGATGGCAATTGATTTGCTGGAGGTAAACGTTCTTTTTTAAATTTCTTTCTCTTCCCCTTTTGCCTCTTATCGTCTCCGTCCGAATCAGAATCTGATGCATTATCCTTTATATTTTGAGCATTAAACTTTGCAAGTTGGTCTCTGGATGCCAGAGGAATCTTAATCACTTCTTGTAACAGATATAATAGATTTGCTTCCCTTTCGTCATTCTTGGTAGAAAGGAATAACATTTCCAAGTTTTCAGAAATCTTTGTTTCAGCATCTAATCTAACCAAGACAGGATTTGTTAAACCAGCTTTAGCAAAATCAACCAATGAACTTGGTAAAGTGGCTGAAAATAGTAGCGTCTGTCTTGAAGATGGTAATGAGGCCAACAACTCATTTAATTGTTCTTGGAACCCCATTTCAAATAATCTATCAGCTTCATCGAAGACAGCATATTCAATACTTTTCAAATCTAAATTCATTTCCACTTTCAAATGTAGGAATCTACCCGGTGTAGCAATGATGACATCTGGGTTGTTCATCATCATACCAAATTGATCTTCAAGGGAATCACCACCTGTCAATAAGACACTACGTAATTGAGTTCCCTTGGAAAAATCTTTAAATACATTATGAGTCTGCATTGCCAATTCTCTTGATGGTGATAAGATAACTGCACGAGCACCAATCTTACCAGAATGAGTCTTTAGTTTCTCAATCATGGGGAGAATAAATGCTGCCGTCTTACCTGACCCTGTCCTGGCCATACCAACAATATCTCTATTTTGTAAAATCAAAGGGATTGTCTTTCTTTGGATAGGTGTTGGTTGACGAAACCCTTTTCTCGTAATGTTAGAGATAATGAATTTTGATAGACCGAAACTGGGGAAACTACCCTTCTTATGCTTAGATTTATCCAAATTTGTGGTAGAGAAATATGCATTAACATCATCATCCTCGTCTTCGTTGTTTCGACGGTCTGCTTCATCATCAGACAATTCTAAGCTAGGAAAACTCTTATCCTCTTTCGTTTTGTTGTTGTTCTTCTTTTTGTCATTTTTCTTCTTTGTCTCAGTTTCATCATCACTATATTCGATGACATCTTGAACGTCTTCCTCATCATCGTCAGATTCACTAGCATCAGACTCACTTGAATTCAATGCAATATCTCCAGCAATGTCAAATCCGACATCTTGATCTTCATCACCGCTGGAAGCCGCTTCAGCATCGCTGTCCTCTAATCTGGATCTCTTCAAAGTAGGTGCCATTGTATTCTACTCCTTCTTGCTAGCTAGGAAAGTGTTACTAACTGTTCTATGGTAGCTTAGTTACTCGGTACATATAGTGAAGATTTCTTAAATATTTCAGCTCATCGCAAAACGAAAATGAAAAATTTTCCGATTTGTGAATCTTCAAGTTTTCATTGAAAAGAACAACAACTACATGCGTCAACGAAACGATATGAGTAGACACAGGAGGAGCTAATCTCCCACTTTATTAATCAATGATCACAGACTGTAAGTGCATTTTTTTGTTTGGCCATTGGGTGTGCTCTGCGTAGGATAAGTATAGCCGTCTCGCATGGGTAAACAAAGCACACTCCCCATACCATCAACCTCATCTATATGTCCGCATTGTCACTTTCTTGATTGTAGAATGTCTATTCTCAGTAGATCTAACATGTCCGTTGTCTCTAAGACCTCTAATTAGAATATCTTGATAATCACACGTGGATCCATAAAAGCCACAGAAACCCAATTGTAGTCACTTTCTTCAAAACGAACAACAACGTTCTCACTCATTACTTGAGCAGCAATAGGAACAAACTAGCAAAGACACTATGGTATTCGAAAAGGAATTGTTGCTAGCCACTCAAGCAGTCCGTAAAGCGTCTCTTCTCACCAAGAGGATTCAATCTGAAGTGATCGCACACAGGGATTCCACCACCATTACAAAGACTGATAATTCACCCGTGACCATCGGTGATTATGCTGCACAAACAATCATCATCAATGCTATCAAGGCTAACTTCCCAGATGACAAAATTGTCGGTGAGGAATCTGCCGAAGGTTTGGAGGATGGGTTTGTCTCTGAAATCCTAAAGGAGATTGAAATTAATGATACCGTTTTCCAAGGGGAATACTCGAACGATGATGATGTTGGATTCAAGTTTGTGGATAAAAGTTTCCCATTGAAGTCTATTGAAGATGTTAAACAAATTATTAATTTCGGGGATTACGAAGGAGGTAGACAAGGGAGATTTTGGTGTTTGGATCCAATTGATGGTACCAAGGGGTTCTTGAGAGGAGAACAATTCGCTGTCTGTTTAGCATTAATTGTGGATGGTGTTGTCCAAGTTGGGTGCATTGGCTGTCCTAATTTAACCCTAAGTGATTATACTGACTCTGTGAAGGATATTCCAGGCCATGAATCATTTGGTTACATCTTCCGTGCTGTAAGAGGCTCAGGTGCCTTCTATTCCACTGCATCAATTGCTAAAGAATGGACTCAGATCCACGTAAGAGACATAAAGAACACTAATGAGATGATCACTTTGGAAGGTGTGGAAAAGGGTCATTCCTCTCACGACGAACAATCCCAAATTAAGGAACAACTGGGTGTAACAAAGTCATTACATTTAGACTCGCAGGTGAAATACTGTATTCTAGCGCTTGGATTAGCAGATCTTTACTTGCGTTTACCTATTAAGATGTCTTACGAGGAAAAGATTTGGGATCATGGGGCCGGAAATGTTATCGTCCATGAAGCTGGAGGGTTCCACACTGATTCTATGAAAGATGTTCCATTGGATTTTGGTTGTGGGAGAACCTTAAAGACTAAAGGTGTGATTGCTTCCAGTGGTCCTAAGGAATTACACGATTTGATTGTGGCTACATCCAAGAAAGTCATTTCCCAAAGAAAGTAGATTATTTTATAGATAGATATGTAGAGCTGTAGAAAATACACTTAAATTTTACACCGTAACGTTATGGAAAGTTCTTAAGCAACTACTGTAACATAATGTTTAAAAATCTAATATTGACACTCTAATAATTTATGAAAAATTGGAAATCCCTGAAAATATATTCCATTCGACAGTCAAGAATTATTCAAGAACAAGAAGCATAAAGAAATGACAGATTCAAATTGGAAAGTTTCTATTACAACATTTAATTGTGAAAAGGAGTTCCCCGTGGATCCATCCTTAGAAAATGTTCGTTCCCTTATTATCAAGCGTTTACTCTTTAAGCATAGACATGAAGTGAAGGATATATATGTCTTTGGATTTCAAGAACTAGCTCCAATATGGGAAGGTTCATTCCCCAGTATAATGAATTCTTATACTGATACGTTATACCAGTCAATTGCATCAGTGTTGCAAACCTTATTCCCTGCAGATGAATTCAAATTAATCGGCTCTGAAACTGTGGGTGCAATAGCAATGCTTGTTATTGGCCATGCCTCCGTGACTGTAAACGAGGTGTTGAAGAATAAAGTAAGATGTGGTATGTTAGACTCCAGCTTGAAAGGTGGTATTGGAATGTGTTGTACTCTTCAAAAAAATGGAGGTGTTAATGGCACATTTACGTTCATTTGCAGTCATTTGACTGCAAATGAAGGGGAGAAAAATATTATTAGGAGACGTGAAGATTTTCAAAGTATAATGGACAGTTGTGATACCCAGTTTGGAGATTATAAAGATTATCATGTGTTCTTTTTTGGCGATCTGAATTATAGAGTGAAAGGTTGGAATCACTTGAATAACACTGATTATTCAAATGAAGAAACTATAAATGAGTTATTAGGAAACTATGAAGAATTCTATCATTCCAAGCAATCATATGACACATATAAGAACTTCATAGAGGCCAGAATCAATTTTCCTCCAACTTATAAATATTTGCGTGGATCATATAAGTATAATACTAAGAGAATACCGTCTTGGTGTGACAGAATTCTTTACAGAGCTCCAAATTTCAAAGAAGATATTGATAAACTCACTGAGGTTTACACATCTGTCGATAGAATCCCTGAATTACAATTCACTGACCACCAACCGGTAATGCTGGTCATTAACCTTCCACAACTATCGGAAACTAGATTAATTTCTTTAGAACAAGGGCCTATAGTGAGTAATCTCCAACCGAATACACTTGGTGATGCTGTAGATATCATAATTGGCTACGCTGGATGGTTACAGCATTTAAAGGTTCATTATCTGCTTGTCGGATTGTTCCTTTTATATTTACTATACATATTTTTTATCTAAGGATTTATTCCATTCCTTTGCTCCTGGTTTAGTTGAACTTATCCTATATCTAACTTACATTGTAGTAAAAATTATTTTAACGTTAACAATACTGCTTTTTGTTTGAATATAAGAAGAATGAAAAAATCAGCATTCGTGGCTTCAACTCCAAATCACAATAAACAGTAACCACTGTTGGAACAGAAGCATGGGTATAACTGATTTCGATGGTTATCTTGAAAAGGAGAAGGAGAAGGTGAAAAGGGAGGTGAAGATAAAACAATCGAGACATCAGAAGAGTTCCGACATTAAAAGTTCGAAACAACTTCGTGATAATGCAGGCTTCAAACTAAAAGTTGTTGAGACAACAGCGAATAAGAATAAGCAGAGTGATCCAGAGTATGAAGTGATCATAGATGGTACATTGCGAAAAATAAAACCTTATTACTTCACCTATAAAACATTTTGCAAAGAGAGGTGGAGAGATAGAAGATTGTTAGATATATTCGTCACAGAATTTAGAGATCGTGAAGAGGACTACTATCGTAAAACTATTGCAGCAGGCTTGGTGTATGTTAACAATGAACCCGCCAATTTGGAGACAATTGTTAGGAATGGAGATTTGATAACGCATAAGCTACATCGTCATGAACCTCCTGTATCTTCCAGACCAATTAAGATTGTTTTTGAAAATGAGGACATATTAGTCATAGATAAACCATCCAGTTTACCGGTACATCCAACCGGGAGATTTAGATTTAATACCATCACAAAGATTTTGGAAAGAGAAAATGGCTATATTGTACATCCCTGCAATAGATTAGATAGACCTACAAGTGGATTAATGTTTCTGGCGAAGACTCCCAGAGGAGCTGATTCGATGGCAGATCAATTGAAGGCAAGAGAAGTATCTAAAGAATATGTGGCAAGAGTGAAAGGGGAATTCCCAACCGAAGAGGTAATTGTTGAGCAACCATTAAGATCGGTGGAACCAAAAGTGGCCTTAAATGCAGTATGCTCAATGGAGGACCCAGGTGCCAAACATGCCAAGACAGTATTCAAAAGAATCAGTTACGATGGTCAGACTAGTATTGTAAATTGTAAACCACTAACCGGAAGAACGCATCAAATACGTGTCCATTTACAATATTTGGGTTATCCAATCGCAAATGATACTATTTATTCTAATCCAAAGATTTGGGGTACAACTTTAGGGAAGGGAGGAGATGCAGATTTTAGCTCTGTTATTAAAGAATTAGATAAAGTGGGCAAGACTGAATGTGCAGAGAGTTGGTTTTATCCTGATTCGATGGGTGAAGCATTAATGGGTGAAAAATGTGCTATATGTGAAACGGATTTGTATACTGATCCGGGTCCAAACGATCTTGGGTTGTGGTTACATGCATATCGCTACGAATCAACTGAACTTGACATGACAACTGGTAGAAAGAAGTGGAGTTATAAGACGGAGTTTCCTGAATGGGCTCTTGAATCGCATTATGACTACATGAAACTAGCAATTAATGAAGCCAGAAAATGTGAACCAACAAACACTGCATTCAGTGTTGGTGCCATATTAGTTAATGGAACGGAAATCATATCCAGGGGATATTCTAGAGAATTAGAAGGAAATACGCATGCGGAACAATGCGCATTGGAGAAATATTTCTCTTCAAAGGGGAAGAAAGATATTCCATTTGGCACTGTTCTTTATACCACTATGGAGCCATGCTCATTCCGGTTAAGTGGAAATGAACCATGTGTACAAAGAATATTATCGCAGAAAGGTAATATTGGCACAGTGTTTGTCGGTGTGATGGAACCAGATACTTTTGTCAAGAATAATACCAGTTTGGCATTATTGGAAACAGCTGGGATCAACTATATCTTGATTCCTGGCTTTGAGACCGAATGTACTGAAGCAGCAGTCAAAGGACATGAAAATAGAGCAGAGTAGCCTATGACCTTTACATGCCGCCTCAATTAGCCCGTTATTAATTGTGCCGGGGGTATGATGGCGTGACAGACCGTCAAACGCGACTGAAAAATTGTTTGTTTTGATGCTTCTGTCACTTTTGAAAGCAAATAGGGAATAATAACATACAACAAACGGATCCTATCTATATATATCTCGAATATATTTAGTCTATAGAACATTATAGCATAACCATTAGGTGAGATAACTGCATTTTAAATTTTATCGCCATTCAATATCTCAAGAAATGACCACCTTATCTGCTGACGCAACCACTGACTTGTTAGGCAATAACAAGAGACCTTACAGTATTGACAGTATCCCTGGTGCCGACTCCACTATGAATTCAGACCTCTCTCTAAATAAGAAACCCAAGTTAGATGATGCTAAGGAAGATGTGGAAGATGATGATCAATCACTGAGTGTTTTTGCCAGGAGAGCTGAGAATAAGAGCAAATCAGAGAATATGATAATACCAAAAATTCCATCCCACCCAATTATTCTGAGTAAAGACCCTGAATCAGGTAAATATATCTTACCCAAAATTAATAAAGAGGACTCGTTGAATGCCCGAATGTTTCTTAAATACTATGGATTAAAGAGTTTTTTAGATTCATTTTTACCAGAGGAATTAAATTCACTATACATTTATTTTTTAATCAAATTACTAGGGTTTGAAATAAAAGATCGTGATTTATTAAATGTTGTTTATGAATTCATCGATCCAGATATGCATATAGATGACAATGAGTCATTGGAAAGAATTGAATACGAGGATCCTCTAGAGAAGAAGCAGGCAGTTCGTCTCATTAAAGATTTACAAAAGGCTATCAATAAAGTTCTTTGCACAAGATTAAGGTTATCGAATTTTTATACTATTGAACATTTTGTCGATAAGTTGAAGACAGCAAATAGAATTTTGGTCCTTACAGGGGCAGGTGTTTCCACATCTTTGGGTATACCTGATTTTAGATCATCAGAAGGGTTTTACTCCAAAATTAAACATTTAGGCCTTGACGATCCGCAAGATGTTTTCAACTACGATATATTTATGCAGAATCCGTCTGTGTTCTATAATATTTCCCACATGATTTTACCACCAGATAACATCTACTCTCCCTTGCATAGTTTCATTAAGATGCTTCAAGATAAGGGGAAGTTGTTGAGGAATTACACACAAAATATTGATAATTTAGAGTCATATGCTGGTATCAAGGCGGAAAACTTGGTACAATGTCATGGGTCCTTTGCTACTGCATCCTGTATTACTTGTCATTGGAAATTACCTGGTGAAAAAATCTTTGAGAATATAAGGAAAATGGAATTACCATTATGTCCATACTGTTATAAGAAAAGGAGAGAATATTTTCCCAATGATAATGCTAAATTAGATCCAACATTGGCGAAAAACAGCGGTAAATTTACAGGACAAGCACTAAAATCGTACGGTGTCTTAAAACCAGATATTACATTTTTTGGTGAAGCCCTCCCATCTAAATTTCATAAAACCATTCGTGAGGATATTTTGAAATGTGATCTACTGATTTGCATAGGTACCAGTTTAAAAGTGGCACCTGTTTCTGAAATTGTGAATATGGTTCCCGCACATGTACCACAAGTACTAATTAATAGAGATCCTGTGAGACATGCTGAGTTTGATTTGAACCTGTTAGGATTTTGTGATGATGTTGCTGCATTAGTAGCGCAGAAATCAGGATGGGATATTCCACACAAGAAATGGGAAATATTAAAAACCGAAGTCTTTGATTGTATAGAAAAGGAGAAAGGAACTTATAACATTTCCCAACATGAAGATACAAATTAACATTAATGTGGACTGACTTCTCTTCGAACTCTCTGTGAACTTTAATAAACGTACTTACATTCAATAAATAATATTACAACTATATAGATACATTTTCTACAAATGAACTAATTCCATTTCTCTTCGAGTTTTCTCGTTTCGCACCTCAAATCATTTCATCTTTTCTAGCATCATCATCATATATTTGTTGATATGACCCACTAATAATGAATATTCTAATTCGATAGTGTCAGACTCTTCTTCAAAACGTAACTGAGTAGTACGAATATCGTCCTCAAGAGCTTTTATCTCTCCTTCAATTAAGTCGTTTTGAATGTGAGTTTCAGTTTCATCAATTTTCGGCCTTACCTCTTCTGCGTACGTAGTATGAAGTTCATCTAATCTTTTTTTATTTTTGACGGATTGTTGTTCATGGGTATCAGCTAAATCTTTCAAATCATCTTTCTGAATTTGAATCTGTTGTTGCAATACTTGGGTCTTCATAAGTACGTTTGCAAGGAGAACATTTTCAACTTGATCTTTGTTAGAATTTAGTTGACTTTGCATTTCTCGTAAGGTAAATTCTGATCTTTGGGAACTTTGTAAGTCATTTGAAATAATTCTTAATATATCATACAATTCATTAGCTACCCGTTCAAACGTTTCAGTTGATTCTTGAAAATTCGCATAACGACGTTTTAATGTAGCCAAAGATTCTTGTTTCTCCTTCAGTAATTTGGATAATTCTACGATACTTTTTGTCAAATCATTTAAACTAATCTTAGAATATTTTTCAAGCTTTTCTTTCTGTGAGTCAAGCTCCACCAACTCAAATCCAAGTGACTCCAATTCCTTCAAAATCTTTTGCTTTTCGCTTTTGTATGAGGAGTAGTTTATAGAAAGTGTTTCTTGAACCTGTGTCAATTTTTTCAATTGGTTTTCTAAGCTCTTGTTATTTTCTTCAAGGGTATTCAGTTCCAAAGTTCCATCATCATTGACACTTATCCCTAATGCATTTATTTCTTCCTCATAACCTCTCGTTTGTTGCGTTAAGAGATTGTAATCATCAAACTTTGATCGAAGCTGACCCAATAGAGATTCCATTTGTGAAATAAATCTATTGCAGTCAAACATCCTTTCTTCTCTAAATCTAGCATAATTTATCACGGCACTAAGCAACCTTACCGTTCGTTGCTGCTCCGGTTTATTCAAGTCCATTATTGTGAAATCAGAAACACCAATGTTCTGGAAGAACTTGTAGCAAATCTTGGTCAGAATTAAGATCTGAGACATGTAGTTAAAATTTTCGTCTTCTATTTCCTCTCCTTCTCCATCTCTACTAATATTAGTTGAGTCAGTTTGACCCCTTAGAACACTATCCACTGAAATTCCCATAAAATTCTCAATAATTTGTTTGTAAAGTGTTATTACATAGTCAGATATAGGTCTTGCAATTTGATCTTCTGAAGCAATGGAAAAGTCACAACTCTGCAAACAGATAACCAGCTCTGAAAGGTCTAAAATTGGAAAAATATCATGGCTCATATTTGATTATTGGAAAAACTAAGATAAATTAGTTAATGGGCATTTATCAATAGGTTTTATTCATAGGTACTGTATATTAATCAATGGGTTTCATTTGTTTACATTTGTGAAAAATCCAATGTGTTACCCGCACATATATTTGTTTTGTTTACACTTTTTCCCTTTTAGGAAGTATCTCGAAATTTGATTCGAAACTGATATCTTCATTGAAGATTTGGAGTTATTCCAGATGACAATACAATAAATTAATAAGATTAACTTGAAACTTTGGGAAGGTATTATTTAATTATAATTCTAAGTCAGAACAAACCCGAAGAAAATGTCTTTGGAAAATTATGAGTCACCTTCGAAAGTTTCAGTGAATACACAACGTTTGTCTCAAATGATTGACTCCCTTCAAAATGAACACGATGAAGAAGAACTATTAAACTTATCAAGACCAGCAAGCCATTCTCCAACAAAGCAAATTCCTAGGTCAACCCCACCTCATATAGACACAACCGCCGCCCTATATCCTCCAAGAAATTCAGGTCTTTTAAGATCACCTGGTGGGAACGTATCTTTAGCTTCCATGGACAATAGATCGAGTATGATTTCTAATTATTCTGGAGTTGTTCATGAAGGTGTAGAGGTTTCATATGTGGTAAAAAGTCAAATGAGCCCTTCTAGAGCCACCTCTAATCACGAACCAACTATACCAGAATTGCCATTGCTACCAAACAAGGAAGATGGAACGGAAGCTAGTTCAACGGATGATGTTATAATTCGTTCTGTACCAAATGCAAAACCTGTGGGTAGATTTAATTCTAGTTCATCTTTAGGAAATTCTCAAAAAGAAAGATCATCTCGTCAAGCTTCTGTGGTAAAGAATCAATCTTTGAAATTACTCACTAGTCCCAAACGTGGGTTCTCATCAATTGGATCTGGAAATCTTGCTAGTGAAAGTGGTTCTTCATATTATCATATTCCTAAAGATGAATCACAACCATTACTTGGAAACACAAATGTTGAACAGAATAGTATTCGTACCGTTCAAGAGTCCAATGTATCGCTAGATGAAAAGGATACTATATCGCTAGCCTCTAGTGTCATTCCACCGTTATCCACCAGAAATTATGAAACTACAGAAGGAATCTTACCGGTCAGATCTGAAATAAATGCTTATAATCCTCCAGTACCTCCAAGAAGCAAAGATAGACCAAGATCTAGGTTATTTATTAGAGGAGAAGATGACGAAGAATTTGAAGATGACACAATAGAGTCGTACAAGAAGAACACTGCAATAGATATGAATCAGCCAGCTGGTGTATATACTTCTAACATCAGAGACATTCAAGAACCAAGACTTCCCTATAATACAGCTACTTCAATTGCATCTGGGGTTACCAATACTAATTCAGAAAGTTATTATTCAGCGGCAAGCTATGAAGACCCCGAAGTTGAGGAACAAGAAGCAAGTCATAGCAGAGCAAGCACAAATGATGAAATTTATTTATCACGAGCACTTCCTAACATACCAGGTCCACAACGTGACGAAACTTTGAAAGTTCCTCCATCTCAAGAAGCACCAAGAACTCCCAAAGTCAAAAACAATCTCAAAAATGTATCAGCATTGGATAAGGCACAGCAATATGACGATGATGATCAATATGAAGACATTAATGATACAGTTCAAAGTATTGAAAATGAGGATGAGTTACCAGAAATACCAACATCCAGACCGCATCACAACAAAGATAAAAAGAAATCTCCAAAGAAGAAGAAGCAAACAAAGAGTGGCATGGCGTCCTTTGATATCGATACATTAAATCAATTACTTAATGTTACAAAGGGGACGCTGATTGGTTCAGAATTTAATAACCTTGGGATGAAGATTGAGGAGAAAAGGGCATTAGAAAAATTAGTAGACTCATTATCTAGGTTAACAGCGGACATGGTTTTAGATCCAGATCGTTTTCAAGAGGGGCTACGAAGATTAGAAAAGGCAACAAAAGCCCTTGATGGGTTTTAGTTGCTGTATTCATTAAATAATTAAGTTTACCAAATACTTAGCCTTGACTTACGTTAGGTGAGATTCCTGAATGAAGAACACTCGGTAAGTAAAGATGAAATGTGACGGTATATCCCATAATTAGATATTTCCATATAAAATAGCTTAGCGTTTCAATGGCTCGAGGTTGGCCCGTTGTGCTCTATTGTGTTAAACAAAGATATTTCTCAGAAATATGTGGAGCTTCTCGTAATGTTTTTTCGTGACATATCCTTCTTGGGCCCCCAATTAAAAGTATAAATTCTCTCAATCCTTCTTACTGATGTGAATGTGGTCTCAAATAATTAGAATTGAATTCTCCCAACTAAAATAGCATAACCTTTAAGTCAATTCATGCATTTTTTTATAATATCACTATATTCATATTTTACGTGTGTATTGATTGACCATAATGTTACCCGACATATTACGTAACCTAGAGGTGGACAACACACAAGTTGAGCGCATCTTCGATAATAAAGAGAATATTACTATATACACTATAATTATACAATATATAAAGAAATACAGGAATTTTACGTTAATTATATATACTACTAGTTTATTACTTAGTTGGTATATTGTAATTTGTAAATCCTTATCAAACATCGCGAATTAATCAATACACGTGATACCACCAACTGTTTGTCAATAAACGATTAATTTCATAACTTTAAATTAGCGGATTTAGCTCAGTTGGGAGAGCGCCAGACTGAAGAAACACTTCGGTCAACACCAATTGTAATCTGGAGGTCCTGTGTTCGATCCACAGAATTCGCATTTTTTTTTTTTTATCTTTTGTAAAAACGTAATATCTATCCAACTTGTATCAAGGAGAAATATTATTTGGTTTATGTACTAAAACATTCTATTGCCTCCCAATATCAATAACTACAAGCATTATTTTGAATATTAAGTTTCTAAGGCAGTAACGTTACGTTTTAAAAAATGGAGCTGAATTGTGATCATATTTATAAAGCAACCTCAAGTTTTTAAAAATACAGGCCAAACACTTTCATGTCAGTGGATACCAAATATTCCAACTATTGCTAATAGTTATATTGAGTTAACTCTTCTTTAACAAGTTAATAAACCTAGCAAAGACACGGGCAAGGTCCATGACAGCTTTGCCACGCTAAGCTCAGTATCTTGCTTCATGGGGTTTTCTTTGGTTTGTAATAAGATCTAAGTTTTTCAATTAAAGTTTAGGAAATTTGGGCTGGAACAATATCAATGAGAAGAGTCGATTGCACAGATTTGTATTTTCTGACAAAAGTTAGCCATTAATGCCCTATTAGGGCTTGTAGTCCAAACAAATGTTTGACCCTAACTTTGTCCATTTAACCCTAGCGGAAATAAAAAAAATCAAATTTTGATGCCAATTTTTATTTATTTCCGCTGATTTCCACGGACTTTTCTGGTATTTTTCGAGAAAACAATGAAATGTGTCACTGAACAGAGAGAATAAGCAGACACGGAGAATGCCATGCGTAACTAATTAGGTTCATTAGTTGGCGGTAGGTTACTCAGAGCTGTTTGGAAAATACATATATAAGTCAGTGTTTTTTATCTAATGAGGTGACATGGTTTTATAAGCCTTTTCTCTGCTAGGTAGATACGAAGAGCACCAAGAAATAGTATGGAAATAAAGTCAATTGAGCTCACAGGTGAAGGAAAAAAGAACCCTGAAATTCTTGTTTCAATCGATTCTTTCGGTATTGAACCGTCGATGGAGATAGCATCTCATGGAATAAATGAAGAATCAGGAACTGATGCTGAGGTTTCTAACCATGTTGAGAAGAAGCCTAACTTTAATTCCAAATACGGAAAAAATGCAATGGGTGAGGACTTGCCCTCTGGTATTGTCCTTTATACATGTGCATTCTCCCTTGCCTTAGCCATTTTCTTGGCAGCTTTGGATATCATGATTGTCTCCACTATTATTGAAGATGTAGCTAAAAAATTCGGTGCATATTCAAAAACCGGTTGGATTTTCGCCGGTTATAGTTTGCCAAACGCCCTTTTAGCTTTATTATGGGGAAGAATTGCATCCATTATTGGTTTTAAATCATGTATGCTAGCTGCCATCATTATTTTTGAAATTGGATCATTAATCTCAGGTGTAGCTAACTCCATGAATATGTTAATAGGTGGAAGAGTCATTGCTGGTGTCGGAGGTAGTGGTATCCAAAGTTTGGCCTTCGTTATCGGTTCTAATTTGGTGGATGAACGTAGACGTGGTCTTATTATTGCATGTATGAGTAGTGCATTTGCTGTGGCATCCGTTATTGGCCCATTCTTGGGTGGTGCTTTTACTACACATGCAACATGGAGGTGGTGCTTCTATATTAATCTCCCTGTCGGTGGTGTTGCTTTTGCTCTATTTGTTGTTTTCTACAATCCACAACGAAAATCATTGGAAGGCATTTCAATATTATCCAGTTTAAAAGAATTCTGCAATACTTTAAGACAGATTACTGTTATAAAAAATTT
This sequence comes from Naumovozyma castellii, assembly GCF_000237345.1. Lineage (NCBI taxonomy): Eukaryota > Fungi > Ascomycota > Saccharomycetes > Saccharomycetales > Saccharomycetaceae > Naumovozyma > Naumovozyma castellii. The sequence continues at coordinate 691,127 of NC_016493.1, read as the reverse complement.
GAAAAACTGGCCAACTTGGAAATCAATCGTCTATTCATTAGTCTTTAGGTTTGATATTATTGAATTTATCTTTTGCAGTGCAGGATTCGTTTTAGTTCTACTTGCTTTCACGTTCGGTGGTAATCAATATAATTGGAGCTCAGCATCAATCATTGTCATGTTTGTCATTGGTATTATCTTATTAATTGTTTCACTACTTTATGATTTTGTCATATTCCCAAGATTCAAAGCCGTGAAAGAAAATTCTTTATACCAACCTCTAATAAAATGGTCAATATTTAGCCATCCGGGTATTTTTACTGCAAATGCAGCTTTATTTTTCGAATGCACTGCATACATTTGCCAAACAGTTTACATCATTCAATTCTTTCAATTAGTTCGCGGTAACACTGCCTGGAAGGCTGCAGTTCATTTAATTGCCACTGTAGTACCCACTGTTATTACGACGTTTAGTAGTGGTATTGCAAATTCCAAATTCGGTTTAGTGAAACATGTCACATTTATAGGTGTCGTCACATCCTTGGTTGGTGCTGGTCTCTTAACTTTACTAGATAATAATTCGTCAAGTGCCAAACACATTGGATTATTAATCTTGCCAGGTATTGGTTTCGGCGCAACAATGCAAAGTACAATGATTGGTGCCCAAATTCAATTAGATAAGAAAGCTGTCACATATAGATCTGACTTCATCGCAGTTACAACGTTGAATGCATTCCTAAAAGGTGCTGGTCAAGCTCTCGGTGGTATTATATGTGACACTGTGTTTAGTGCTTCCATTGTTAATAAATTAAATGCGAACGATCTTCATGTTCCCGGTGGTAACACCGTAAACAATTTAATTGGTTATAGAGATCAAAACTTTGACGGAACCGATTCATTAATGAGCAAGTTGATAAGTGAGTCCATCATTAATGTGTTTTATATCGCGTTGGGTCTAGCTGCTTGTTCCTTCATTTTTGGTGTCTTCACATCTAATAAGAAGGTTGATGTTCGTAAGAGGCTAGTTGATGAAGAATCCCAAGAGCCTGAAAAAGATTGATGCATACTAGCTGTTTATTTCTCTGTGATAAAAAGACTTATTGTAAAGTAGAACTCCATAATCCCAAAATAAAGAAACCATAACAAAAACTCCAAGTTATTGTCCAAATAAAAATATGAAAAAAATCCAGAAAAAACTATTCCACATTGTAAAAGAGCAACAGGCCTTTACTGTATATTAATCCCGTCCATAAATTCCATAAACTAATACCTAATAGATAATTCGTAACTAACTCATGTAATTTCTTCTATATATTACGGCTTCTCAGTATGTGGTGTACGGGGTTCTACGTTTTGATGCAAGATTACGTATACCAAAAGTTGGTGTCCAAAAACTAATATATTCATATACAAGTCTAATAGAAAACCACATCAACCACGATGAAACTAATCTCGTTCTCGAGCATATTATTCTTTTTGCTGAGCATTACACGCGTATCAGCATTTTTCCAACACCAACAACAACAGCAACAGCAGCAGCAACAACGAAACATACCTTTTGAAGAAAAAGTATTAGACAATGCATGCGATAAATATTTATGTCCTGACACACTAGAGTGTGTAAGGTCGGTACAAGATTGTCCTTGCCCTTTTCCTAAATCACAATTAAAATGTAAACTCTCAAGCGATCGCTATGTTTGTATCTCAAAGCCAGCTACGCATGATCAAAAATTAAACGAAATATATGATGACCCAGTTAAGGGACCTAAAGCATCTGTAAAAGGAATGAGAGATTGTGGATGGGTGTCTGATGCATATAACATTTAAATTGGTACATAATATATAAAGTCCTTTGAAGCTATAAATATTAATAACAACGAGACTTAATCTCTATTTTTACCTGGAACCCATCTCTTATATATAACTTCTGCCACTTTATAACTGGAAAATATGGTAGTAAAATCTTTCCTGTCCCAGGCTTCCAATATTTTATCTTGAGAGACTAACCTCTGCACATAACAAAGTACAAAAGTCTTTCTTGCCCCACCAGTAACACGAGCTACCGTGGAGTACCAGGTATAATCCCTCGGTACTTCCGCATCCATAACCATTATACAGAACTCAGCATGTTGGAAAGGTGGGCCTCGTTTGTAAAGAATATAATCACAACCAAATTTTATACCAGATCTAACACACCATCCGTGAGACCGATAGTGATGATAGGCAACATATCGCGTTATAAGTTTATGGATGGTTTCATATTCCACTGTGCCTCCACATAGACGTTCCATTAATTCAGGTATAGGTATATCTATCACTGGTAAGGCATAGGAAAGGAATATTGCCTCAACTGGCATTAATTGAAGAGATTCCAGCTTGATAATCCTCCCATTCTCGTCGATTAGATTCTCATCTTCCATTCGAAGCTCGTTAGGTTCCTCTTCATCTACACTCTTTAACAATTGATTTGCCTTGTACTCTCTTAAGGCTTCTCTTTCCTTCTCTAAAAGTGCTTCCTCTTCTTCAATGCTACCACCTTTTCGTCTAAGTTCTAATAACTGTTTTTCAGACTTGTCACGTTCTCTCTTGAATTCCAGCCTTTGTTGACGTCTTCTTTCGGTCAACTTCTCTAAAGCAACTTGTGATTTAGCTGATTGTTCATTCTGTAAAGTATCATCATTAATTCCCAATCTTATTGACGTACGACTTCTCCAAGTAGGCTCACTACGTGAAAGTTGACCAGTCCCAAAGAATCCATTATCCCAAAGATAAATCATTTGCCCCTGGTCCTCAACTAGGATATGAGGGAACGAGTCACCGTTAATTTCCACATGGATCCTTTTTTGCAGTCTATTGTGACTTTTCATATATTTGTAAAGATAGCATATCCATGACACTGGATTATGGAGGATGAGAAGCGGAAGATCATCTATTGGATGGATTGGTAAAGGGAACTTGTATCGTAATTGGGAAGTATAATTGGATTTCCCCTTGGACATACTTCTTCTGGGTGATGCTCTCTATCTAAAACTACAGGATGTTTGAATCAATGCCATTGAAGAAATTTTACAAAACGTCCATTTCCTATGAAGCTAAAGCCCATTCAAGTTATATTTTTTATATAACCTAATCTATGAATCCAATCTCGAGGAGGATTTCGTAATATCCAGAAATTCATACGATAGCCATTATGGAATATTCCTGGTTGTCCATTAAGTAAGGCGAACAAGTATAAGAAAAACTAAACATTACTAAATTTGTATATACTGAGAGAAATCAGATACCGTTGTAGTCTATTGAGAAATCATGTGCTCACATCGAATAATCTTCGAGCCACGTTAACAAATTGTCATCATTTAAATACTCTCTTTTGATACGCAAAGGAATTGAAACTATGAAAAGAACAACAGTCCAAAATCTAAACTTTATCAAACCAACTGGTTTAAATAAAACTAATGAATGAACTACCGTTTCATGTCTTGCTTCATTTATTTTGTTTGTCCTTGATTGTCAAGTCCCAATTAAGTTGGGAATGGAACTTATGAAGAAAGAATATGAGATTTATTGATTTCTCTTTAAATAGGAAAATCTTGAAAAATTTGCGATGTCCGTAACGCTGAAATTAACTTAGGGCTAAACTATGTTATGAGGAAAACGACACGGGAAGAAATGTTTACTGAATAATATCTTGATAATAGAAGTTGGTGTAATATTTGCAAGTTTATATAATGCATATCTCTAAAATGAAAGTATTAAATAAATTAATGTACAAAGTTCTTTTCTATAGTTTTTTGAATAATTAGACTAAGCAGAGGCCAAATCTGAGAAGTATTGACGTAAAATCAAGGACAGCATTTCAGGTAACTCTGAGATATCATGTAGAACAACATAAAACTCAAATGGGAAACTGTCTAAATACTTGTTGATTTGTAATTTCATGTTACCAAAAGAATCTGGAACATAAGTCACTTGACTCATATCCATGATAGACTCGCTAGAATTAATACCATCAATAACGACAAATACTAGCATAATCTTATTCTCTCTGGCACGACGAACTAGTCTTTGGATTGTTTCATGATCTTCACAAATACCATCAGAAATAATGATTTCTAATTGCCATTGGTCAGAATTATTAAAGGAACGAGCACGTTCGAATATCTTGATAGATTCAGCAACAAGTCTTTTCACGTCTGTTTTCGTGTCTTGGAAACTAAACCATTGGAAGGCCTTCGCACCAGAATCATTACTAAATTGTTGCTCAAATGGATGCACTTCTTTTGTATGTTCACCAAATCGAACAATAGATAAGCCACCAGATTCTAGTTGGGTTAACGTCTTGGAAACAAGACATAAACTATCAAACGCTAATTTAACACACTTGGATTCACTCATAGATTTTGAATCATCAATAGCAATCATAATTTGGTACTGGCGCTTACTTGGCTTTGTTCTTCTTAACCAAATTTTATCCTTACGGAATTGAGATGCAATATATGGAATGATCCTCTTCATGTTTAATCTTTTACCGGTTTTATAGTCACCCTTTAGTTTAGTGGCCAAAGTAGGTTCTAAAATTAAGCGTAATTGTTCACCAAGCCTTGACACAAGATCAGCAGTAGCAATTTCACTCGAATGCCATAGTTGACGAGATTCTTCTAAGGAACGGGGTGCGGTCTCAAGTTTCGATTCCATTTGAGTTTCTCTATCAATCTCATCCATCAATTCATCTAACTCATCCTCGTCTTCCCTTCCATTCAATAGTTCATCTGTTTTCAAGTCACCATCTTCATATAGGTTTTCATCTCTCTCTCCCCCGTAAATACCACCATTTCTGTCACCTTTACTTTCTTCATGGTCTTCAGTATTTTCTTCATCAAGGTTATTAACATCCATGGCGTCCTCAGTGATTTGCTCTTCCTTAGGATTCAGCTCATCACCATTGTCATCGTTTGCGTCATCCTCTTCAATAGCCATATCTTCATCAATGGATTGAATTTGTTCTTGGGTGGCAGAACCTAGGGCCTGTGTATCAGTTTCAGTATTAGCACCTTCAACATGTTCGAATTCTTCGGTATTTTGATTTGCTTTTTCACTAGTCTCTTCAGTATCTTCATTATTGGAAGCCTCTTTAATCTCTTGACGACGCTTATGATATTCCTTCATACTGTCACCTAGTTGTTTTAAAGCCTCTTTTACTTCTTCCCTCGATGATTCATTAGTTTCAATTTTTTCTTCCTCTTCTTGATGTGCATTTTGGGTGGTTCCAGAGCTTCCGATATCTTCTTGTTCTTTATCATCTTTAGCATCCGAACCGGCACCTTTAGAACCCTCGTTTTGTTGAACAGCAGCTTCAGCCTCTATGTCATCTTCATTCATTTCTTCTTCGATACCATCTAGACCTTCAGCGGTCTCTTCACCTCCTTGTTCTTTATTAGCTCGTTGATCCTCATCAGCTAATTCATCTTCGGAAGGAGGGGATTCGTCGTCATTTAAATTATTTTCAGCAACCTCAGGTTCCTCTTCCGGTTCATCAGCTTTATTATCAGATTGGTCCATATCCATGTCGATATCTTCCATTTCTTCACCATCTTGATCTTCATCATTTTCATCTGCGTCGGATTCTTCGATGGTCTTTTCTTCTTTAAGGTCCTTGGTGTTGTCTTCATTCTCGTCTTCTTCTTCTTGTTCCTCAAGATCTGAATTCATAGTATCATCTTCATCTTCGCCATTTTCTTCATCTTCATCCGCATCTAAATTCATATCTTCTGGAAGATCCATGGTTTCAACTTCAGGGGCATTTGTATCAAGTTCTTGTCCTTCTTCCTCTCTAACTTCATCCTCTTGCTCACCAACATCTTCTTCATTTTCGGCCTCACTATCGTTTTCGACATCGTCTGCGTTCTTGTCCTCATCAACGTCCTGATCTTTTTGTTCTTCCATTTCTTGGTTACTTTCCTTTTCACCATTATCAGCGTTATCACCGTCATTTTGTTCATCTTCAGCTGCTTGAACATCTTGATCATCTGTCTGATTCATGTCCTTATCGGAATTCTTCTCCTTCGAATCATCTTCAGGCTTTTCATCCCACATCTTGTCATCAATGGCATTTGGATCGTCTTCATCAATATCATCGATCTCCTCATCTAATTCATCTTTCTCTTCTTCATCCAGTTCATCTTCTTTATCTTCTTGATCGGATATTTCTTCGACATTACCAGCCATATCACCCTCCATATCAACCGCATCTTCTTCTTCAGATTCGTCTTCCCTTTCATCTTTATCCTTCTGTTCTTCATTTGCAGTTTGGGCATCCTCAGTTAAATCTTCATCTTGATCGACATCCTTAGAATTGTTCTGTGCACCTTCACCATCACCCAGGCCTGTCCCTTCATGTAAGTTTTTATCATCTACTTCCTCAGAAGGAGGCTCTGGAGAACAGAACCCATTCTTGGCCAAATTATGTAAAATTACTGACAAAACATAAGTACCATGAGCTGTTTGAGAATAATACTTTCTTGCCTTCTCCAACACAATTCTCATCATTGAATAGTAATTATTAATGATCGGCATGGTAAATGTAACTAGAGCTCGGATGAGTCTAGACTCGTCAGTGGTAAAATTAGAGCTCTTCAACAAATTCAAAGCATTTTCAATGTTTCTTGTAATATTTGATGAATGCAGTAATCTCACATTTGTCATGATTTTTTTGGAGGTTATCAATAGCCAGTTATCTTCTTCATCTGTAATGGACAATGTACCATCACTAACAATCTTCTGGAAGGCTAATACAATAGAGGTAAATATTTTGCGGAATTTTTCATCAAAATCCTCTATAGTGGTGTGGCAAACTTCAATTTTTTCTTGTTTTGATACTGTTTGCTCTTGCAACCAATTCAATATTAGCTCATAAACGAAATAAGATTTAGAATCTCTTTGTTCATTCAACTTCGTAATAAACTGGTGAATAAGGGAATTGAAGTCATTTAGTAGCGTCTTGGTTTCGACATCAAAGATTTTCTTTTCAGAAATTTTTGAATGGAGTGAAACAATTTTTGATTTGAAAACTTCCAGGAAGTTTGAATCTTCCTTGACTGAACCAGGTTTAGCAATAATGGCCAAAGTTGTTTTTGCATAGTCAATTAAAAATGGTAACCAATTAGAAATATAAGAGGCTTGATCAACTTCCGAGATCAAGGAAGAATGGTATAATTCACTCTTTGTGAAACATATCTCCTCTAAATCGCTGCGAAGTTCTAAACATTTCTTGTAATTCAAAGCTAGGGTGAGTAAAGGTTTTCTTGTAGTAATCAACGAGAAAATCAAATTTTCAGTAACAGCCATACCCTTCTCTAAGGTTGGCACTGGTATATCATCTGTCGGACCTGCAATAGCGTTTCTAAGACGTGGTAAAATATCTAGGATTCGGTAAAACGATAAGTCGTATCCTTCTAAAACTGTTCCATCAAAATTCTCTGAATTGGCTAATATAGCAGTGGATGTCGCTTGGACAGCATGAATATCCTTTCTAAAACTTGTTTTTAACCCAATTCTTCTCAGTTCCTTTATAGAATCGCTTAGCATTTTCCCTTTTTGGGCTCGTAATGATGCTAGTTTCTTCTTGTGTTCTTTGGCGTAAACCTTTGGCGTTTCATCACGTAATCTGTCAGCTTCTTTGACGAAGTCAAGGGCCAATTCACCAAAGTCAGGGAATTCTTGCCTTTTTATTTTTTCAGCATAAATTTCCATGTTTTCATTTACTCTATCGATGTTCCTCAAAACATCGGATCTGGTTGACCACGTAGAAATATCATTCACGATCACTTTAGCACTATCTAAACGGAGTTCTCTGTAATGTAAACTCCGTATAGATGTCAATTGCAAAGATGACTTTGGGTTAAAAGACAATCCACTCTCCACTACGGTCATAAGAGTTCCAGAAAGTAAATCACGATATTTTCTAACGAATTTGTAGAGATTATTATGTGATCGACGAGAACTTTGTTTTAGGGCATCAACATTGACATCCTTCCAACTGGCTAGCAGAATTACTTCTGTCAAGTCTTTTTCTAATGATTTCTTACCTCTTGCAATATGGTCATCCACAATTGGTTTGAACTGTCTATAAAAGGAAGTTATATTTGAAAGGGCGGATGCAATGTTTGAATTGGACAAACCTATTAAAGTAATATGTTTTCTGAAAGATTCAACTAGTTTTAAACGTGAATCAAATTCACCAAAGGTACTTTTACTGAAGAAAATGTTCAAAGATTCCAATAGTGATGTTTCTTGGTGGTTTTCTTTTCCAGAATCTATACCTGCCACATTTGCAATAATAATAGTCTCAAACAAATAGAACCACCATTTTCCAACAGATTTTTTAATTTTTTCATCCTCAGATGCAAATAAACCGCTCCAGGTGCGTAATTCTAGCTTTCTCCATGATACAATCAAGTCAGTTATTTCCTTAATATATTTGGCTAGAGAAACTTCCGAAGAAGCGTACTTCTGCCATTCAGTCATAAAAGTGTAAATTTGTTCAATTTTTTGAAGTTGTCTTGCAATAGGAATACTAGCTGGATATTCTAGGAATTCCTGGCAAATTCTGAAAAGTTCTTTCAATGTTGCATGTTCAGGCCACTGTTGTAATAGCTCTGATGTGTATTTCCATAATTTATCAATGATGCGGATTGCTTCTTGAGATTCTGAGACGGAAGAGTCTCTATAAAAATCAAAAGTACTAGTTTTTTCAGCAGTACTAAAGGAATTAATCTCCTGGGAAAGTCTATTAATAATAGCAGTCAGTTGTGAACCTTTTAATCCTTGGGATTTGAATCTTTTAGTTTCTGAAATCAGAATCTCAGATATGTAAGACCCCTTATGTATTATGCTCGAAACGTTCTCACTTGAGTCTTCATCAAATAATCCCATATAAGCTACAGCAATTTTATAATATAACTCATTTAACTGTATTTCCGAATTATTTGCTTCATCCTCATCTAGAGTAAGAGCATCCTCGTAATCTGGGAACATATTTTTGAAATCTTTCTCATAATCATCGGAGGAACCTTCAAATCTAAAAATACTGGCCTTCTCCTGAGATTCCTGTTCTTCTTTCAAACGCCTTAACGACCACCTATAATATAGAATGTGTAGAGTTTTGTTGAAGGTATCAAGCATACATTTAGATTTTCCATGTATTTTGAAGAGCTCGATGAAGTATATTAAGATTTCTTCTGTTGACAATGTGGTCATCGTTGTCTTCTTCAGGAGCAAAGAAAGTTTGCCGAAAGTCTTGTTCAGGTTATTCATATTTGTGACCTCTAATGGATCTATAGCCCATAACGAAGAAATATCAAAGGTCTTAGAGTGCTCAATCTTTCCACGTCTTAGAAGGTCAAACCCAAACTTCATACTTAAAACATAACCTGCAAATATGTCGTTTAAGTCAGAATATACTCTGTAACCCGTTTCCAATCTATTTAAGAAGTGAGAAGTATTTTGCTGGAACATCATATGCCTATCATTCGAGACATTATTCCACTTTTGGAAGGAAGACATCAATCCCTCAGCTTGAGCAGACGAAACAGTAGAAGTTAAAAATGCCGACCACTCGTCAAATAATGAATCAATAGATGATTGTGGACGGAAAATTTTTGGCTTCTGAGGAGCTTCCATGGGAGAAGTATGATTGAATTGTCTTTCCATGAGTATAACTTTATCACCACTTGTAACTCTCCTCATTGTCGCCAAATCATTTGATAATTCATTAACAAATTCCTTGTGTTTGCTAAAGACATCGTACATAACATAATCATGTACTGCTGGGTCATATGGTAGATCTGGTGCATATAAGTCAATTAAACCGGCTCCAAACAAAATCCAAGCCTTACCTAAAACCTCTATATCAGTTCTATCTTCTGTCATCTGAAGCGCAGGTAAAATATAATAGTCAAAAACGGACATGCTATGTTCTGATAAACAACTAGCTAAATCTGTTTTCAGCGTGGCTTCGCAGAATTCTGTTTTAGTATGTGCAATGATGATTTTTTTTATCCAATCCTTCAACATTTCTGCAAAAACTGTTTTTTGATCCTTCAAAATCAATGGTGCCACCTCGCCTGTAGTGCTTATAAGTAACTTTGCATCGATTAGAGTTTGGTAAATTTGGTTTCCGGAAAAATTCCTGAAAGAATTTGTCTTCAACAGTATATTTTCAATGAAGCTTGAATCAAATAATGAGTCTGTATAGGATATAACCTTACCATCTACTACTGGCCATAGCTGATCTAGAATTGAAGGCGAAGAATAATTGTTTGCCAAAAATTTTGTTAACTTAAACGTAGATATTGAAGAGAATGGAGCAGCAGTGTGGATAACTTGTAAACAATCTTCAGTACTTGCAAATAAAAATCTTAAAATTGTGTCAAATTCACTAATAAAAAAATGTTTCCTTTTGACCAAAAATTTATCTGATATAGTTTTCAGGTTCTCAATTCCATCTTCTAGCTTCGACATTAAGTCCTTGAAGGCACCAGTATTGCCTGTTAATACATCTTCATATAAGCTTATAATAGCACTTTTTATTTCGTTGATTGCAGAATATGAATCGGTAAATTGAAGAACAGAAATATCATCAAATTCTTTGCATAAAACTTGTAAATCCTCCAAAAATGTCCAGGCTTCTTTCGTAGCGGGGTATTTATTCCTAAAAGAATCCCATAATATTGACATAGACTGGCCTCTTTTAAGTTGTAGTGTAACATCGAAAGAATGGGAAATCTTCTCGTACTCTTCGGAATCTAAACCTTCCTTCTTAGCGGAAGATATCCAATCAGAAAGAAGATCTTTATAAACTCTTAATCGAGCTTCATTTTTGTCTGCAGCTGCCTCAAAAGCACTGGATAGTATTACTGAGAGCTTGTAAAGAAGTTCATAGTTCTGAGAAGTACTGAATAATCTGTTGCTTTTAATGTAGCCAATCATTGAGCTGTTCAATTCACAAAGAACTGTAAAAATTGGGATACGTGGGGGGTTCTTAATATGACGCCCATTATTCATAGCTGCTGCTTGTTCTATATAAGATAACTCATCTATTTTTCCTGACAGAGATTTCTGGTTGGTAAAGTCCAAATTCTTCAGCGCCTCAGTGATAAGTTTTGTAGCAGTAAGTAAATATACTGGTTCAGCAGAAGAAATATTAGGACAAGTTTTCGCTATGGTAGGAAGTAGATAAGTATTCACTAAAGGTTGCAAAGATTGTTCGGTTACGTTATCCACAGCTATCTGCAAAATTTCTTGTATGCGTAATTGTGCGGGTGCATATAGATCATTCATTCTTTGAATAACATTCATCTCATTCAATAGATTGAGCTGCGATTCGAGTTCAGCTGCTATATTTTTCTTTTCATAAGCTGGAATAGCTCTTATATTATTTCCCCATGCCCTGATCATGGCCAATTGGTTAATTGGGATAACATTGAAGAGAGTTTCAGTCATTGCGTTAACGCCTGAGTATGTGATAATATCGTGAACCTGAGCAATATCATAAGCAGAGGATAAATATGCCGGAATGAATTTTCTCATAGGAACTGATTCGGCTCCTTCAAATAGGCACAAAGATTTCATCTTGGTAGAGATATCACTTCTTTCTTCTTCAATTTTGTCTGTTGGGTATCCCAAAATTAATCTATCAAAAGATGTAGCCCTTTCTTTCAGTTCATCAACGAAGACTTCAATACCTCTGTTCCTCATTGCCCTTGATAATTCACCGTATTTAGGATCAACAGTTAAGAAGAGTCTAAATTCAGGATGTGGTTCAATAACACGTGGCTCTCCGTCTTCTTGACTGCATTCATTTATTAACAGTGTACCATCTGTTTCTAATAAGGAATTAAGTCTATCTAAGACTGATGGAGAACATAAGTTTGCATTGTCTAAAACAAGCCAATGACCTTCTTCGACGGCTTTCACTAGCATCCCATCGAACCATTCAAATCTTACAGAATCCTCTTTATCCATTAGTTTGTCTAAAGAAAGTATTCTCTCTTTCAAGGTGTTCAATTTTTCATTGGACTTGAGGTGCGTCAGAGCATTATCAAAGCTTAATTTAAATGAGTCGAAGGTTTCGGAGGTGATGACGGTATTTTCTAAAAGCTGCAACAATCTGAAGCAAGAAGTAAATGCCTCTAATTCTTGGTCAAGAACTCCGAAGTTGAATGTTAAGATTTCACGCAAACAAACGATAAGATCGCTGGTAATATAGGATATTTTTCTTGTTATATCTACTTGTTCATAACCACCCAGGATATCCATGCTATCGACATCACTATTCATTGAAAAAGTCTCTACCTTTTTACCAACAATGGAGGCAACAAGTTCAATAATACCCGTTTTTCCTGAGTTTGTTGGGCCAACTAGAATCAAAGGCCAGTTGTTATTGATACACCTTAGAGTAGATTCGTAGATTTCTATGTTAGTTTCCAGCATAACAAATTGTTGGCTCATTGGATAATGGTATGAACCATTTCTTATAGATATTTCGTTGTTTGTTTGAACATAATCTGGTTCAATTTTGAATACGTTATCGGTATCTACATTTGCACCGAAGATATTTTCAATCAAATCCTGAGCTTTAGTTCTATCAGATGGATTACGGAATCTTTGCTTGACAATAATGTTTAAGAAATCAACAGCGTCAGCTATTTCATAAATGGAACGTTTATTCATCAATTTCAGCCATCTCAAAGTATCTCTAAGATTGAACTCCCATGGTGCACCTTGAGATGCCCATTTCTTCTTTCTGACTATTTCGTCTTCCAAAGTTGACATAAGCTTGATCATATTTGAGCTGACTTCGGGGTTTATCTTTGGATAAAGATGAATTGCAATTAATGATAGATCAGTAGCAGTTAAAACGTCGATGTAAACAACACTGAAACGATTTACAAAGGATTTAGGCAATCCCTTTCTTCCACCACCTTGATACTGAGGATTTTGGGCGGCAAAAACTAGGAAATTTGGATGGCAACTAAACGATCTATCCAATTCTGGAATGTAAGCTTCCCCACGATGATCTAAACATGCGTTTAACCCTTCTAGAACAGACTGCGATGCTAAATTCATTTCATCCAGGAGGACCCATCCACCTTGTTGCATCGCCTTCAAGAAAGGAGCATCTCTCCAAACAAATTCACCACTATGTTCACCTGGTGAATCGGAACCAAATAAATCAACAAGGTCCGTTTGTTCAGATAGGTTGATACGAGTTAATTTATTACCAGTAATGTCTGCCAAGGCAGTGATTAAACTTGTCTTCCCAACACCAGGGCTACCCTCTAGTAAAATTGGTTTATGAACCTGCATTGCTCTTACAACTCTCATCAGATTCGCAGTCGTGGTTGGGGCTTCAAGATTAAATGAAGGAGAATCATTAATGCTATTGATTCTATCAAGCGAAAATGATCCTATTTTGAGTATGCTTGGTGTGATATCAATGAGAAAATCATCAGAAAAGTATCTTGAAAGATCATGGCCACAGATTGAAGATAATTCATCAATACATTCACGTTTTAAGGTTCTCAAAGAAGTCTCATCTTCTGCTAGATAGGCAGTATTGTTTGTACCTAAAGAGTCGACAAAAACCATTGAAGCACCGTGCACTAGTACAGCATATGAATCCAAGATTTTTGGATAGGTACTATTAATAAATTCAACCCAAGCAAGAATGTCTCGGAGAGAAATGATACCATTGGTAGTATTTCCCCCACCAAATTTCATTCCGAACCACTCAGAAAACTGGACAATTGTGGAACTTAAATGACGGAGGTCAGGATTTAACCTTGAAGAAACTATCAAACCAACATCTTCGAAATTTTCCATAGAAGGAACCCAGATTTCGGTAAAACGATTTCTCAGCGCTGGAGAAAGTTCTTTCTTACCATAATCACCACCTGGGTTCATTGTAGCAAAAAATTGAAAACCATCAGTGGCTGTTACGAATGAATCAACAGCACCTTTCTCTGCCAAAAGTAAGCTCCTTTCAGGTTCCAAGACACTATTTAGTCTTTCAAGAACTGAGTCGTCAGCCAAAGATATTTCATCTAATAGGAAAAAATTACCACTTTTCAAAGCATGAACTAATGGCCCATCTGACCATTCGAACAAGATATTCAAACTATCTTGCAGCTTTCGGATTTCAGCATGGAACTCATTTGAGATTGATCTCTTATCAGCCTTTGCGTAAAGGGTCAGCAAAGTATCTAAATCAGGTACATTCTCCTCTGGAATGATCTCCAATGCATTCAATATTACAGAGGCCAATTTCGCTTGCAATTCAGATCTGTTACGGATTGGTCTCTGAGCACCTAATATATCACCTGTTTCAGTATTTTGATGAGCATTTAATGTAATCAGCTCTTTATGCATAAAAGAGCCTAATAACTGGCATATCGTTGTCTTACCACAACCGGTTTCCCCGACTAGTAACACTGGTTCATTATTTTGTAAACATCTAGAAACCAATACAGCAAGACGACGCAGTCCTTTAGTCCAAACAACGGAATTCAGTGATTGTAATGAGAAGTCCTCGAGAGAGGAGTAAAATTCGTCCATGTTGAGTGTTACTTTCATGACCTTCTCTAATATATTCTTAACCACCACTTTTTCCTGAGGTGTTCTACATCTTTCTGCCAATAACATATATCCATTTGCCGCAAGTTCCTCGTATCCAACGGCATCTCTTAATGCCCAACGGAATAAATCACGTAAAGTGGCAAAACTATTCTTCTGTTCGAAAAGTCTTGAAGCTGATCTTTCGATGGACAGCTGACGATAAACTTCAACGATTTTCTTGGCATACGTTGGAGCAATTTTACAACGCTCGCGTAAAATAATTTCCAATTCATCTTGAGGTATATCATCGAAGTGTAATTCTAAGAAACGGTTTCGAAAAGCCCTCGATAGGATTTTACGACCACCATAAAGACCAGGTGGATTTTGAGTAGCAAAAAGCATAAAATCAGGATGTGGGTGAACAATTTCCTGGGTTTCAGGTATAAATAATTCCCTATTGTCGTCTAATAATCTGTTAAGTGCTTCCAACACATCTGTGGGAGCTAAATTCAATTCATCCAAGACAATCCAATAACCTTTTCGGAGCGCTTCCACCAATACACCTTCTCTAAACGAAAGTTTCCCAGTTTCATCGGTGATATAGGTACCTAAATATTCTTGTAAGTCGGTATGCTCGTGATTGTTGATACGAACAAATTTATGACCTGTAATGTCAGCTAGGTATTTAATCATACTTGTTTTCCCAGCAGAGGTTGGACCCTGAACTAAGACTGGAAATCTTCTGCCAGAAGTAGCCCTAACTAGGTTCATCATATTCTTTTCAACAAATGGGGTAATAATGTAATGAGATTGATCTTTTACTTCTTCTTGTCCTCGTTGCATCCAAAAATGGTTGAATTGTATATAATCATCACCAGGAGAAGGAACCAACTGAGACAAGACCGATTTGACATTTTTCAATCTACCTAGGGTATATTTCATTATTATTGGTTCTAATTGTGCCTCCGATTTCTGATCAAGTAATGTTAGGAAACTCATACAAAAACCATCGTATAAAGAACGGCGTAGACCATAGATTTTAACAATATCACCCACATAAAGAAGGGTCCGTGTCAATGTACGGATACTGAAGTGAGGTTTTTGATTTGATCCATCAACGATTTGGTTATTATCTGCCAATCGTTTGGCTTCTAAGTATAATTCAGCGATGTCATTGCCAATCCATTCATCACTGACACTAAATTTACCAATATATTTATCAATGATGGAAAGTAAATCTGTGATATCACGATCTGGTGAATGAACATATATTTCAGTGAACCTGGACCTTATACCAGACGGTAGGTCCTTCTTCCCGACATCAGTTGCTGGATTCATACATGCAAATATTCTAAAATCAGGATGGGCCTTCACAGGTTCTGCATCCCCCTTCTCTGAAAGAAGAATACTCCTACTAGACTTTTCGGACAACAAATCGGAGATACTTTCGAGGGTATCAGCGGATGCCAAATTAACTTCATCTAATAATAACCAGTCACCATTCCTTACAGCCTTCACCAATGAACCTTCGACGAAATTAAACACAAAGGAATTCTCGATAGAACTAGATTGAGCTTCAAATTTGGCGACCATTTCATGGAATTGGTTCCATTTCTCGAGAAGTATTTTCTTTTCATGACAATCAAGTCTCCGCTTCTTTTGAGTGGTCTTCTTCTCGTTATCTTCTTCTTTAGAATCATCATTTTCATCCGATTTTAATATATTCTGGGCCATTTTATATGCTTCATTCCACAGTCTAACAACATGTTTCCATTGACCCTTATTGAAACATTTATGTAACATCTTAGAGAATCTTTCATTTTTCTTTAACGAGAAGGTGGCAATAAAAAGAGTTTCAAACGTTTCTTGTACAGGTACTGCAATAGTCTTTGAATTTACGGGTTTATAACCCCCCAATAAATCACCAGTTTCAGTCTGTTGAGAAACATTGATAACAGTTAACGTCTTATTCATCATTTTGGCTACTTGCTGGACGACAGTGGTTTTACCTGTACCTGTTTCACCTACCAGAAGGACAGGTTCTGTCATTTGGATAGAAACTGCTATTTGTTCCATCAATCTTAAGGAATGGTTCGTTAATGCAAACGAAGTGCTGTTCATTGATCTTTTTTGAATTGAAAGTTTGGCCTTCGGTAGAAGAGATCTCCCAATTCTAATTTGATCATTCATATTTTCAAATTTAGGAACATGTTTTGATAAAAATAAAGAAATTCTTGAAGATGCGATTTCTAGGGATTCCCCTATGCAATGGATTAAAGGCTCTAACGCTTTAACTTCACTAATAGCACCAGCAAAACAATCTGATGCCTCAGCAAATATGCTATCATAAATTGAAGATTCAATTAACTGATCAGGTTTAATAATATTATTATTGGCAAACAACGCGTCTAATCTATGACATAATTTCATCAGATCCCTGACAGAAACCACTCTTGCGTGGGCACCCCTATTAAGTGAGATAAATTTAGGGTTTAAATAAACTTTCTTGACAGCTTCGTATGAATGTATTAGCTTTGGAATGAGTTGGGATAACACTGGGTATCTTTGGCACAAAATCTTCTGTAAATCTTCTTCTGAAGGTTCATCCAAATGAATAGTATTCCAAATTCTCATACCTATCATATTTAAGTTGAGTTCCACACCCGTTGTATCATGTCTCTTAATATTATCGTCGCTAACTCTCACTGTGGATATTAGTTGGAACCCATTGGCAGCTTTAACAGTTTCACCTCTCGATGGGATTGTCAATTCACGCTTTTCTAAAAGAGATAATAATATGGATAGAACCTCAGTTGGGGCCTTGTCGATATCTTCAATAAGAACCCATCTACCCTCTTTAACTGCTGTAGTCAATACACCAGATCTCCATTCAAAAGTACCCGGTTTTTCACCAGAAGTATAAGTACCAATTAATAACTTTGCATCAGTTTGTTCACCTAAATGGATCTTAACTATGGAGTCATGACAGCCAATATATTTACTCAATTCATTAATTAAAAAAGTTTTCCCGGCACCTGCCCTACCTACCAACATGACTGGATCGTTATATTGGAGCTTCTTGGCCAAATCGCGTAAGGCTGATACAGTTTTGTCTGTTGGAACATATTCTAATGGGTATTCCGTTGAGTCTCTTACTGTATTAATCTTAGGGACTAAGACTCCACAAATGGAAACAACGTTGGCGTTGAGGTCCTTCGACTGAATGGTAAAGTAATTGTGAAGATGATTATCCGAGGGAGAAAAGCATTCGGACACTTCTGGTAGTTTAGAGAAATTAGTAAATCTTTTAGCCTCATTTAATTCTAAGAATTTATAATTGGCATGCAAATTTGAATCATATGAACCGATCAAGTTATCATCTGATGAGATATGAGTTTTGATGGCTTTATTCAAGGCTTGTTCTCCCATATCTAAATAGAGGGAAAGGATTTTTATGGCCAAATATTTGGTAATTTCTGTGGAAAAGTTGTTGAGTTGATTGTTGGCAATTAATGAATATAATACATCTGGTTTAATATATTTGGCAAATATTTCTTTATTCTGGTACAATAATCTATAATAAGATAATAATACTTTGGATAATTTTGATTCACCTTGACTTGAAGGATTTTGTAAAATGGTGATGAAGTGATCATTTTCTCTATCTAAAAATTCTTCAATAATGGATGTCGACAATGGATAAATCGTAATAATACTAGCAGCAGACTCTAGGACTTTGATGGAATTACCCTTACTTAAGATATTAGTCCAATTTGATAAAATTTCCAAAAAGATAGATTTGTAAACGAATAAATAACCAGTGGTATTTTCATCGTTCAAAATTATGGTTGATAATTTAATTAAATTTTCCTTAGGAGTTGCATTTTGATCGAACTGGAAGAAGTTCTTCACAGGTTCATCTGGGAAAGTGGTGTTGAAAAGATTGTATCTTTCTTTAATGGCGTCTAAATCCAACAGAATAGAATCTTGTGGCATGATACAGGACTTTTTAAGTAATAATCAATACCGATGGTAACTTATCTTTTGTTCTTCTTCTTGGAATTTTCTAATAACAAAACACACTTGTAATGACTTTTCCCGAGCAATAATCCCCTTTGGTGTTATCTACTCTTTAATTAAAGACAGGATCTTTAATCGTCAACATCTATTCAAGGATTAGATAAATAAATTTCACCAAGCTCATCGCCTAAAATTTTCACCGTGGAAGACGAGTCGCCCAAAAAAAAAAAAAAAAAGTAAGCCTGATGAAAAGTACTTCGACAAATATAGAATAAGATAAAAGATTGAAGAAGGGATACCTGAGTTTGGGAGATGTATAAAAGAGAAGTTTTGGTCTGGAAGATATGACCGTACGTCCTGTTTCTCTGGCTAACTCACCGGCTGGGTTCCATGATAGACATAAGATTCTAGAAAAGTTATGCACAACTTTGATTAAATGCAAACCGAGGGCCCAAGTTGATAAAGTTCAAAAATTGGCTGTTGAACTTGAATCTCGTGTTGCTAGAAGGAGCAATAGTAGCCAATCATATAGGTTCAATATGAGTATATTGCTACGTGATGTGATGAAGTTTAGGGGCGATTTATCTAAAATTGTCATTGCCGGAAAGCCTCTTGTAGGTACTAGTAATCAATCCAAAAGAGAGCATGCTCATCTAAATTTGAGTAAAAATGAAGTGATGGAAAAATTGAAGACTTTAATCTTGGATAAGAGGGCCCTGAAGGCCAATGGGTTCGCTATTGCTGAGGAGGACCAGGAAGCTGCTATTGAAACAGAGGAGAAAAGTTTGGAATATGTATTGTGTTCTAGATGCAGTACGAAATTCAGACGGGAAGATGTCATGGAGAAAACTTTGTGTAAATATCATCCATCAAAAAAAATCTACAATAGAGAGACGAAAATTCATGAATATCCTTGTTGTGGAGAAAATACCACATCTACCTCCATTCTTCGACTTGGTTGTCAACAATTCCATTTCCATGTATTTCGAGATGAAACTATTGAGAATTTACGATCGAATTGGAAATTTATACATACCTCCGATGCGAAGGGAGACGTGAATGTCTTAGCTTTAGATTGCGAAATGGCATTTACATCCTTAGGTTATGAAATGGTTCGTTTAACTATAGTGGATTTTTTCACTGTAAAGACTGTATTTGATGAGTTTGTCAAACCATTGGGTAAGATTGTTGATTTGAATTCTAAATTTAGTGGGGTACACGCAAAAGACATGGAAAATGCTCTGACATTTGAAGCTGTGATGGAGAAGATATTGACACCGCATCTGATTAATGGAAATAGTATATTGATCGGACATGGGTTGGAGAATGATTTGAATGTCATGCGGATAGTTCATGATAAAGTTATTGATACTGCGGTGATGCATTCAAAGGGCAAATTCAAGATGTCCTTGAAAAACCTGTCATTTGAACTTTTAAGTAGAAAGATTCAATCTGGGGAACACGATAGTTCAGAAGATGCCATTGCTTCGATGGATATAGTGAAGGCAAAAATTGGCATGTCATTGACTCAGGTGGATTGGAATTGAGCATATTCACCTCATGGCCTTAATCAGCAAGTTTTAGATGAGTGACTCAAGACCTATCTTGTTATTTATTTAGTCCTGTGTCCTTGCATATATGGACACTCCAAAATGGACGCTATATATCGATGATTAACCAGATAAAAGAGTATGTTTATGAAGTTGACTTCATATGTTGATTCAATATTTATTTATAAGAAGGTTAAGATGCAAAACAATGAGTATGTTTGGAGGTTCGCTTGTTCTGGTACAGCATTCTCTAAATCTTTATTCAAGCTATAGGAAATCAGTGTCCTTAAACATCTTATACAATCTAAAATTAAAATTATAGAAATATGTAAAGTCTCGCACCGAGAGGGAGAACCATTTTTCAAAACAGAAAAAGCGTCCCGAGGCAACCCCTCGTGGACATTTGGTCAATTTGAAACAATACAGAGATGATCAGCAGTTCCCCTGCATAAGGATGAACCGTTTTACAAAGAGATTTATTCGTTTTTTTTGAGTTTCTTGATGAGAGCGAGTTATAGTTGATACTAAGGAAGCACCACGCAACTTTGTTAATTGTTTGTTGTGTTGTTTTTAACTGAAACAGAGGTTTATCAACCCCACGTTCGATCCTCATGCAGTACTAATTTTTTTTTCTTTCTTTTCTCTTCTTCTTCTTAAAATTACATAATGTCGGATAAAAATATATAGATGACATATAAGGGCCCTTTATATAAATTGAATCAACTTATTGTATTCCTTGATTCCTGAAAATGATTCTGCCTTTATGGCAATCAAAATCATTTGACCATCCTTGACACCCAATTTCCATAATGATTTGGTTAAGTAAAGTTTCACACCTGGTGAATATTTAATATCATTCTTATCTCTAAAATCGATGACATTTTCATTATACCTTGTGTCATTAATCAAAGAGCAAATATTGGGACATTTAATACCATTGACTTGCAAATCGCAAATGGAGATGCATGCCGGTAGTATTAAATGAGTAGTCTTTGTTGGCTTTTCCTGTGAATCCGATGTCTTCTTCATGGTAGTGGCTTCCACTTTAAATTGAGATAATTTTATATTTTGATTTGATTTTGTTAGTAGTGGTGTGGCAAAGACGTCTTCAAAAGTTTTTGCTAAATCTCCTACCAAGTCCACATGAATCATTTTGTTTTGCTTGTTGAACGTTAGTGTACATTCCGTGGAATCCATTTGAAAGATCAAATCACGAGAAAATTCATCCACGTAGGGTCTCTTGTAACTCACTAATGCCCAAGGTTTAATCTTCTTACATGAAGAGTTATCAGATTGACAACTACTATTATTTGTCTTTAATTTTTTCATGGCAGGTTCATCTGTATCACTGGTACTACAATTAGTTCTATTACCCACATTTTCCAAACATTGATTTAAAGATGATGATGTAGTGGAAGTTGGATTATTTGCACTATGGAATCTTAACCCTCTCCTTTGTAGATCCTTTAACGGTAAGACAATTTCTTCAGATGTGGATAGTGGGTTATAAACGATATGAGTTTTCAAAAATTTCTGTTCCAAATGTAAGAATCTATAATAACGACATTCTTTCACTAATGAATTTCTCCTTTCATCCGTGAGTTCTAAAATGGCTCCACCCAATAAAGCCAAAAGATCTTTAAAGAATTCCGGTGATCTGGGTACATATGAAGGTGGTAATGGAGATTGGAATAAATTTTTATTTTCAATTCGCTGTTCCACTTCTTTGTAGAAAAGGTCCAATACGACTTGGAAATAATTTTGTGAATCACCATCACGCTTGAACAAATTTTTATGAATCTTGAAGGATTCCCCGCCTACATTGGTGAAATAATACTCACTTTCCCTTAAAGTAGTTCTCAATCTGGGTAGATCGTAAAAGATGGTATCTGTAAATAACATCGTGTATTGGTACTCGTCCTTGATGTCGAGGAAGTAACCTTGTAAATGTTTCAATATCAACTGGAAGATGTCAGCGTCTCTATCGATGAATAATGGGTCTTTTGCTGAATTTCCACTGAAGTATCTGGTGAAGAAATTGGGGGCATCGGAATTTAAAGAGGATCCTGTGACTTGAAAGAGTGTTTGTCCAACTTTTATTTGGTATACGGTGTCTGTAGGGAGGTAAATGTTTTCATTTTCGGAGTTTTGAATATTGATTGTAGTATCTTGTTTTAGTTGTTTGGATTCTAATATAGCTGGTGATGCCATGATTTATTGTATTGTATTGTATTTTATTTTATTTTGGTTTGGTTTGATTTGAGTTCCTTTCGGAGTGGAAAGTCAGAAGAGTTTGTTAAATTCATTTTTTAAATGAAAATGCAAAAATGAATAGTGTAGTGTTAAAATTTGTCATGTCAGCGTAACAATAATTTCACCATTATTAATCCAATTATTAAGGTTTTCTTGACAGATGCATCGCTGCAATTTCACGTAATCCACGGACGGATCACGTTTCGTTGTTCCGAGGGCCGGGTAAACCGTGTCTCCATTAGTAATCACAGCAAGCCCTAATTTCTTCATGTCCTAGGGCATTGCAGGGTTAGGAAAAAGGGTAAAAGGGTGTGGAATTGTCATCAAGATGAATGGCCCGATCGCTGATGGCCCTTAAAATGCGATTCCCTTAGTAATTCCCCTTGACGAAAATGACGATACGTTGACTATCAGGAGTAAAGTACTACGTTTGTTGTAGTGAAGGTC
The DNA here is from genome assembly GCF_000237345.1 of Naumovozyma castellii. Classification (NCBI taxonomy): domain Eukaryota; kingdom Fungi; phylum Ascomycota; class Saccharomycetes; order Saccharomycetales; family Saccharomycetaceae; genus Naumovozyma; species Naumovozyma castellii. Next base: position 668,265 of record NC_016493.1, on the reverse strand, counting down.
CACTGGCAGTACGTAAGGGTGTCTTGTTAGTATGTAGATTACTATCGTTGTCGTCGTGTTAGTAGGGGATGTGAAAAAAATTCAACATGTCCTGTCATTGAACGATGAAGGAAAAAATAATTATATAAAGGAACGACAATATCTATTATACCCTTGACAGTTCAATTGTTCTCCCCTTGATTTGTAGAAGAACCACACACACACACACACACAAACAAACAAACAAACAAACAATAACCAAAACATGTCTGACCTAATTAACAAACCATTCCCATCCAAGGACTTCAAGTTCCAATACATTGACATCTCCCAAGATGATTCCAAGCAAGAATCATGTAAGATGCCACAAACTGTCTCCTGGGCAGATTTCCTAAAGCAAAACAAGACAGTCGTCATTACGGGTGCACCCGCTGCGTTCTCTCCAACATGTTCCATCTCTCACATTCCAGGTTACGTTTCGTACGAGAGTGAATTGGTTCAAGACAAGCATGTGGACCAAGTTGTTGTGTTGACTGTGGACAATCCATTCGCCAACCAAGCCTGGGCCAAGAGTCTTGGTGTTACGGACACGACTCATTTCAAGTTTGCTTCGGATGCCGGGTGTGCCTTGATTAAGACGCTAGGTTTCGAAATGGAAGTCGGCGATAACGTATTCTGGAGTGGTAGATGGGCTATCATTGTTAAGGATGGTAAGATCACTTATGCTGCTAAGGAGGAACATCCTGCTACTGAAGTTACGGTCACGTCTGTTGAGACCATCTTGACCAAGTTGTAATGAAATGTAGTTACGTAAGAAAGTAAGTATCATTTAATAAAATAAAATAAAGATTCAATGTCAGCCTGCTGCATGTTAAAGTATACAATAATATAATATAATAAAAGGACAAATTTATAAATCTATATATGGATTGATAAAAGATGATCAAAAAATATAAGTTAGTAAAAAAAAAAAAAGAAAGTTTTTTTTTATATTATTATATTTTTTTATTATTATTATTGTAAAGTTCTCTGTAAAGAAAAAAAAGAATTTGAATAATGGAGTAATTGTTGGAAATAACTAATAAAAATTATTATATTGTTAATTCTTTAAAATAGAAAAGTGGAAAAATAGACATATAGAAATATTATTTTTTAAAATTTTCAGATTAAACTTACAACAATAGAGCAGCAACACCGGCCATCAAAGCACCAGCAGCTGGTAGAGCCTTACCGGCAGCACCAGAGAAGTGAGAAGAGATGGTGTTAGTCTTGGTAGCAGTAGTGGTGGTGTTCTTAGCTGGAGCGGCAGCGGAAGAAGTAACGTTCTTGGCTGGAGCAGCAGTGGTAGACAAAGGACAGTAAGTAGTGTATTCAGTGACTTCGTTGTTAACGGTGACAGTGGCAGTGGAGACCAAAGCTGGGGAAACAGTTTCCTTACAGACGTGGTTTTCACAGTCAGTGATAGTGACTAAAGTGGTAACATCCTTGTGGGTGGTAGCGGTGGTGACGTTAGCGGCGGCGGAGGCGACAGCGGCGACAGTGGCAATGGTAGCGACAGTAGAGAATTGCATTTTAAAAGTTAAAAGTTTGTTTGTTGTTAAAGCGAATGGCAGAAGATTGATTTCTTGGGGATATGTAAGGGAACAAAAGAAGTGAGAGAGAGAGAGATGGAAGTTGTAATTAAGAATCCACCAACAGGGATGTATTTATATAATTGGGAAACCTCACTGGGACGATAACGACGCTTGTCAATCTCTCTTGTCTTGTCCACCGTGTTTCACGTTGCGCAGAAACACGGGCAGCCTCTCGAGCGAAAAAATTTGCTGGTGTTTGTGTACGTATTTCTTTTTCCGGGTCCCGAGAAGAGCCCGCACAACGCGTCACGTCGCTGGCGGTGGGGCTTTCCGCATTAGGAAAGAGGTCACCGCGCCCTTGCGTTTTCGCGGCATTTTGGGCTGTCTCGAGGCCCTGCGGCACCGTCTGGGCGCCCGGGGGCTGCCCCACCCACACACCGCAGCGAACCCTGGCGGCGTTTCCCCTTCGAGGAAAATGCCAAGCCCGCCATCGCACGCGACTGTTATTTTTGGCAACAGCAAGCTCAGTGAGCGCGTTGTTTATTCTCCGAAACTGCCTTTAACTGTTTGGTTGGTTTTGTGCTAGTTTCTGTGAAAATTACTGGTTAATTGCTCATGGGAGAAACAAATCTTGCTATTAATAAGCTGTTCGTCGATCGGCGCTATGTAACGCCCGTACAAACTGGCCAGTATGCAAGGGTCCCTCCGGACAATTAATTGCACAGCATCTTTAATTTAAAAAAAATACGGGGGGCCCTTATTATTGCTATCTGGCAATCTTGAATAGTGTGATAGTCAACTGAGATTTACTAACGTTACAGGAAAATGCAACAAAATAGATGGTGCATGCGTGATGTGTTCTATTTACTATTATTTTTATTGGCTTTTGGAGGTGCCACCTGGGCCCACTTCAATTCATGTCTGACCTTGTTTCAATTATTTTTTTTTTCTGCCGCTTAGGTAGCCTAATGCTATCATGACATTTGCCTTGGGAGAATGCCCCCCCCCCCCACCTAAATAATAAAAAAAATTGGGGAAAAATTATTATAACAAAATCACTCTTCTAGTGTACCGACCCCCTCAAATCATGTCCCAGCTCATCTCCTGTACATATTTTGTTTAACAATTTGCCATTAAAACACTCTTATTATACACGGGCATTTCTTATCACGAACCCGATGGCGCGCTCACCCACACACCCACGCCTATACGCTCGAAGTTGCTTTAACACATACGTATGAAGAGATCCTTTAACAACTATCCATACTATACCAACATCAAAACCTACAAAAAAAGAATCACTAGACAACCAATATCTGCCAGTATTAGCTGCTAACACTACGCTCCAGTACCCATCTTTATTTTCTTTCCACTCAAAGCTAATCAAAACCAAACCAAAATAATGGCTACTCACGAGGAATTCATAAGAACTCAAATATTCGGAACAGTGTTCGAGATAACAAACAGATACACCGATTTAAATCCTGTCGGTATGGGGGCCTTCGGGTTGGTTTGTTCCGCTACTGACACATTAACAAGTCAACCAGTCGCCATCAAAAAAATTATGAAACCATTCTCCACCGCTGTCTTAGCAAAGAGAACTTATAGAGAATTAAAACTTTTGAAACATCTAAGACATGAAAATTTAATCTGTTTGCAAGATATCTTCTTGTCCCCCTTGGAAGATATTTATTTCGTGACGGAATTACAAGGTACTGATTTACACAGATTGTTACAAACAAGGCCTCTGGAAAAGCAATTCGTTCAATACTTCCTTTATCAAATCCTAAGAGGTTTGAAATATGTTCATTCCGTAGGTGTCATACATAGAGATTTAAAACCAAGCAATATCCTGATTAATGAAAATTGTGATTTGAAAATTTGTGATTTTGGTCTTGCAAGAATTCAAGATCCTCAAATGACAGGTTATGTTTCCACACGTTATTACAGAGCTCCGGAAATTATGTTGACTTGGCAAAAATATGACGTGGAAGTTGATATATGGTCCGCTGGTTGTATATTCGCTGAAATGATAGAGGGGAAACCTTTATTCCCAGGAAAGGATCACGTTCATCAATTTTCTATCATTACCGATTTGTTAGGTTCACCACCAGAAGATGTCATTAATACAATTTGTTCAGAAAATACTTTGAAATTCGTCACTTCATTACCTCATAGAGATCCAATCCCATTCTCGGAAAGATTTAAAACGGTGGAACCTGATGCTGTGGATTTATTGGGTAAGATGCTTGTCTTTGATCCAAAGAAAAGAGTTACCGCAGCAGAAGCATTGGCCCATCCATATTTGGCTCCATATCATGATCCAACAGATGAACCCGTCGCTGATTGTAAATTTGACTGGCATTTCAATGATGCTGACCTACCAGTGGATACATGGAGAGTAATGATGTATTCGGAAATCTTAGATTTCCATAAGATTGGTGGCGGAGATGGTCAAATTGATACTTCTGCCACATTTGATGATCAAGTTGCTGCCGCCACTGCTGCTGCTGCTCAGGCACAGGCCCATGCACAAGCTCAGGCTCAAGCACAAGCCAAGAATGGTTCCACCTCACAAAATGGCGATAGCAATAATAACACCAACAATAATAATAACAGTGGCAATGGCACTGAAAATAATGATGCAATTTCAAGATTCGCTGATCAAGCAGTTCATTATGCCAATGAGTTTCAACAATAAACCAGACATTTCAAATTCATCATATCATCATCCTTACCCCCTTCCTTCCTTCCTTCATATTTTGCATGCATTGATTACTGTTACTTTGCCACACTAATCTCTCTTAATTCTTTTTCAAATTTTTTTTTCTTCCCTCCCCCTTTTGTAAACTTTATAATTTGATCTATATAAACTAATACCTTAAAAAAAAACTGAAATGCTTTTCTTTTACCTGAGTAGTCTATTCGAGATTTGGTGTGGGAAGTAATTTTTTTCAAAAGTAAGCACTTGAACAAAACTGAAAAGTCGGATTTTTAAAACTAAATTCTGTTCCTCGTGGCCCAATGGTCACGGCGTCTGGCTACGAACCAGAAGATTCCAGGTTCAAGTCCTGGCGGGGAAGAATATTTTTTTTTTTCATTTTTGGTTACTCCTGTCAACTATCTCCCCCAAGATTGATAGCAGGTTTATTCATCTAATAGCCTGTTATTACTAGTTAACTCTAAAGTTTGAGTTTTTATGGTATGTCCCCTCGGTTTCCTTTGACAATATTAACGTCATTCACTGAACAATTTGGACCGGCTAAGAAGAAGGGCCAAGGCGACCGTAATTAAAATACATATACTTGACCAAAACTGGAACACATCTCTTTAGTATTAAAATAATTATAGTTTTTAGAAAGAAAAATGAAAACTTTATTGTTTAGCAAACGCCCAAAATACTTTTGCCTTAAGTGGCTGGTTGCACCTCAAGCTCAATTTGGTCCCCACTTCCCATATTTCAAATTTGGAAAAGCCCGGAAGTGTATACGGGGAATCAATAGCGAGAGCAAGAGTTCTTTTTCTAACACCAAGTTCAGAAAAGAAAAAAGTTTTTTTATTTTAAAGAAACAATTAAATATCTTTTTCCTTTCCTTCTCTTCCCTTTTCTTTGATTTTAAAGCTCAGTACAGACCTATTTTCCATTTCATTTATTATTATTATTTTAGTAAGATAGTTTTGTTATTTAAAGAACATGAAGGAAAATTAAAAAAGAAGGAATATAAATAAAACAATTAAATAAGAAAGTCTCAAAAGTTCTAGTGTTGGAAAGACATTTTCAAAAAGATACTGGTTTCACCAAAGAAACCTTTTTCTTTTCATTTCCTTTGAATTTAAAAAGTATTTAACGATATTTTAATAAAGGTAAGTTAGACCACATACTTTAAAAAAAGTATAAAATATATGGGAGTGTGGTCTAGTGGTATGATACCCGCTTTGGGATTTTCTTCTCGAATATGCGGGTGGCCCGGGGTTCAATTCCCCGCTCTCCCCTTTTTTTTTTTGGATGCTTATATTTTTTTTAAAATAAGATTGAATTATTTATTTTACTTTTAAAACGTTAGATATACTGCAAATACTATTCAAAGTTCCAGTTCCCCTACTTAAATCAATTATAGATCTTCACTATCGTCAAGACTTAACTCCTGTGTTGGTTTAACAATTGACGTCGATTGCTCTGATATAACTTCAGTGAATTGAGTAGCACTCTCCTGCTCAATAGGCTTGTTTACTTTCTCATCATTAATAGATTTAGTGTCACTGTCCTGCTTAATAGATTCATCAACGTTATCATTATGAGTAGGCTCAGTATCACTCTCCTGCTCAATAGATTCGTCCACTTTCTCATCATTAGTAGATTTAGTGTCACTGTCCTGCTTAATAGATTCACCAACGTTATTGTCAGGAGTAGGCTCAGTATCTCTCTCCTGCTCAATAAATTCGTCCACTTTATCATCATTAGAAGATTTAGTGTTATTGTCCTGCTTAACAGATTCACCAACGTTATTGTCAGGAGTAGGCTCAGCATCACTCTCCTGCTCAATAGATTCGTCCACTTTATCATCATTAGAAGCAGATTCAACCAGTACTACTGATTCCTTGTCCCTTTCTGCTGTGTCTGGTGTAGATTCATTATCTTTTACTTCAGCTATTTCGGTCACCTCTTGTCTATGATTCGGGAGGTGGAAACCCAATCCTAAAAGTGCATTCTCAAATACTTTCTTAGCTGGATTTTCAGGCGACGATTCCTTAGTATCCAGTTCCTCTGTAGATAAAGATTGCACATTCTCAGTTTCGTTAGCGGACCCTTTAATCTTCTTTTTATTGAAATAATCTTTCCAGGAGGTCCATACGTTCGGTTGTAATCGCTCTTTACTTGAAGATGTTGATACGATAGACGGTGTTGTAGCTAGCGACGTTTCTGAATGGGTCGTATTGCTATCATCCAACGATTCTGTGGCTTTCAAAAGTATCACTGAATCTTTTTCTGTGGCAATACTATTGTTTCTTTTCAGATTTTGAAATGTTGCAGCTAGTTTTTGTTGAAGGACCTTTAGTGTATCTACCCCATTATATGGATGCTTTGGTGGAAATAAATCAAATAATCTATCATCAGTAATGGTGTTGAATATCTTAAAATTTTGAGTAGTTTCCCATTGCTGTAGCCAATTAATATTGAATAAGTGTATTGGCTTGGAATCCACCCATTCTTCGGGAATCGATTGTGGTATGATAGCGTTCTCCTTACATTTTACAATATAGTCGTAAATTTTCACAGATGATAGTAAACCAGTAAAGTAGTCTTCAAATTGCCATCTTATGAAATCCTCACTACCTTCGTACTGTGAATTTTTAGGTGTCTCCTCATCATTTTCATTCCATGTATCCGTCACCAATGAAACAATGGATTCAATCCATTTCTTGTCATGTGAAGTTAACTGTAATATGGGAGCTAAACTTTTATCAATCAAATCTACTGATTTCTCATCCACATTGATGAAAATGTCACACAATTCATCTCGTTGTTCCGACAAAAGTGAATTTGATGTACCAACAATGAAAAATTTTGTCATTTCAGATTTAATATCATTCACCTGTTGCAAAGGAGTATATGGAGAAAACATACCACCTTTCTCAAATATTTGAAGTGGTAACCCGAGAAACCGTAAGACTGACTGCCTATCACTAGATTTAAATGAATCTGCCGCTTTCAATTGACTCAAATCATTATATAGTAGAGGACTACCAGAATCTTGTAAGTTTGAGATTAGATTAGGAATTAAACTCAACAATCCAAACTGCAAATTACAAAGCAGCTCCACATCACTACCATAAAATATAACTCTTCTCTCCAACAGTAACGCCTTTATTATCAACAAAACATCTTTCTTGAAATCATACAATATCTTACGGAGGCAAAGTCCGACATACAATCCATTATCTACCGAAGAAATTGGTTCCACTTGATTATAAATAGATTTGAGATTTTCACAAAGTGAAATAATAATGCTTTTATCTCCAAAATCATGTTGAAGGAAGAATGCATTAGTGACGATGCTTAGCTTATCTTTGATTTGTCCAAATATAGGTTTCCTAGCAATAACCACTACTGCTTTTTGCACGGTTGATCTAGTCACATCTAAACTCTTATGTGTTAACTTATCACTATCTATCTGCCTGGAACAAGATATCGCAAATAACGTTGTATAATCACTCAATTCATCATCGGGTAAATTAGAGGCACCACCTTGATTCTCGGGGCTACATTTCCTCCTTTCATTATAAAGCAATGTGAAATAAGTGAAAGTCTCCTCAAACGAATGAGATCCATCAGGTAAGGCTTGGAAGGGTAAATTAGGCCATAGTTCGTTCGTATTACAACTATCGGGCAGCCCGTACCAATATTCCACTTCGGGACCTCTCTTATGATGGAAATCCACAAGACAGACTCCCAATATCGTAGGTAATAGTTCACTCATATATGCTGGCTTCTATTTGGGGACATAGGGGGAATCTATGTTGATCGGTACATTTAAGAGAAGATCTAATAAAGATTCGGCGGAGTGAGATGAAATTTTCCAAAGTTAAGGAATTTGAATCCACTTCACTCATGAAAACCACTGAAAAGGAAAAAGTCCACAGGGAAGACCAATTACGAGGGATATCCGACATTGAAGATGACTTACAAGGTGAGCTGTTGCAATGATGGCTCTAATGGAACAGTAGGGACCATCCTGAAATTTGATAACGTTACCATCTTAATTGACCCAGGCTGGACAAGTACGGAGGTTTCGTATGTCGATTGCGTCAAGTACTGGTCTAATTTAATACCTGAGATTGATGTAATACTCATTTCACAACCTACCATTGAATGTCTCGGTGCATACACGTTACTATACGAAAATTTCCTTTCTCACTTCCTTTCAAGAATTGCTGTGTATGCAACCTTACCTGTGGCTAATTTGGGGAGAGTGTCAACAATAGAATGGTACGCCTCTCAGGGGATAATTGGCCCTTTTTTGGATAGCAATAAGATGGAAGTGGAAGATATAGAGGCTGCCTTTGATCATATACAAATCCTGAAATATTCTCAAATGATTGATCTTCGATCAAAATTTGATGGGTTGACATTTTTCGCTCTAAACTCAGGTGTGAACCCAGGTGGATCCATCTGGTGCATTTCTACATATTCTGAAAAATTAGTCTATGCTCCAAGGTGGAACCATACTAGAGATACAATATTAAATGCCGCATCTTTGCTAGATAACATGGGCAAACCATTATCTACGTTAATGCGACCCTCCGGTATTATCACTTCATTTGATAAATTTGGTTCCGTCAAGCCCTATAAGAAGCGTGCCAGGATATTCAAAGATAGCTTGAAGAAAGCGTTGAGTAACAATGGAACTGCGCTAATCCCCATTGATATTGGCGGGAAATTCCTTGATGTATTTGTATTGGTTCATGACTTCCTTTATGAGAATTTGAAGAATGGGATGTTTAATAGATTACCAATACTACTGGTCTCTTATTCTCGTGGTAGGGCCTTAACTTATGCCAAATCTATGTTAGAATGGTTATCCTCGACCCTTCTGAAAACATGGGAATCTAGAAGTAACGAGACTCCATTTGAGTTGGGTGGTAGATTTGAATTTAAAGTGGTGACACCTGACGAACTGAATAGATACAGTGGAAGTTCCAAAATCTGTTTTGTATCCCAAGTGGACCCTTTACTGAATGATGTGTTCGACAAGTTGGGTTCCATGGAACAGACAACCGTTCTTCTAACTTCCAAGTACAACGGCAATCAATACGTACCCTCCATTATGTTTAACCAATGGTCCAAAATGGAAAAGGAACAAGGTGTTCAAGAGGGAGAATCACTTAACTTTGCCCAAACTGTTGCGGTTAAGAAAGTTAGGTTTAGCACCTTGAATGCAGAAGATGTGGAGAAGTTTCAGGAAATGACCAAGCAAAGGAAAATTGAAAAGGAACAATTAAAGAAAGGAGATGATTTTCGTCAGAAAAGTATTACATCTTTTAATGGGGGTCCAACCTCTGGGCAGAATGAAGGTGCTGAAGAGCAAGATGAAGACGAGGATGAAGATGAAGATGAAGACCCGTTAAGTTCAAGAACTCAAGACACACAAAAGTTTCAAACACCTGTCGATGTGATACTTCAGAAAACATCTCTATTAAAACATAAAATGTTCCAATTCCACCCTGTTAAGATAAAAAGAGACGACTATGGTACTATTTTTGATTTCAACATGTTGATACCGAAGGATCAAGAGGAGATAGAAGAAACATCAAAATCAAAGAGAAGAGCTATAATACATTCAGATTCAGCACATGATGAGGATTCATACGATCCTGCAAAACAAATTAACAAGAAACGTAAGGGTACTCCAGAACTAGAAATGAATAATTTTGACAATTTATCGTATCTTGATACCAGCAATACTGTAAAATCTAGATCAGAAACTAACGAGCAGTTGATACTAAGATGCATGATAACATATATTAACCTCGAGAGTTTGGTGGATCAGCGGTCAGCTTCCGTCATTTGGCCCTCATTAAGGGCCAGAAAATTAATTATTCAAGGTCCTGAAGAAGTTCAAGATGAAAAATTAATAAACATGCTAAGAAAGAAGGGAACAGATACTCTAGTTCTTCCACTAGGTGAAGATGTAGAATTTACAACAACGATCAAAACATTGGAGATATCGTTAGATCCTGATCTAGACAGTCTCTTGAAATGGCAGAAAATTAGTGATCGTTACACTGTGGCACATGTTACAGGTCATCTAGTGAACGAAAAATCCTTAGTAAACGGTCAACCAACTAGCAAGTCTAAACTTGTCCTAAAGCCAATGGATAACATCACCAAGATCCATGCCAGCGGGACCCTTTCTGTAGGTGACGTGAGATTAGTCGAGCTGAAGAGGAAACTGACGGAAATACATCATGTTGCAGAATTTAAAGGAGAGGGTATGCTTGTGATAGACGATAAAGTGGCAGTGATGAAAGTCAGCGACGGGGAAACCATTATTGATGGATCTCCATCAGAACTTTTTGACCTGGTCAAGAAAATGGTCACAGATATGTTAGCTCAGGTATGAAAATATAGACACTTGTAATATTAATATACAACAATAATACAACTTAGTTCACGTATTTTCTTTGCTTTCTGTATATATTTCAATCTGTACTATTTTTCTTTCGCTATTAAGAATTTCGCTTTGGAAAATTTGTTAAGTTATTGTTAACCAGTTTGACACTTTCCATCGACCTCATCAATTAGTATACTTGAGCCACTGCAATGGGAGACTACTCTACAAAAGAAGATACATTTGACCAAGTAGTAACTACACCTTTGAATAGCATGTCAGAGCAAGAAAGTGCAAGAGGTCGTTCACCAGCTCCGGATTTGGTGAACGAAGACCTTTGGGATAAAGGTCCAACTAAGATTGAAACAACGGTGCGTTTGCCCACTAGAATAACTGGTGCATTAACGCATGAACAGCTCACAGTTTATCAGTCGATATTTAGAATCCAAGAAATAACCATGAAGTTACTCACGAACGATATTGTGCCACCAAAGAGGAAGAATAGATCACCTTCTCCTCCTCCATCTTATGATCAGCAGGGGAAGAGAACTAACACTGCCGAACAAAGATATAGAAGGAAATTGGAAGAGGAAAGAAATAGATTAGTTCAACTCTCAGAGAAGACAATGCCTGGGTTTGTAGCACCTTCTGGCTACGTGAAAATTACCAGATTTCAAGACAAGTATTACATTCCTGTGGAACAATATCCAACTGTCAATTTTGTTGGGTTGCTTTTAGGCCCTCGTGGGAACACCTTGAAGAAGTTGCAAGAAGATTCTGGGTGCAAGATTGCCATAAGAGGACGAGGTTCAGTTAAGGAAGGGAAGAATTCAAATGACCTTCCTAAGGGAGCTATGGATATGTCTGATCCATTACATTGTGTAATCATTGCAGATTCAGAAGAAAAAATAGAAAAGGGTATCAAATGTTGTCAAGCAGTTGTTATCAAAGCTGTCACGTCACCGGAGGGACAAAATGATTTAAAGAGAGGTCAACTTAGAGAACTTGCTGAACTTAATGGGACTTTAAGAGAAGATAATAGACCATGCCCAATATGTGGGCTACAAGGACATAAAAGATACGATTGTCCAAACAAGGAAACGTTTGCACAAATGATAGTATGTAGAAAATGTGGCCAGACAGGTCATACTACCCGTGATTGCACATTTACCACACAACCACCACAACACTTTCCACCGTCGACTAATGCTAGTTACAATAGCAATAGCCGATATAGTAATTACACTGACAGTCAAAATGATCTAAAACGAAGACGTACTGATTCAAGATTCCAACCCAATACTCCAAGTGGTGGTTATTCACGCGGAGAGCCAACACAATCTAGATACAACAGTAATGGTGAGTTTCAAAGATCATCACCTCACAATTTCAATAGACCAATATCCAGTGGAAGATATAATAATGTACAAGCGAATAATAACACACCTTTGAACATGTTACCACCGGGAATCCAAACTACTAACATTCCATATGGAAGTACAAGAACACCAACCCCTCCAGCCCAAATGCCGCAATACACACCTACCTCTAATTATGGGGGGGTTCAAACAACTATGGGCTCGATGCCACCGGGGCTGGACTTAAATGCCCCCCCTGGGTTATCACCACTACCAGGCCTAAACACCTCTATAGCTGGACCACCTGGTTTACCGGGACAATCTGCACCGGGCGTAAGACCTCCACCTGGGATATCAGGCCCACCAGGACAATCTCCTCAAAATTCAACTCCTCCACCAGGGCTATCGGGACCTCCAGGGTTATAATAATAGTATGTATTTTCTTTCACTAACTAACTAGTCATTAGCATATTTTTTTATTTTATTAGAACTAAAAATAACAACTAGTATTTTACTTATTCCTGAAGAGGATCATATCATGCACGTTCTGTTTCTCCATTTTGTTCTTGATTCCATTTCTGAGCCAGTGCTAAGAATTTTGATGCCTTAGGGTTTAGTTTGGAATCATCTGGAAAAACATAATCTATAAATTCGCGTTCTATTCCATCTTCCATGACTGTCTTCTTGACCTCTTGTGGCATCCTTTTAGAGGTTTCCTGTCGAGTGTGGGAATCTCCATACTCATCCTCATAACCCTTTAACGCTTCCAACATGAGTATTCTCTTTGGTTTATCATCTTGTTCCTTGAAATATTTCAAAGCTCTTTCAAAAATAGCTCTGCAACGTTCTTTATTAACTTCTTCAATTTTGAAATCCACTTCTTCATCTTCATTTTCATCCATTTTTTCTCGTAACGCTTTCAATTGATCATCAGTAGGAGTAGCACTCTCGTACATTGCGTACGACGTCCATACTTCCGGAGAAAAGTTACTTAATTGCAAATAGTGTTCATAAAGCTCTCTAGCATTATTATATTCTTCCATATCGGTTTCAAATTCAATAAATCGTTTTATTACAATAACCTTGGATGAGTCCGACATCGATATGACATCATTAGCATCGTCTAGTAGTATGTTGAATATGCTTCTAGCTCTTTCTTCATCATCCAAATTTTGCTCCAATTCTGCATATGCTATCCATGTCTTTAGATTGGATGGATCGAACTCCAAAAACTTCTCATAAAGCCTTCTAACACGATCAAACTCTCGTAATGAAATTTCAATTTCAATGTATCTGCGAAAAACTTTGGGTTTCGGACATAAACCTAGAGACCTACCCAAGATCTTTCTTGCAGTACCAATATCGTTCTGCCGTATTTCAAACTCACTGTACATTATCCATATTTTACCAAATGTGAAGGACTTGTGCGGTATTATTTCATTTATCAGTTTTTTAAATAAATTGCGACAACTAACAATATCATTTATTGAAAGTTCGATATAAGCCAAATAGCGAACCCACAGGTAAATATATCTTTTCCAGTTGACATCCTTCACATTAGATGAAGGTTGCGTATTATTTACTGATTTCTTGAAACCCAGTAATAATTCCTGAGGGAAATTTTCTTCTAATAAATCGAGGTACATCCACCACAAATCATAATCTTGGGGAGAATTCGTTAAAAGAGTCTCATATTCTTTTTTTCTCTTATAGACAACACTTTCCTCCATGGTTGAGACATCGCCAAATTGCTTTTCAAAGTCAATCATGCCGCTCTGCAGTTTCCCATCATTCGGCCATTTATCAATTAAAATTTTATAGATGGCTCTAGATCTATCATACTCCATCTGAGAAGCCTCCCAATTTGCAAATGCAATTGCAAATTCAATACAATCTTCCTTAAATCCTGGATCGGTCTTTTCGTATTCATTTAACACGTCTGATCCTAGAGAAAACACTGTTCTTATCGTAGATACATCTCCATGAACCATCTCAAATTTTACCCAACTTAACCAAGTGGCCACTTTTGGATGAATAGCAACATATTTGGAATAAACTTCTCTAACGTTATTCCAATTGTTTTGCCTTGTTTCAAAATCCACATATGATTTCCAAGCATTGATACCTGGTTCCAAAGAACACCATTTCCTAAATAATGATCTAACCACATCCCAGTTTTGTAATGATTCTTCCACAAATAAGTATTTATACCAAAGTTTATCCACTCTCGGAAGAGTTGTTATGGCCCTATCCAACAGATTCCTTGCATGGTTTATACATTTCAATTTCAATTCTGCATCAATATATCGAATCCACAATGGGATATATGAATTATTCACCAATAAGGCCCTTTCAAAGACAGATCTAGCTCTTCGAATATCATGTTGCTCCACTTCAAAAAGTGCATAACGCATCCATTGCCCCACATCAAGACGATTTCTTCTCAAATATGTTTCAAACTCTGTTCGTTTTTTACCCTGGTATTCCTTTAATTCTTCTAAATCCAAGATATCCACTTTTGTTGCATTCTTAACTTTTAATTGCTTCCTTCTGGTATAAACTTCTTGAAGAATTTGTTCCGCAGACACCTGTTCCTTTCCATTTTCCTCTCTTGAAATAGGATCTGTTGTAGACATATTAACACCGAGTGAGATATGACTTGATGATTATATCTTCTATCGTTACTTCTCCTTGATGAGCTGAGTTGAAAGGTATCACACATTTTTCAAGTTTATAACTTTCGCTCTGCGAAAAATTCATTAATGTCACTCACTAGATAATGAATGTTTCAATAAATCTTCAAAAGGTTCATTAGTGGTATTTGTAAACTCTTTACTACTACTATTGCACAGAGCATAATGTATATATCATAGATAATAGTTCATAACTAAAAAATTGAGCTTAACAGAACTTTTTTTCCAATACCTGTTTGGCATAATTAATTAATACAAGATGCCCAAGAGTACGCCTACTTAGCTCATCCTATTTATTCTGATTTGACAGCATCAAAGACTTCTGAAAGAAACTTCTCCAGGTCTTCGAGTTCTGGTTCGGAAGCACTGTGCTCCATCATTGGATACGTATGCAACTCATAGTTCTGCATGGAGCATTCATCTTTGAAGAAACTACGAGCCTCTTCTGCTCTTTCGTGGGGAACCATCATATCCATACCACCATGTCCATGGAACACACGTGTCGAGCGATTGACATTATTAGACATACCTCTCAGCGACTTCTTCATTGGGACAAACCCAGATAGAGACACAAACGCAGCCATTTCCCAAGGTAGGAACTTAATAGACGCTAGAGTTAAGGCAGCCCCTTGTGAAAAACCTCCAACAACAATATTCTTAGATGTGATCCCTGCATCCATTTGCTCCTTAACGTATCCGTTCAAGATATTTAGCGATTTCTTGATTCCATCAACGTCCCATTTATCAGTATCAAAACCTGGCTCAAACAGATCAAACCATGATGGCATTCTGCAACCAGCCATAGCTACAGGAACGGTGGGAGCAGTGGGGAAGATGAAATTTGTACGTTGGAATCTCTCGTTCTTTTGCAAATGTTCTGCCAGGAAGGTCCAGCCCATACCCGTGTCCCCCAGCCCATGGAATACAATGATTGCCTGCTTAGCAGGTTGTACCTTGGCAGCAATTCGAATACAACTCATAACTCAATCCTTTTTTACATGGTGGAATACCAATCGCATCCTCGATGAGTTGAAAGAGCTGAAAAATGGGAAAATGAAAACTCATTGCTAGTCAAGATTACGTAACACAATATTGAATAACACATAGTCTATACAGATTCAAGGCAATATGAGATATAGTACCATCTTGATAACATTTTTCTTACTAGCAGTTTGTAGTTTATGAGTCTTTGTAAATGGGTGTTACAGTCTTAAGGGAAAGAAGCTAGAAAAAATATTTAACATATTGAACGTTCAAAGAGAAACACGGTACTATATACAATCGAGAAAGAATAGCCACCAATGGATTCTACAGAACCTAGTGGTAACGTTCCCTTACCAGATAATGCTGATTTATTAACTACAAGAGAATTACTGGGTCTTCTCACGGAACACCGAGACCAATTACAATCCTATGTAACTAAGTTTCATCCTTTAAGTGAATTGGAGGAGCAAATTGAAGAATTGAGACATAAATTACAAGAATTACAGAGGAAGTTCGATGAATTACAGATTGAGAGACATGAAGTGACTGAAGAAATAGAACAATTGAAGATCTGTGAGTCAGAATATGTGAAACAATGGCAAGACCTACAAGGGATGATACGGGATAATTATAGTGATGAAGCAATGAAAAGAAAAGTACAACTAAGTATTAGACAACTTGACGAACAATGTAACCAGTTGGAGCTTTCCTTAAACACGCATACTGAAAACAAATTAGATAGTAATTCATTAGACACCTTTGTGAATGAATATCTGGAAAAGAGAAAGCTATTCCATTTACAACGAGAGAAATTGGCCACTTGGGACGCTCAGGGGAGGTTAAAGTCCTAATAATAAAAGACTCATGCCTTTAAATATATATGAAATAATATTTATTATAATATGAAAATAAAACTATAAGTTACAATGAAGTATATGCAATATCCTATATAACCTATGGAATATTAATTCAGTGACAACTTTTGAAATATGGTAATATTATAATGATGATGATTATGATTATGATGATTATTATTATTATTTTGTCTATCGTAAACGTTTGTGTCTTTTAAAGTCTTTTGAAAAATGTCATGTTCTATCTATATCTATGCTCAATTGTTTTCATCAGATGTGTGGTCAGGGACTACATCATGGCGTCCATTCGTAGTGTTCGTGTTTGTGTTCGTGTTGGTGTTAGTGCTGGCTGATGAGGAAGATGTGTTGTTTGTATCCTCAGTCGATGATGATGATGATGATGAAGGTGGTGCTTCGTTGGAGGACGAAGGAACGTTGGTAGGTGGGTGAGCAACTAACGAATTACCATGCAACTCATACGTGGTAACGTTTCCATCAAAATCTCTAAAACTGGCTACTCCGGTACTGAATAATGAATCTGATGGTGGTTGTGGTTGTGGTGCTCCTGATGATACAGGGTTAGTGTTAGTGTTACCATTTGCCATGGCTTGACGTCTTCTACTAAATTCTCGAAGTAATGCAGCAACTTGTGTTGTATCCACAGAACCAGGTTCTTGAGTTATTGTTGTTGCTGGTTGTTCCATATTCGACGTTGATGGAACTGCATTTTCTGAATTTCTAGCCGTAGTTGTTGGTGGACTTGCATTTCTGACTAATTGTTCACCATGACCTATTAAATTGGTGAAAAAACTTTGCAAAAAGTTTGCATTTCTATTATTTGCTTCTGTTTGTACATTAGTTGTTTCTGTGGCATTATTATTATTATTATTATTATTATTAGTGCTAGATAAATGTAACGGTATTTGAACCCAATTAATTCTATTTCCAAGTGACTGTTGAGGAGTTGAAGATGTTCCATTAGCCGTTTGCCCTTCATTTCCAGTATTCAAAGGGATTGCTGCATTATGATGCATTATACCCGTAAAGAAGGGAAGTTGATCCTGTGCAGATGTCGGTTGATCATCATTGGAAGTAGGATTTGTATTATAAACAAGGTTTCTTATCCTTTCGAAAGCCTGGTCAGATGCAGCGTCTTGAGCTTGATGTTGAGTTGTATCTACTTCTGCAATAACATGTCTACAAAGTGGACATGTATTTTCCAATTTACACCATCGATACAGACATTCCCTACCAAAAATATGACCACATGGTAGTTTTGTTGGTGAATGATTGTATGTAGGGTGTGCTTCTTCATCATTATCCTCCACTGTCGTGGTAGGTTCGGGTTCATTTGAAGTAGGAGTTGAAGCTGTTGTTGCGTCTATTTTCCTTTTCTTTGCATTTCCGGGTTCTTCACTATCAGTACCACTCAATGATCTCTTCTTCGTTGTTGTTGCATCAGCAACATAGGGTTCAAAACAAATACTACACTGTAGATCACTACCATTCTTCTTAAGATCATCTAAAGTCAATACGGGCAATTTTTCAAATTGTTCCTTTGAGATACCTTTAGGTCTATCAATCATGGATCTAAATCTTTGAGCAGCCAACTCTGTCGCCATTGTAATAATAGATTGTAATCTATTCTGTGACGTTGTATTTGGAACATCCCTAAATGACAAGATAAATGCACCAGGTAATTGTTGTGGTAGTACATTTGGAGGAGGTGGATTAGTGGACCCATCAGCTGCGGCAGCATTTGCACCTGTCTGAGGTTGTTGTGTTTGTGGACCGGAAGTGGGACCAGAACCTGGCACTGGTGTTGTAGTTCCTGGAGTCAATAATGAGTAATGAACAGCCACAGTGATGTTTCTTGTATCGGGTCCAGGTGTAGAAGTTGTATCCTGATTAGGTTGTTGTGTCGGATTCTCATTGCTCCTACCGTTGTTATTATTGGTATTTTCACTCATTGCTTTCTTGTCACCCTCTTTGGTTGTCTGTCAATATCAGTGCAATGCCACGAATGAGCAAAATGATTAGTAGCACAATCTGAGCTTGTTAATATCAGTAAAACAGAGTTTATGAAGTTACCAGTCATCTATCATTTTAGCGAATTTCTATCATATTCCATTAGGTAAGGCGCCGTCGCACGCGATTTCACAAACTCCAGAAAATATACAATATTAAATATATATATATATATATAAAGTAGGATGTAAAGACAAACTATATCTTTTAATGAAGTATGTAATAGAATGAAATAGAGGCATATGGTGAACTAATTAATAAGTAAAAAGTAATGATATAAGGAAATGAAACTAAAATGCAACGAATATAGAGAGGAATGCTAAAACGAAGAATGAAATGGATGGAACCATAACAGTTGTGGATCCATTTTCCTCTTTATTATTAGAAGAAGACGTTGATGTTGAGGTGGAACTTCTCCTTGATGAAGTGCCACTAGAAGTTCTGGTAGACGTTTGAGTGGATTTTCTTGAAGATGTAGATAAAGTTGAAGTAGTTCTTGAGTTTGAACCTGAGGATGCAGAGGAAGAAGAGGCTGAGGCAGAAGAACCACTGTTAGACACAGTGGCTGATGCATCGGCATTGACAGTAAATATATTACCACCTGATGTAATGGACATGGTGGTGGACCAAGTGTTGGAATAGCCTGGTGCCTTCACAGCACTAGGAACACTACTAGAAATTACTTCAATATCTTCATCACTACTTTGATCCCACTTTGCTTGAGCCATGGAAATTTCCAAATTATCTAGATCGTAAACCACATACGCATTATTTAAAAATGTATCACCTAGAATGGCGGAAGATGAATTTTGAGGTATTATACTTAGAAAACAAGTTGATGTTCCACTTTGCACGACGAAATCAGCCAAAGTAGCGTTGATATGGAATCCACCAAAGTCAAAAACCAGTTTCGTGGTAGTATCTTGCATGGCATCACAACTAATTGTATAATAACCATTTGAAGAACTGTATTGAGCACCCAATTGAGCAGCCAATAGGGAGACATATTGTGTGGGGAAATAAGTTAGAGTGGTACCAGAATCTAGTAAAGCAATGATTGGAGTAGTGGACACTGTCGTAGCACTTCCTGAACTGTCAACAATACCGATACCATTCAAAGTAACATCGAATTCCACAGCATTTTTGAACCCACTTCCTGAGTAGATATTAACCAATGGGATAGTATACAACTGACCTGAATATAGAGAATGATCCACGGCTCCAAACAGAATGTTACCTGTTGTTTCTTCAGGATCATTTAAGTATAGAGAGTAAGCATTAGCGGCGACGATACCTGCATTTTTCAAAGCCAGCGGGAAATTTGCATATTGGTAAGTTTGGCCACTTTTAACAGCATGAGAACTGGAATATGTGGTCTCTAGACCTGCTAGCCCAAGCCCGATAACACCCATGGAGGAATTACTTGAGTTTGCCACGGCCAAGGAGAGAGCATCCAAGGTAATATCATCGATGGAGACAGTATCTGTTCCCCAAGTACCCAGTGCGAAGGATCCATCCCCGTAATGAATGTTGAAAGCTGTTCCATTATTGTGGAAAGTGGAAGAGCTACTGCTATCAAAAGTGCCGAATTCTGAACAGTCGATACCGGTAGTAGAAGTATCATCGGAACAATAAGGATTATCTGAACCCATGACCCAGAAGTCAGAAGAACCGGTATCCAAAAGGACAGTAACTCTTTGAGAGGGTGTTCCGACGTCGACCTCGACGGAATAGAAACTTTGCTGATTGGTCAATTCGACCTCTTCGTAGTCGGAACCGTCACGCTTGACGAGTTCCAGCTTAGGTTTCCTGGAGTCTGTAGAGGCTGTATCGTAGTGATCACCGTATTTCTTGTTGAACCTAAGGTTGACGAACTTGTTCGGTAGTTCATTATCGAGTGCCTGAGCAAAGTCCCATAGAGACGACGAAAGCAAGAGCGAGGTAGAGAGCAGTTGTTTGGCGAAGACCATGGTGTGACTGCAAGTGTGTTTGTGTGGTAGTGGTCTTCTGGAGTGTGGAACCTGAATAAGAGCAGAACCTACCAAAGTCTATATATATATATAGTCCGAATGGATGAGCCTCCAATAATAACAGGTGAATCAATGAGCCACGAAAAATTTCATTCGCGTCAAAGAAAAAGAAACGCGTAAGCAGTATTATGGATTAAATGACATATATGATATGCTATGATAGGATATACACTCTACAACTCCCCACGGAACAGCCTCCAGATACTCTGGGCTGCTACCACCCCGTCGTTGCGTTTCTCTTGGCAGCTCTGTAGCAAAGCCTGCTGCTCCTCGACAGGAATCTTACAGCCAGGCTTCTTGAATGTACGTAGAGCACCGTTTTGCGCCACAGCTGATATGAACTCAGGATGGCCCTGGAAGGTCAGCACACGGTTGGGCAGATATAACCCTTGATATTGGCATATAGCAGTGGACCCCCAGCTTGTGAACCCCTGTGGAGTCTCGAAAATGATATCGTTATGCAATTCTGAGAGATTCAAACTGGACTTACCGTTGAATATCTTTTTACCTTCTTCATTTAACTGTACCGTAGCAACACCACCTTCAAACCCCTTCGGGTTCCTACCAACTTTGCACCCCAACGCAGCAGCCAGTACCTGATGTCCAAAACATATACCTACTACGGGGGGCATCCTTCTTGTCTCTTCATTAATCAACTCATGCAAATACTCCCTTAATTTAATGATCCAACCAATCTCCGGGTCGAATGAGTCATATTTGGACCCAGTTATAAAGATACCCATAAACTCGCTCAATTCATCAAAGCTGGGGAAGTCTCCCTGCACAATACGGAAGGTTTTGTATTCAAACGATTCGTCTATATCAATTTTCGATTGTTCGAATAATTTGGTAGCCATTTCTGAAAAATTACCGTGTGGTTGTGTCCATGGCTCATCATCGTCAGTGTAAAAGATGGCAATCTTCTTTGTGGGCTTTTCCTGCGTCATGGTTGGTGTGTTCTTTTCTCTTATCGTTTCTTATCTGGGCATCGCTGAGACTTTTTATTTTCAATTTTATAATTTTTTCAATAAGGATTAGTAATGCGATAACGTTACAATTTTTTGAATGATCCATCAGGAAGCACTATCAACTGCTCTTCCTCTACTAACTGATCCAGATAAGCCTCCAATTGCGTCACGGTGACTTTAGAGTAGTGCAACCCCCTTGGAACACTCATGTTCAGGAAGGAATGGATCTTATCCACTTTCAAACTACCCAGATTAGTGAACATGTCATTGATGTACGGATACACTCTATGAAGTATTTCCTTTGGATCGTTCAATACATTAGTGGGTACACTCCTCTTAAATGGCATGCGTTCTTGTGATAGAGGTAATATGGAAGACGTTATCACAGTTGGTCCTGATGACAATTCTTGATTATTTAAATATTCTTGGATGGTGTAGTAGTCATTTTGATGACAGAGTACTTTCTTGTTTATCCAGAATTGTAAATGTGCGCGAACTCGTTCAGGATCCATCTTGAGCATTGTGGACAATTGATTGATGGAAAGTACCTGAGATGAATCATCTTTGTCGTTATGGAATGCTGAGAGTACAGTGTATTGCTCAAAGGTCGCATCGACAGATAATTTACGTCCATCTTTGAATGTCAGATTAAGAGAACAAATACCCGTACCATTTACTAATTTTAGTTTCATCCCTGGATGAGAATGATGATAACTTTTCATATATTTAGACAATTTTTTCCTTAATTTGGAATCTAAGGGGAATTGATATTCCGATTGCCTCTTAAACTTCCAATAAAGTTTGGAAATAAATTTTGGAAACAATTGCATTTCACTTGAATTTTGAAATTCACTAATTTTTTCATTAGATGATTCCTTAGAAATTGAGATATCATGTAACATTATAAGAATGGTATTTATATCGGAAGTGATGGATTCATCATTCACTATATTCTTGTCAGATGTCACTTTATCTTGTAAAATTTTCAAACATTTTTGCCACCTATCCTCCACTTCGTATCCCTTCATATGTAATAATTTTATGGTTAATAATTTTAAGAATTCCGATATCAATTTATCCTTAGATTCTAATGCATTGAATACATAATCAATGGGCGTTATGTTTTTTCCCAAAGAGGCAAATTCGTCATCATTACTGCTTTCAGATATTGGAGTAATGCTGGGTTTCCAATTTAAGAAATCAGTATATACTTGTTCATATGGTAGTGTACTATTTTCAAATTCATTAGTACCTTCTGGAGAAAATTTCTTGTAATCCACATCACCTGCATGTTTAGAATGATCATTGCTTAGTTCCTTACTGAGCAATTCTATTGAGCGCATATCATAAGTTGTCTTTTCACAATTTAGTTCTATTAAATCTTTAGATTTCAAGTTAAGCAAAGCATATAATAAAATATCAACCATCTCAACTTCATTACTTCTCAGGTACGGTTTCACAAAGATAACGATAGAATTTAATAGAGATCCTGATGGATCTAACAATAAAAATGATTTGGTAGCCTTCACATACGCATTTAGTACATCGATGGTAGGGATACACGGATTCAAAAATTCCCTCTTAAATGTAACGAGGAACTGTTTTAACAGTTTCTTGGACCATTCATCTTTCCTTCTCCCTCGTTTCCTAGCACCTGCAGTACTGCTATTCTGTTTACTTAATATACTCTTTAATTCCAAGATGGTGGGCTTCGTTTGCGGATAGTCCTGAACCATTATGGTTAAAATCTCTTCAATTCTAATCTTAATAAACTGTCTTTCAAAAAATTGATAAATTAAATTAGTTAAATCATGATCATCTTCAATATTTCCAATTAATTGAGTTAAGTTTTTCCAATAGATATCAATAAATTTATTAAATGTTTCCATGACAATGAACTTTTGATTCAATTTACCTATCATTTGCTCTCTTGCAAATATCTCAATCTTAGTCAGTGAGGCATCCAAAATCAAGTCAGTGGCTGAAAGAACACCTTCTGAGTCTTGAATCCAATGAATTATTTCAACAATATTGGCAAATTCATATTCAAATTCAAATTGATTGCCCACAAGAAAACAATCTTTAAACTTAGTAATTAAATTCTTACGGAATGTAACATTCTTATCAATCAAATAATGTTTAAACGACTTGACTAGGTTAGAAATATCCGTAGAGTCGACTAAATCCATGAATTGTAACGGGTAGATATATATCATCTCCAATAACTTAAAATCCTTCAAAACACTGATCTCGTCCACATTCTTCATGAAATGAAACTTAACCACATACAGGTAATACTCCCTCAACCACATCTTAAACTTTTCATCCTGTGAATATCCGGCACGTAGCAAATTGATACAATCCTTTAGTTCTAGAGTAGGTGGTTTGTTTTGTCTAGTGCCCTTCGAGCTATTGGGATCCAACCATAGTAACAACGATTCCAATTGAGGATGAAATTGTCTTTCTACTTGTTCCCTTAATGAGGTAATAATAGTCGGCAGATCTGCATCCAAAGACATACTCACTTGCTTTGTCCTATGCAATGAATCCAACCTTTTCAGTTTACTTGATCTTTGTTTACAAAAAGCGAATGGGATAAATATGATTGTAAAGGTAACATACAACTAGGCAGCAAACACTTCACTACATTGAGGATGGTACGTATCGGAGCGAAATGATTAAAGACATCCTGGCTATGTTTTACTAACATTGACTCACTTATTCATCTAGACCAACGATCAGGTTATCAAGGATTTTATAGATCTGGCGCATTGCACCAAGAAACTCGCCAAGAAATACCTCTCAAGAAACGATTGGAACATAGTTTACGCCTTGAATGATTACTACGAGAGAGAAATTGGCACATTTACGGACGATATCACTACAGCAGTACCTGAATATACAAGATACCCGCGAGAGTTGGTGGAAGTGTTCGTGAAATATGCAGCCAAGAATGAGGATGGCGATAAAGTAATAGGTATGGACGGATTGATGAACTACATGAGTGATCTCGGGTTAGATCTGGAAGATTTAGTGACGATATGCCTTACACATTTGTTACACTGTAAAAATATCAAAGATGACATCACGAGGGATCAGTTCTTGGGGAATTGGTTCTTACAGGGCTGTTCTGACATTGCACAGATGAAACAAGTCTTGGTTGATTTGAATGATAAACTACACAGTGACAAGCAGTACTTCATTGATATTTACAATTATACTTTCGGCTTGATCACTGATCCAGATAAGGATTTAGAGGTAGAAACTGCAGTTGCATATTGGAAATTATTCTTACAGCCTAAAGAAGGGGAATTCCCAGTTAGAGTAGACCCGACACTACTGAATCTTTGGTTCCAATTCCTAGATGAGGAAAACAAGAAATTCATCACCCAAGATTACTGGCATATGTTGGTAGTATTCTTCCAGAAATTCCCCAATTTGAACGTAATAAAGGAGGGATACGATGAAACTGCAGCATGGCCATACATCATCGATGAATATTACGAATATTTGCAGGATACAAACCACATATAAGCGGTTTCATAGTAGTTTATGTATGGTGACAATGATTACTGACACCGGGTGACCCTGGAAAATTTTTCAATTTTAAGCGATGAGCTGAAATTTTATGTTACCATACTCTGTTGTACTACATATATACATAATACATAGACCAGGCAAGAGTTATAGAGATAGAAATAGCATTAATATGGTCAAATCATACCAACGTTTTGAGCAGGCGTCCGTATTTGGTGTCATCAGTTCCAATTCCAACTGTGTTTGGCTACCTTCGACGTCTTCCAAGAAATCACATCCCGGCCAAATAATTACTGGGGCACTCGAGAACGTTAATATATGGGATCTAAAGACTGGTGAGTTGGCTAGTTTCTTAAATGATGGTTTGGTACCACCACCAGGGTCAGTGGATGCTAAATCTTCAAAACCTGCAGAGACGACTTTCCTACAACATCATAAGGAAACTAATCTATTAGCAGTTGGTTACAATGATGGGGTCGTGAAAGTTTGGGATCTTTATTCCAAGACAGTTCTCTGTAACTTGAATGGCCATTCATCTGCCATAACAGCCTTGAAGTTTGATACATCTGGTACCAGATTAATTTCAGGTTCCAGAGATTCTAACATTATTGTTTGGGATTTAGTCAGTGAAGTAGGTCTTTATAAATTGAGATCTCATAAGGATGCAATTACAGGAATCTGGTGTAATGAAGTTACGAACAACAACCAAGAGGAGAATGAATTGGATTGGCTAATTAGTACTTCCAAGGATGGGTTAATTAAGATTTGGGATTTGAAAATTCAACAATGTGTGGAGACTCATATTGCTCATACTGGGGAGTGTTGGTCTCTTGCTGTGAGGAATGATTTAGTCATTACTACTAGTTCTGATTCTCAGGTTAAATTTTGGCAATTGAGTCTACAGGATGATACTGTACCAAATGGTTCTAAATTAATTGAAAAGGGAATATATGAAAAGCAAAGTAAGCAAAGAGGTCTTAATGTTGAATTTATCGATAGTATAGATGGTGTTGGTTTCTTTTTAATCCAGAATGCAGACAGAACAGTGGAAATCTTCAGACTAAGAAAAGAGGAAGAAATATCCAAAGCCTTAAAGAAAAGAGAAAAAAGATTAACAGAAAAGGGTATGACTCCTGATGAAATCAAGAAATCACTAGAAGATTCATTTGTATCCATGATGATGCACCCATTCCAAATAATAAGGTCTATTTACAAAGTGAAGGCTGCTACATGGACGATTGCGACATCTACCAAACTTGAGTTAACTGTGACTACTGCCAATAATACTATTGAATATTATTCTATCCCATACGAAAAAAGAGAACCCACGCAGCCAATAGCGAACAAATTATACAACGTTGAGTTGCAAGGTCAAAGGACTGATATTCGTTCTATTGATATTAGTGATGATAATAAATTATTAGCCACAGCCTCAAATGGTTCATTAAAGATTTGGAATTTGAAAACGAAATTGTGTATTAGAACCTTTGAATGTGGATATGCACTAACATGTAAATTCTTGCCCGGTGGAATGTTAGTCATCATCGGTACTAGAGCTGGTGAATTACAACTATTTGACTTGGCTTCTTCCACCCAGATTGCCAACATTGAAGAAGCTCACGATGCAGCCATCTGGTCATTGGATTTAACAAGTGATGGTAAAAGATTAATTACCGGTTCTGCTGATAAGAGCGTTAAATTTTGGAATTTCCAATTGGAGCAAGAATTGGTTCCTGGTACTTCAGATAAATTTGTACCTAAATTAGGACTACATCATGATACTACGCTAGAATTGAGTGATGATATTCTCTCGGTTAGAGTATCTCCCGAGGACAAATTCCTTGCCGTGTCTCTTTTAGATAACACAGTGAAAGTTTTCTTTTTGGATTCTATGAAATTTTTCTTGAGTTTATATGGACATAAATTACCAGTGCTATCCATAGACATATCGTTTGATTCCAAGATGATCATTACCTCATCTGCTGATAAGAACATAAAGATCTGGGGGTTGGATTTTGGTGATTGTCACAAATCATTATTTGCTCATCAGGATTCTATTATGAATGTAAAGTTTGTTCCTGAGTCACATAATTTCTTTAGTTGTTCCAAGGACGGTATTATTAAATATTGGGATGGTGACAAGTTTGAATGTATTCAGAAATTAGCTGCTCATCAAAGTGAAGTTTGGGCCTTGGCCATTGCTAATGATGCATCATTTGTTGTTTCATCTTCGCACGATCATAGTATCAGAATTTGGGAAGAAACTGAGGATGAAGTATTTTTGGAAGAAGAGAGAGATAAAGAAATGGAGGAACAATATGAGGATACATTGTTAGCATCATTGGAAGAAGGTAATGGTGACGACGCATTTAAGGGAGATACTAAGGGTGCCACCAACGTAGAATTCGACGAAGCTACTGATGTTCACAAGCAAACAATGGAATCGCTAAAGGCAGGTGAGAGATTGATGGAAGCTTTTGATTTGGGGATGGCTGAAATTGAATCATTTGAAGAATATGATAAGAATTTAAAATTATGGCAAAGGAAAAAGACTGGTGAACCACCAATCAAACCTCAGGGAAATGCCATCTTAATTGCTATTAAAAAGACACCAGAAGAATATATAATGGACACACTGATAAGGATCAAACCATCACAACTGGAAGATGCCCTGCTTGTGTTGCCATTTTCTTATGTTTTGAAATTTTTGAAGTTCATCAATATTGTCATTGGTAATAAGAAGATGTTGAATAATCATCTTGCATTGATTTGTAAGAATTTGTTTTTCATCGTTAAGTCGAACCATAAGGAATTGGTGAGTCAAAAGAATGAAGTTTTGAAATTGCAAATAACTAAGGTCAAGAATGAATTAAGAAATGCCTTAAAGGCTAATGAAGATGATCTTGGGTTTAATATTCAAGGTATGAAATTCATTAAACAACAATGGAACTTGAGACATAATCTTGAATTTGTTGATGAATATGATCAAAAGAGTCACGAGGACAAGATGGCCAAGAAGAGAACTTTTGGAACCCTCGTATAATAAATACTGAAGAGGGATATAAAATACAACAACCTATTTACTGCATATATACAATCCACATAACACTTTAAACATCTGTATTATAAAACAAACAAGTGCTTGAGAAGTAAAATTTGCTAAATTTAGTTTCATTAAAATAATAAATAAGTGTATGTATCATTATAAATATGGTATATGTCATGATCGAGATAATGTAATGCGATGCAATGGAGAGAAAACAAGATATATGTATGGATAGATGCAAGAGGTGGACAAAATGTTAAGCCCATTTCCCCAATAATGCCATTAAACCTGCACCCATACACATAATAAAGTAAGCAGTCAACATTTTCTTCAACCCACCTGGTCCTTTGAATTGATTTGAATATAAAAATTCATGAGCCATCAATTCCACCAAACCTGTATAAATCAATATCCCCGAGGATATGGAATCGAAGACACCGTTTGCAATTAAAGCATTTCTGGAACCTGGAATCCATGATTTTCTCACACCAATACCAATCGCGACAGCAATAGGGGATGTTATGGTAAATGCCAAACCCATTAACCAGGGAGTATATCTTTTGCTTTTGGGCCAATTTGTCTCTGCCACTCTTGTTCCTAACCCTAAACCTTCAAACATCTGGTGAAATATTAGTACTATGAACAAAGTCTCGAATTCTTCCCCACTAACGGATAATGAAAGACCGACAAATACTGAATGGAAGATAATACCGAATTCCAAGATAAATACAGCCATCATCTGGTTCAAGTATTGTTCTTTATTCTCCTCCTCTACGGGTGTACCTATTTGGGATGAATCTTGATGGACATCATCGTGACCAAAATGATCTTTCCCTGGAACGGAAGACACAAAACGGCTAATGTTAGTGTTTGTGTTTACTAGGTTGTCGTTATTATTTATTCTGCTTGAAGAAGCTAGATCATTTGATGCAGGATCCTGTTCTTTGTCCTCATCATCTCCGTCATCATCTTCATCGATAGATTTCTCATCCACTTGATTCTTCTTCATCGGCAGTACATTATTATTATTACTATTATTATTATGGTCAGTACTACGTACAATTCCATTTTGCCTTTCCAAATCGGTAAAGCCATCTGCTTCAAAAGAGGTAATGTCATCCTCATGGTGGTTTGAATGACCACCGTCATGATCATGATCACCAAAACTCTTAGCGACGTAATAATGTGTCACAATTTCCATGAGAAACAACATAAACAGAGACATTAAACAGATCCCGAACGCCCATGGATACTCTGTAAAGGTACCTCCCAGGCAAGAGTTGCCTAGGGCTTCCGCGGCGGGATCCAATAAATGAATAAATGCAGTTGCTACAATGACACCAGATCCGAAGAATTTAGCTAGGAAAAAGCACCACTCCGGTAGATGGATAAAGGAGTAACGGGATGCCATGATAGGAAAGAAGACCCCGAGACCGGAGGAGATTAAGATAATGAATATGGCTAGGATTCTAAGTCCCGCATGACCGTTGTATGTGTTTGAAACCTCGCATGTGTCAACATCTCTCGCCAGTATAATATCTATCATTGATATGCTTGCCTGGTTGCCTGCTTGATCAATTGATTGGTGGATGTTTGTATTGTGTAAGATTGGAATGCCATGTATTGTATTATATTAGATCCATCCCTGTGAGAGTATCAGTCGTTTTCTTGTCGAACGAAATTTTCACCTTGAAGGTTGTTGTAACCTTGAAGGTAAAAATTACAGTCACTCACTTTACGTAATCATTATAGTCAATATTACATAATCATTATAATATTTCAACTGTAAAATATATTGATGTGTTGCTTATAGTGGTTACTATCCTTTAATGTTTCCTACTTTTTTCTTCAAAATCTTTTATATGGCTGGGAGATATCCTTTTATTTTTTGATCAACGTTACTTTGAAGGAACTGATCACCTAAACAAAATGATTTATCAGGGACCCAACGATCAGTTCTTCATTTTAATTCGTTCGACTATCTCAGTGCTCTCGTTAATTAGTATAAACATTTATTATATATAAATTCTTTTTACTGATTGTCTTTTTGAATGTACGTACGTAGTTGCTCTAATCTGAGCTATATAAAGAAGGCGGAACACGTTCTGGAGATGGTGTGAGCACCAAATTTGTATTAGCAGCAGAGGAGGGTGGTCGTAGAAACCCATATTTTTCCATTTCATCCCTTAATTGATCCTGCATTTTCAACATGATGGACCCATCCTTATCTCTTTGAATGGCTTCCTTCACAGGGCTGGTATTATTTGATTGAGTTCCCTCATTGCTGTGATCCTTCTGTACACGTTTCTGTGGTGAGGAGGTTCTATTAGCGTGAGATTTCTTATGTCTTACAAGATCGTGATTTCTAACGAATGCCTTCTCACACCCGGGGAAGTCACATGCGTATGGTTTATCCTCCAAATGAGTCTGAATGTGAGATCTCACGTTGTACCGTCTCTTGAAAATTTTACCACAATCTTCATACAGACATTCAAATAATTTATCCGGGAGTTCCTTGACGTAGAGGTCGATGGTTCCTCGTGGTAACGTGCTTGGTTTGTTTGTTATCCTTGTCGGGCTTGTCTTTATAGGTGTCCTTTGTTGCTGCTTTACTGGGGTGTTGTGTTGGAATGTATGCTTTTGTGGGAGGTAGTGATTCGTTGTTGTGGGGTTGCTTTTTTGCGGTGTGTTTTCTGATGAGCCTGGTATAGTTGGAAGAATATTAAAATGTGGCTGTTCTGGTGATGGTGTATCATTTTCATCCTGTGGAATGGTGGATACTGTGGATATCACCGAGTCCTTCTTGTTGTGGAATGGTGAGTGATGGGTGAGTTGTGTTCTTGGTGTCAATGGGTGGAAACTGGATATGTCTTTCAGAGGTGCCGGTGGAGGTGGTGGGACGTATAGGGGTGAATTCAAAGCATCTGGGAATGATCTTTCATCATTCAATCGTTGGAAATAGTTCGTTGTGGCGAGTAAATTTTCTGGGGATGTATCGTTGTTTCTTGATGATGTTGTTGTTGGCGAGTTTTGTAACCTTGGTCTCATTTGTGATCTTCCTCTTCTCATGGGTGATCCATCCATGGATGCGGTAGACATTGGTGGAGATACCATTGATGGTGGTGGAAATTGATACTTCCCGTTCATGGAATTGGATGTAACAATTAGAGCATCATCTGCTGGATTTTTCCTTATCTTGGAGGAAGGAGTATTATAACCTTGTTGTGGAGGTGGTGGTGATGATGAATTTTGTACTAGTTGTTGTGCAACCATTTCTTGTTCCATTAGTACTTTTTGTAATTTCTCCTGTTGTAATTGGTTCTCTCTTAGTTGTAATTCCAACTTCTTATTTACTTCCTTTTGTTGTTCCAATGCAAGCCGTAATTCCTCCTGTTGTTTAAATAATGTTTGACTTATCATTGCATTGGGGGTCGTCGTTGTTGCAGTATCCTTCATGGATGCATTCATAGCCGCAAGATTAGGATCTCTTGACAAATCCAAAAAATTCTGTTGATTACTTGATATACTTAAATTCTTGTTATGATTGAGAAATCCAAAGATGGCTGTCCCACTGGGGCCCCTCTTATGAGAGGACATTGATTTGTTATATTGGTGAGTGTTGTTATTATTCATGTCTAGGGACAATTGATTCCAATTGAAGTTGTCGTTATCATTATTATTATTGAGTGGGATCAAGGGGATATCCAAATCTTTCAATTCCTGGGACAATAGATTGTCAATGTTGGAATAATTGGAATCGAACAGGTCATTAAAAGCATCGTCATCCAGTTGCTGCAATTTGTAGTCCTGACCTCGGTTAGGAAGTGCAGACGTGTTCAAATACATATCTGTGACGTTGTTATCGTTGGGGTTATTGAGCAGATCTGCCGGGTTCAGCTGTCCCCAGGATTCCTGAGGGAGAGGTTGTTCCATGATCTGGGTGTGTAGGTGGTGCTGTGAGCTTGTTGGCCTGCTTCTGTCGTTAAGTGGGTAGTCCGGTCTCTGACCCTGTAGTCATATGTTAACAGTATCACTTGTTCTTGTTGATGAATTTTTCCAGGATGAAATGTTTCAATCTAGTCTTGTTTACGCATTTCCCTTTAGGGCAATGGAAAGCGCTTGGCGATTTTTGTCAAATTTTAACCGCTGGACGTCAAACGCCACGTGCTCGCCGCCGTGCCAAAATTGCGCGAGCTGGGCGCTTATTTGCTTGGTGCGCTTCGTCAGGGTAACGGTGGGCTTGTTGGCCATGGCGATGGTCACGTGTGGCAGCTCCAACTCGTAGCGGTATCCTCTTGCTGTATCGACCCCAGTTTGTATTGCGCATTGTTGGATCAGGTCTGTTATCCACTTGATCATCGTCTGTTTCAAATGTTCTGTCACCGGTAGCACGAGGAATAAGGTGCCCGAACGGTCGGAGGGAACCACTACCGGTGTGGACTCTAATTCTAATCTGAACGGGATGACTTTAGTGCTTTGCGCTACTTTGGCTCGAAGTGCTTCATACAACTGGTCCCTCTGTTCCTGGCTACGACAATTGAGCCTGGATGCCAAAGTGATGTGCAATGGACGTGGCGACCCGAGAGAACTGAGGTACGAAGGCTCAAATTCGATATTCGGGCCCCAAAGGTGGTGTTTCTGACCAATTTCATTCGCTATGTTTATGGTGTTTAGCAACTGTTTCCTATCTCTGACCAGCGGACGCCATTCAATGTATATGAACGTGGCCCATCTGAGCGGCTTCAGCGACATGTCTTCTTCTTTTTCTTGGTCGTACTTCGATATACTGGGTTCCAGATGATATTTGGCAGCAATGGACTCCGGTAAATGTGTTGGTAATGTATCGTCCTCCGTGTCGCTACTATCCATATCTTGTCGTTCCCTATCTACCTCTGCCTTTATTGGCTTTAAGTTATTGAAATCTCGTTTTTCCAATCATATGAAAATTGAAACATTTTGTTGCAATTTATCCATTCAACAACAATGAACTTGCCCTACTTATACACTCTCATGTAAAAACATATATATATATATATTCAATAGATAGGATACCACCAGATATGCAATTGAACATGCCTTCAAGACATTCCAGATCGCACTCCCGATCATCAAGCACAAGTACCAGGAGACCCTCTCTGACAAGACATAGGTCATCTCAACGGTTAGTTCGCACGATAAGTATAGAATCCTTCGATTCACTGTCCCTCGAACCCACTGCTGCCTCTTCAGAACCACCACAAACACCTCCAACATTTACATCGGAAGAATCCACAGAATACATAGAGGTACCCTTCGTGAAGGCAAGCTTGGACCCGACTTTACCGCAAGACTATCTAAAGGATGATATCCTCAATCTAATAATACAGTTACAAATTCCCAAATGGTACCACCATAGAAACTCCACTACCCGTGAACAACTTCAATTGACCAAAATAAAGGGTGCCATGACGAACGCCATCTTCAAAATCGCATACCCAGGCCTCCCCTCTCTTCTACTTCGAATTTACGGACCCAATAACGACACTATTATTGATAGAGAGTATGAGTTGCAAGTTTTAGCACGTCTTTCCGTGCGTCATATTGGGCCCTCTCTGTTTGGATGCTTCTCTAATGGTAGATTCGAGCAATTCCTCGAGAACGCAACCACGTTGAATAAAGACGATATAAGGGACTGGAAGATATCACAACGGATCGCTAGAAGAATGAAGGAACTACACATTGGGGTACCCTTATTACCACAGGAGAAGACACATGGACCTGCTGCATGGCAGAAGATTGTCAAATGGATGGATGTGTTAGACAAGGGTGATTACGCATGGATCGCCCAGGACAAGAACATTCAGGATGTGTTGTTTTGTAGGGACTGGTCTCATTTTAAGAAGGTGGTCAATACATACCAAACATGGCTCTCTAAGCAAGCTGGATCCTCCAATTTGGTATTCTGTCACAACGATGCACAATACGGTAACTTACTATTCAGTGCGCCTTTGGTCCGATCACAATCCACAGATACAATTACGGATTCCTCTGCACCCATATCGACAGTTTCATCGACAGGATCATTGTTCCCAGTCACATCCAAAATCCAAATTGATGCCATCATCAAACCCACCCGTCAAGAACAGAGTCAGGATTCCAAGCTCGTCGTCATAGATTTCGAATATTCCGGCGCCAACCCAGCAGCATACGACTTGGCTAACCATTTCAGTGAATGGATGTACGATTACAATGGCTCTGAACCACATAAGGCATCGCAGGACATGTGGCCCACGAAGGAACAAATCTTAAATTTCGTTTATTCATATGTGTCACATTTGAGAGGTGGTGCCAGGGACCCCATAGATGAGGAAGTGAAAATGTTATATAATTCTATCTTGCAATGGAGAGCTACAGCTCAATTGTTTTGGTCTATTTGGGCTATCTTGCAGAGCGGGAAATTGGATGACAAGAGCAAGCAGGAGCAAGAAGTATTGTTCGATGGACCCAATGGAGAACAGTACATTATCAAGACTGATAAGGAGCAAGATGAGACAGGTGTAGACGATGTGTGCGACGAAGAAGAAGAGGAGGACGAGGAGAAGAAGGGAGGTGTCGATATCGATTCATTCGATTACATGGCTTACTGTAAGGATAAAATCACTTTGTTTTGGGGTGATCTGATCAAATTTGATGTGGTGGATGCCGCTGACTGTTACAAACCCGATTCAGTGAGATATCTGGATACTGAACTTATATAATCACCTATTTTATATATGCCTGCTCTATGTAAATAAAATGAAATGCCTTAAACGCGGACCCGAAATATACAAGAGCTTATTATGTATTTTCAAGTAACATAACGTCATATACCAGCGATCATCAGAACTTGACAGCATTATGGACTGGAAGAGAGCTGAAAGAAACCTGAAATTACTATCAGAATTGCAGGATAAAGATGCCTTGAATTCACCCGATATGATGGCGCCAGCCTTGGTTGGTACGCAAGTCCCCGACATGAATATGTCTTCATCATCGGACGAATCAAGTGATGAGAAACCCACTCTCCCCAAAGAAACTGGAACCACAGAGAACAGCACTACAAACTCCATTTTACCTGGTCCAGAATTGACACCTCAGATACCGAACAACCAACTCGGCGATAACTCATTAATACGGCATAATCATACAGAACTTACTGAATCTATACCGAACAGTCAAGAAATAGCAGAAGATGTCGAAAATCGTCACATCATAACGAAGGTAACTGAATTACCTAGTGATCAGATCTTCTTAAACACTCAACTTCAAAGTCGATTAGATGAAGCAGAGGAAGAATCTCTCTTAAAATCAAAATTAATTCATTTCAAATATTCTGATCATGTGGAAAAGACAAAAGTGTCACCTCAGAAAGTAACTAAACGTCCCAGTAAGAGGAAATCAAAAACCAAAAATATTACACAACATAGTATTGAACAATTTGAGAAAACGAGGGCCCAAAATTTACTAAAGCAACTATCAGGTAAGCATAAGAAAGTTAGAGATATAATTCGTGTACAGGCGAACACAGATAAAACCACTTCACAAAAACGAGCCACCACAATAAGTTCATTAGAATTTGACACCTATAATGAATGTGAATGGAAATACATCTTGGGTATTGTATTGCAAAAATTTCCTGATGCGAAAAAGCATGAAATGTTAGACGTTTTCAATTACTTGTATGGCGATGCTATTGAGGTACCATCATCAGAAAGTCTTTGGGCGAGTTCGCAATTACCACCACACATGAAAAGTGTCGATCGTCATGAATCCAAGTTGTCCGCAACAAGTGTAAACTGTTTGCTAGCTGACGCTGGAAATGAAAACAGAAGCCAAATGGTAAATGTACTATCCCTATCACAAGTAATGGATGATAAATCTGAAACTTCATTTCATAAATATGTATGCCTATCTCAAGATGCAAATGTCATTGATCCCATAATGAGTTCAGATGGAGATGAACACCCTATTAAGGAAAATATAATAGCCATTAATGATGACCCAGTCATATCTTCCAGTGAAGCAAATGAAAACTCAGATAATGAATTAAACATTCATGTGCATGAACCTATGAAGGACGTTGAAAAAGACGATGTTCTGATTGTTTCTGATAGCTGCGATGATGTAGATGTGAACGACCTTATTCATTTAGACTATGATCCTGATTTCTTAAAACCCTGTCGAGACCCACCTCACACTATATTATTTGACTCTATATCAGTGGTATCTGACAGCGCTGATGAGATATCAGGACCAATAATACCGATTGATATACCTGCGTCTTCATCCTCTGACTCTGACATGAATGATGATAATAAGATGACGATCAACTTTCCTTCGCAGTCTCCTACACCGGGGACCTCACCACAACAAGATGAAATCATTGATTTAACACAGGAATCTTTCAAGGCAGTGGGACGTCTTATTTCACCAGTAAGGCCACCAACCTTGCCCCCAACGGAACAGACTATTCAAGTCCCAGCAACGAGAACGTCAACAATCCTTGGTACTACTAATTTGGAAAACCCATCTACAATTATAGCGAATTGCGGACAAACCTCAGGAGCTGATCAGATACGATTTATAATATCGAAAAATGAATTGAAACAGTATGAAGAAAATTGTCTGGAGAAACAATTTCAATACAATAGGGACAATATAATAGTATCAGATTCAGAAGATGAACCTTTAAGTGGTACAGAGAATATTTTATTAAAGGTACATGCTAATAATAACAACGGCACGATCTCACCTATGAAGAGTCCCATGAGGAAAATTCAACAGTCGGATATAATTGAATCTCAAAGTGCACAAAAATTAAGAGAAAGTATGAAAGAAATTGGGTTAAAACCAGTACGGTCCAAGACAGAAATGATCGAATCTTTGAAAGCTGCCTCTCGAATGACAGATAATGAAGAATTTGAAAAGATAAATAAAGCTTCCATTTTTGCACATTTAACTGAATTGATAGAAACGGATGCAACTCTGCTGGAAAGAATTTACTGTTTTGAAGCAATCCCCGTTGATCATCTCCTCAAAAGATTGACTGAGTTGGATCCCTTTATTGATCATCTGGATAAGATGACCATCAAGGAATGGGCAGACTCGCAAGGTATTTGTCTGAGGAATGGATAGGATTATGTAGTCTAATACAACACACTATATATTATGTCTTGAATGGCAATTTTGCATGTAATGAATGTTAGCCGCCCAAGTATGCGCGCTTAAAAGTGAAAAAAAAATCCATTTCTTGATTTATAAGTGGAGATTATCAGTGAATGGATCAGTCAACCTTGTCAAGAAACCACCAGTCATGTCTTTCTCCATGCTACATCTCACAGATGATACCATTGAAGAGCATGTATTTGAAAGATACATAGAATTGGGAACGCACGTAGATGATTTACCTCAAGATTTGGGTATACAAGATCGAGTAACATCCACCATTTCTATAGACATCGAACCTTCCAACATGCAAATAGAAAGTCCACCACCGTCTGAGAAAAGACAATGAAGGAGCAAACAGAAAAATCATTCTAAATCACTACCAAATTTTAATTTTACAATAGAACAATCCTTAACAAGTTTGCATTCCCAAGTTGACAATGATAATTCAACTACAGGGTATGTACTTTGGTCTACCACACCATTCTTTTTGAAATGGTTATTGTATGATAAGGGTGCCCAGCCATTGAGAGATGGGTCTGAAGTTTCTATAATTGACCTTGAGGACGAGAAATCCGATCTCAAAATGTATATACCGCCATTACTTAACCTTTCTGATAAGGAGATTAATAGTAATCATATAACAGTCATTGAATTAGGAGCTGGTATCTCTGGAATATTACCTGTTCTACTTTCGAATTTTGTGAACAACTATATCTGTACTGATCAGAGAGGAATCCTTAATAAGTTGAAACACAATATTAAAGAAAATTTACTACAATTAAATAGAAGGAAATGCGTTTCCGCTTCATTAGGCCTTTCTCAAGACGATCCTGAGGACGGTGAAATGAGGAAAGTGAATCTAGAAGTACTGCCGTTGGATTGGGAGACCTTTAAAATCCCAGAACAGTATCCTGATTTACTCAGGGCAAAAACGATCTCCAACATAGTCTATATACTTGCCATGGACGTCATTTACAATGAATATCTAATTGATCCCTTTCTAAAAACATTGAAGACGCTGATGCAGTTTTTCGCCGAGAAGGCCCATTGCATAGTGGGGATTCACTTACGCGACCAAGACGTGGTGGTCCAGTTTCTCGAGAAGGCTATGTTGGAGTACCAACTATCAGTGTACCACGTCGTGGATCCTACTTTACAGTCGTCAAGATTCAGTCTCTATTACTTCTGTTAAAAAAACAAGGCCTAAATCCAACCCTAGGGCTGACAATAAAACAATGTGGCGCAAACATTTTTTCATTTTTAGTTTTTGTTTGATTATACAATCGGCCAGGAAAAGGACCCTCTGAAAAAAACTTGCAAGTACAAAGAGTAGCATAGACAAGACATCATCGCAAACCCCTGCGTTATACGAGGTCAACATAGCTAATTACACTTCTATATCGGATCCTGCTACCCCCAAGCAAGGATATTAAGAAAATTTGAAGCAATAAGGACACAGACCTTTCCTATTTTCAAACTCAAGGATAGATCGTCCTATAAAGAAAAACATAAAAGACACGTTCCTCTATGGCTGTTTGGGAACAACTGGAAGTCTCAAAAGCCCATGTTGCATACGCGTGTGTCGGTGTGTTTTCGTCCGTGTTCTCCCTTATATCGTTATTTGTTAAGGAGAAGTTATACATTGGTGAATCTACAGTTGCAGGGATCTTCGGATTAATCGTCGGACCAGTATGTTTGAATTGGTTCAACCCATTAACATGGGGGAATTCTGATTCCATCACGTTAGAAATTACCAGAATCGTGTTATGTCTACAAATCTTTGCCGTGGCCGTGGAACTTCCAAGAAAATATATGTTGAAACATTGGCTCTCAGTTACCATGCTACTATTACCAGTGATGACTACCGGTTGGTTAATAATTGGGCTCTTCGTATGGATTATAATTCCAGGTTTGAATTTCGCAGATAGTCTACTAGTATCTGCATGTATTACAGCTACAGATCCCATCCTGGCACAGTCCGTTGTTTCAGGTAAATTCGCACAGAAAGTTCCAGGACATTTAAGAAATTTGTTATCTGCAGAATCAGGTTGTAATGATGGTATGGCTTTCCCCTTCTTATTTTTATCTATGAACTTAATTTTGCATCCAGGGAATGCAGGAGAAATTGTAAAAGATTGGATCTGTGTGACCTTACTTTATGAATGTATATTTGGTTGTCTACTTGGTGTATTCATAGGTTATGTGGGCCGTCGAGCCATTCGATTTGCAGAAGAGAAAAGTATTATTGATCGTGAATCGTTCTTAGCATTTTACGTGGTTTTAGCATTTTGTTGTGCAGGATTTGGTTCCATATTAGGTGTAGATGATTTGTTAGTCTCCTTTGCGGCAGGTGCTGCTTTTGCATGGGATGGCTGGTTTGCCAAAAGTACAGAAGAGAGTAAAGTTTCTACAGTGATTGATTTATTACTAAATTATGCATATTTCATTTATTTTGGTGCCATTATCCCATGGAAACAATTTAATAATGGTGAATTAGGTCTGAATGTTTGGAGGTTGATTATTTTAGCAATTATCGTTATTTTTCTTCGTAGAATCCCAGCTGTCATGCTATTAAAACCACTGATTCCTGATATAAAATCGTGGCGTGAAGCACTCTTTGTGGGCCATTTTGGGCCCATTGGTGTAGGTGCAATATTTGCCGCAATTTTAGCCAGATCTGAATTAGAAGCAAGTGTCACCGATGAACCTACTCCGTTAAAGACACTTCCGGCACCCGGAACGAAACATTATCAGCTGATTGCCACTATTTGGCCCATCACATGTTTTTTCATATTAACTTCCATTATTGTTCATGGTTCATCAGTGGCCGTCATTACATTAGGCCGTCATCTAAATACCATTACATTGACGAAAACATTTACCACGCATACTACAAATGGGAATGGGAAAAGTTCATGGATGCAAAGATTACCATCATTGGATAAATCAGGTCGTTCATTTTCGTTACAAAGAGTGGATACACATAAAGAACCTACCCAAGGTACCACTACAATGTCAAGAACTAGTACTGTGGAAACAAGTGGTGTTCGTGTAAGAGCAGTTGGTGGTATGAGTAAGAAGGACGTTAGAGAGAGAAAACAAAAGGAAAGAAGAAAAAGAAGAAGAGATAAAATTTTCCATAAGAGAAATATTAGTAATTTATATGGTGGATATGATGATGAATTGAATGATCTTGGTAGGGAAAGATTACAAAGAGAAAAAGAAGCTCAAGCTGCTACATTTGCACTAAGTAGAGATGATAATGAATTACAATTGCCCATGCATGATGAAGTTGCATCATCAATCAATTCTCAAAACGTGATTGAAGGAAGTAGTGGTAGTACTAATGACCAAGAAAAACAAGAATCAGAACCATCTAATAAATCCAATTCTAGTGAGGAGGAATTTTCATCTTTAATGACATCTGAAGAAGAGGAAAGACGCCAAGAACTGAGGAAAAGGGAAGAGGAAGGTCATGTTGCGTATCAATCTGGTAATCAAATTATTATTGAAAATCGTCAAGGTGAAGTTATTAATGAAGCTGATCTTGATAGGCCACCAAGAGACGAGGAGGAAAGTGTCGGTGCTGATAGCCA
The DNA here is from genome assembly GCF_000237345.1 of Naumovozyma castellii. Taxonomy (NCBI): domain Eukaryota; kingdom Fungi; phylum Ascomycota; class Saccharomycetes; order Saccharomycetales; family Saccharomycetaceae; genus Naumovozyma; species Naumovozyma castellii. The sequence goes on along the minus strand of NC_016493.1, from coordinate 627,322 downwards.
TAACTTCAGTTTGGCTAGTACAGTAAGTCGTGAGTCCTCTAATAGCTTACACAATTTGAAGAGGATATTGTCACCACCCGAAAAGCTTAGACAGGTTATATCTCAAGGCAGTGATAAACATATGAAGTATCGTGCATACAAGATGGATAACCATCTGATTATTGAAAATGAAGATGGTGAAGTGTTGAGAAGATATAAGATTAATCCACACCATCCTGATAAGAATAGGAAGGAGGGTACTACTGATCATAGAGACTCTGTTAGTACCGAAAGGAGTAGTAGTGTAAGCGGGAATAATGTTGTTACGAAGGCCTTAAATGCAGTTGGATTAAGAAGTCGTGCATCATCCTCCGTAGCGGCCACATCTCCACGCAGTCCAAGTCCACCAATTCATATAAAACCAAACCTTCATATTGATACAACGAAACAACGTCAACCAAGGCCGTTAACCCCAGTTCCAACACAAATGTATTCGTCCATATCAGAAGGCGAAGAGGATTACTCAGATGATGATGGAGCCAGTGGATATGGGAATGGCAGTGATGATGAGAATTTCCCAACACGTCGTCACAACCATACATCTGAAGAAGAAGAAGAGGGAGAGGAATATGATTCTGAATTTGAGCCAGGTGATGAACCCGAAACGCCGTTCGAGAGACAAAGAAGATTAGGTGCTTTAGGGAAACTGAATCATGATACTTCTGATGAGGAAGAAGAAGAAGACGATGATGATGAAAATAGAGAGGGGGATCACGATGAAGATGATTACAACGATGCTGAAGATAGTGACGATCAAGAGGGCGGTGATGAGGTACCACCAACGCCTGTTATAGAACACCCTGTTAGGGCAAGAGATAGAAGCGCAAGTACCACACAAAAGGTTGTATCCACACTAAGTAAGACTTTCCATTTTTAGATAAGGAACAGAAAATAAATAATGTACATAGATAAAATAAGTGATACTCATTCATATAAATAAAAAAAATTGATAAAAAAAAATGACTATAATTTAACTTCTATACAAAATTGATTAACTATTTATTATCACTGTTACTATTATTATTTACATGAAAACGAAGGATATCGTTAATGAACGTATTGAGTTCCTCTTGAGTTAATTTTTCACCTCCAATGAAGTCGATTCTTGTATGCTTCCCACCTAATGAACCAGCATTAATGTCCGAGAATTGAACCATATATTTATCCAAATATTTCAGTCTTAATACACTATGATGATGCGTAATTAAGTATTTGTAATTGACCATCTGTGTCTTGGAAGTGGGGTTCTTTGAAATGTTCACATTCATAGAATTTGGCAAGAGTAGTTTATTTTTCTTATCCTTGTTATTTGTTTGGAAATTTAACGTTGAATTCTTCAAGAATTGGTTTATACCATCTTGACTTGTGAGGAATGATGATGATGATGATGATGATGATGATGATGATGATGATGATGATGATGATGAGGTTTTCAAAGTTGTGGCGGTAGGTTCAAGCAGATCTATGTATGATTCCATATTGATAGCGTAATCAAATGGTGCTGTAGGAGTTTGTAGAATCATGGATTTTTTATTAAGCTGAGCTATACAACGAAGGGAATCCATTATTGGATGACCTTCTTCGTCTAATTCAAACCATAGTTCCACTGGTGGATAAGTAATCTTGGAATCAAATGATGCAGATACCAATGTATTTGGTATGAATTTTAGTTGAACATAATATTCATGTTTATCGATCGAAAATAATTCATCTTGAGTTAAGGACGAATCATATAGAGGTAAATTCAATAATCTTGATGCTAATTGTGGGATTTTTGGTTGGAAATATTGTATTGTTTTCCCATTTGATAGAGCTTGTAACGAATAACCCAATGACATGCTATACATTGATTTTTCTTGAGAATCTTCTTGTTGTGGTGCAAACATTTGGTAAATGGAATCCATATTGGTAATACTAAGTGTTAATGGTTCTTGTGGAACCGTAGTCATGGTACCCTTTTTCAATGGAATTTGCAATCTTGTCCATTCGTTGTCCTTGTGTAACCAATCAAATGCATCAATATCATTATAAGGATATTTTTTCAAGTTATTGGTGTTTCCATTGAGTGATGATGGTAGTACTGCTAATATCTGTTCGTTGGTCATGGAATGATCGTTATAAGTACCCCAAATCAACAGTTTTTTGGCCAATTCAATTCTTCTTTGACCAAATGCGGAAATCTTAAAGATTGTCTTGTTATTTGTATTACCGTTATTATCATTTTCAATTTTTTCAAAAACTGTATCAGTATGTGATTCAATCAAATTAATCAGATCTTTCAAATTCAATGTGGAACTCATTCCTTGTAATAAATGATCAATATTTACAAATTCGTTGATAACGTTAGATAAAATTTTCCTAATGGACACTTCTACGTATCTTGCTACCCCTCTGGTGGCCGCCTTTATAATAATTTTATTTTCATCTAATGGAAACGCAATGGTCAATCCATTGATTCTTGTCAAATTTTGTAATAATTTACCTCTTTGAGTGAACAACAATAGAGTAATTTCAGTATTTTGTAAATCCATGGTCAAAATCTCATACGATGACGAAGCCGTTGATGTATTTGTTGTTGCAGAAACTTGTTCTATAGAATTGGATTGCAATGATCCATCGTCACCATTTGTAACAATTTTACAATTCCACATTTTCAAAATAATTCTTTCAATTAATTTTGATTTGGTTACATGCGGTAAAGAAAGATTGAAATTCTGTTTAGTGTAAGATCTTAATTGTGGTAAAGTGTAAGATCCTTTCAATTTTTCCACGAGATTAATATACTCATAATGTGATATAGTTTCCGTAATGGGTCGTTGCACGTCAATGGATTGAATGACTTGCGGTGTTGTGACGTTAATCTTCGATACCAACAATTTATTAGTCTGTGATTCAATTTCTTGCAAAAGATTCGATTTGTTGGGTCTCTGAGTCAATTCCTTCAACGTCATATCTGAATCTACATCAAGATCAAAAATACCCTTGAATAAAGGGTTTTGAGTGGTTCTTGATTGGAAATGCGGTTGTTGTCTATTTTTGAAGAGTCCAGCTTCTTGATGATTCAAGACCACTATTTTCGCCTTTGAAGGTTTCAATTTCTTACCCCTTGTAATGGCGTGCTCCCCATCTTCTTCAATCTCAGTTACTGTCTGGTCCTGCTGTTGCTCTTCAGTATGAGAGTATAGTCTTCTCGAGTTTATAAAGGTACACTTATAATGTGATAAAGCGACCCGTTTGCTCGGCAAGACAAAACGTGACAGCATCGGCAGCATAATAGCTTGCTTTTTATAATAAGGTGAGAGGCAGTTGCTGTAGTGTTTAAGTTGATATTGGTGATATTCCATTTAACGGTTTGAATTATTTCAGTTAGAGTTTTGTCTTGATTACGTATTCAAGATTTTTCCCTTTTGGGCAAAAGGATGAAAAGTTGAAAAAAACGAATACTTCGAAGAATAGAGAGTAGTAAACAAAAAACAAGAGAAGAGGTAGAGTCGAACAGGGTGCGATGGGGAGACCACGTAATGATTGTGTGAAGTTATATTTTGAACAATTCAATAATGAAGTGGATGAATTCTTCAATGCTGATTTCCAAGTGGATTACGAATTGAGAGCTTCACGTATTCATGTGGACAGTAAGATCAAATATTTAGAAAGAGAGGAAGCTAAGAAAGGAATTACTCCAGATGTAGAAGATGACGATGACGATGAGGCAAAGAATAAAAAACCCATTCCATTGGGTGTGCATTGGAGTTCACGAGAGAAACGGTTGTTTTTCCATTATTTATCTCGATACTCTATCCATCGATTAGACGAATGGTATAGAAAAGTGGGTTCCGGTAGTAAATCGAAATATGAAGTGTTAACGTATTACCGTGTCCTGCGATCCAATTTACATGCAATCAAGAGACGGAACACCATTGATAAAAGGAAAAAGGGACTATTCGCAGGAATACTACGAAGAAAGGACTTACCCATAGCATACGAGATGTCCGAATCATTTGTTCAATTGGAAGAAACCATGGCGGCATCGTTGCCCACGGGCATTGACGCCGTGTACAGCGAGACGCCGTCGGACGAGACGCAGTTGATTACCCTGCAGCCGTGGGAGCGGCGTTGGCACTCCGTTCTCCGTCGGAGTCCGACGGTGTCAACGCAACAGTCCGCTTTACCTGTCTCGGTCGAGGCTTACGATTATTTGACACGATTAGCTAAGCGACATCTCCGCCAAGTGATTTACTCGACGGTTCTGCCGCAATTGGAGCGGAAAGCCATCGCCGTCCGTGATAAGGATGACGATAACAGCGATAAATTGCACACGGTGCATTTGGTCACGAGAAGGGACGTTCTCACGGGTATCCACAGACTAAGATTAATGTTACGGGACACAAAGCGTGTTCCTCTGTTGGCAGAGACGTGGTTACAGACCTTATCTAAGTTTGAACTGCAAATATCGGAGAGTAAGAATAAGAGCAACTTGAGTGGCTCGATAATAAGGAACTCACGCACTCTTAATGACCTGGTGGAGTGTTTTACGAGAGAGGTGCCCTTTTTGGAGCCTCTGCCGTTATTGCGGAAGGGTGCAGATTCTGCTGTAACGGAACCCATAGTGGATGGGACAATAGCCGCCGAGGAGGAGATGGCACTTTGTCAGTGGGAAACGTTGGAGATGGAACAAGAGGACATGCGGCGATCCAGACGATACTGCAACGCGCTATTGCAGCGGTTTACGCGTTCTCAAACTCCAATTAGCATCGCCGTACAACAAGACGAGCCGTTACCCGGCGCGCCTGCCCGGTCGAAAGCCGCACTTAACCGGTTTTTGTATTCGTAGTCCGTTACATAACCGCATGCTCGGTTATGTAAGCCCCGCAATAAGCTAAGATAAGGGCGACGGGAAGCGAACTCCACCGGTCACGATAATAATGATAATAATAGCAATCTGAAAGGAAATTCTTATCCAGAGGAGATTGATTACCTGGAACTACAGAGATCTTTTGCTATTTACTCTTTTCTGAACATTATTTAAATGGTCAGTTATTCATTCTTATCAGACTTCTCCCTATTCTTATTCTACTGCTTTACTTTGCTTTACTATATTTCTGCTAATACATAAGATACTGTAACAACATCAACAACATACCTACTTTAAAACTTCTATCCCTCTGAAGACAATTTAATGAAATCATCCTTCAAATCAATAACTACTTACCGCTTATTAAACAATCAATTTAGATTAGTAACAAATAATATTTGCTGCATCCCTTCTTCTGCAAGGACAGATTGCAAAATTAATCTGTCATTTTCAAATTCAGATTATATTAATAGGAGGTTCTATGTCACAGAATCATCTTTAACTCCAATAAAAAATTATATCCCATCTGCTGATACTGCATTCGCCGTTAATCCAGATTCAACAACAACATCTTCTTCTGCATCATTACCAACGACAACTACATCTCCTAAATCAATTACAACTGCCGCTACCATTGCCGCCAATGCTGTCATTACAGCTTCCACTAATGAAATACCTCTGGCAGATAATACAACTAATGATGATAGCAAGAGCACATTTCTCATCAATCCAGAAGATATGACATCGTCTTATTACGAACAATCACCACCAGACTCAACACATTATTTGAAGACATTATCATTCCATGAACTATTCTCCTTAGGATGTATTGGGATCGCAACAATAAATAAACAATTCTTAAACCTAATTATTAAATTGTTCCCATATATCCCAATCCCTCTAATCAAGATTTTTGTTTCCAAATTATATTGTGGTGGTATTACACCCACAGAAGTATTAAAATGTGGTCAAAATCTACAATTAAGAGGTATTACAAACATGATGCTATCTTTAACCATTGAAAACTCAGAAGGTGGGAAACAAAACATTGATATCAACCACATTATCCAAGAAACAATAAACTCTATCCATACTGTATTGAAACCGAACCTTTTGAACCAAATTGAGAAAGTGGATGACATTAACGATATAGCTCCAGGTTACATCGCCTTGAAACCATCAGCATTGGTGGATAACCCAAGGGAAGTCCTACTAAACTTCCAAAACGAAACAGACCCTATTTGGGTGGAAAAGAGGACACAACTTATTGAAAATTGTTCCAAGATTAATGAAATAATCTTCCAATTAAACAATGACTTATTTAAATTATACCCTGAAAGAAAGGCACCCTTCTTTGTTTGTACCATTGATGCTGAGAAATTCGATCTTCAAATAAATGGTGTCTATGCATTACAAAGAATATTGATGCAAAAATTTAATCCAGTGTCTTCTCCCTTAGTTTCATGCATAGGTACGTGGCAATTATATTTACGTGATTCCAAACAACATTTGAATGAAGAAATTAAGCTAGCTAAGGAAAACGGTTATAAATTGGGGTTGAAATTGGTAAGAGGCGCATACATGCATTCTGAATTGAATAGAGACTCTATAATACATTCCAATAAATTCGATACTGATATGAATTACGATCAAATTGTCATGGACATTATCAAAGACCTCTCTAAGAATGGTGATCAATCCATCTACGGTCATTTGGTAGTGGCATCACACAATTACAAGTCACAATTAATTGCCACGAAATTACTTAAGGAATCAAAATCATTGTATGCCAATTCTAACGTCGTGTTAGGTCAATTATTGGGTATGGCGGATAACGTTACTCACGACTTGGTCTACAATCATGGTGCTAAGAATATTATCAAATATGTTCCCTGGGGACCACCATTGGAAACAAAGGATTATCTATTGAGAAGATTGCAAGAAAATGGTGATGCTGTGAGAGCTGATAACGGATGGCCTCTTTGTAAAGCTGTCTTTAAGACTTTGTTCCTCCTGTAAGGTGTATTTCACCCACCCTGAGGGTTCAAGAGTATATTATTATTATTTAACTTGTAAGTTTTATATTATTCTAAACTAAATATTGGATGAATATCCTTCAAATACAACAATTATTACACAAGTATTGATTCCATTTTATATACTAACAATGAGATATTGAGCGTGTTACCAAGATATTTACTTTACCGATTTAAAAACGATGTAAAAAGCAATTCAATTTATTATCCCAAATATTTTTTTCAAGTGTTAGAACAAAACAAATGTGGGTTACAGAAGTTATTCAACTATAAGCTTGTTTGGCAAATTTACATTTTCTATATCGTGCTCTAAATCACAGGTGAGGTAATCCAACAATGGTAGAGCTGGAAACTTTTGAAAATTAAAATCATCCGTGATAGTTTAATGGTTAGAATGGGCGCTTGTCGCGTGCCAGATCGGGGTTCAATTCCCCGTCGCGGAGATATATTTTTTTGATTATTCATCTTGGATATTTTTGCCATTTTTCTAACATAACCTATTGATAACTTAAAAAGAACAATGGAACGCTATATCTTAAAGTTGCTACCTAATTGCGATAACCCTTGACAATGAAATTCGTGGCATTGATATCAGGAGGTAAAGATTCCTTTTATAACATCCTTCATTGTCAAAAAATTAATCATGAATTAGTCGCTCTGGCAAACCTGTACCCAGCGATTCAAACAGAACAAGAATTAGATAGTTTTATGTTTCAAACGGTGGGTCACGATATCATACCCCTATACGAGAAATGTATTGGTGTCCCACTGTTCAGAAGATCTATTGAGTCGAAAACTTCCAAAAACGTCGATTTGAATTATTTGCCCACTAAAGATGATGAAATTGAAATACTATTCGAGTTATTATCCGAAGTCAAATCAAATTGTCCTGGTCTGGAAGCAGTTAGTGTCGGTGCAATCCTTTCCTCTTATCAACGTACTAGGGTGGAAAATGTTTGTCAAAGGTTAGGACTAGTTGTGTTAAGTTATTTATGGCAGAGAGATCAAGAGGAATTAATGTCTGAGATGTGCTCCATGTCTAAACAGGGCGAAGAAGATGAACTTTCTTGTAAGTTGGATGCAAGGATCATTAAAGTTGCTGCCATTGGGTTGGATAAATCACACCTAGGGAAATCATTACCTGAAATTTTCCCTCACATGCAAAAGTTAAATAGATTATATCAGGTTCATATTTGTGGGGAAGGTGGGGAATTTGAAACTATGGTTCTCGATGCACCATTTTTTAAGAATGGAAATTTGAAATTGCTATCTATGGAACCACAAGCTGATAATGATGATAATGATGGAGTTTATAGTGTAAGATTGAATGTCGAATTTCAGGAAAGAGTAGTTAGTGAAGATACAGTCCTCCAGTTATTAGAACAGTTGCCTCAGCCACCCAGGTTGAATGAGAAGTGGACTTCTATTCTATCAAGTTTCCAAGAAGAAACATTTGCTAAGTCTGTCACCAAGACTACTCAACTTTCAACAATCCCTGAGTGCAAATATCGTAATTCAGTCAATAAAGTTGGGAACTTACTATACATTTCCAATTTATGCCCCAAGGATAGTGAATTGAACGTTGAACAACAGGCCAAACAGGTATTTCAACAGTTAGACAAGATCATGAAGGAAAATTCGTTATTCCCTTCACAAATATTATTTTCATCTCTAATACTAGCAAATATGTCAAATTTTGCCACAGTCAATCAGGTATACAACGATTTCTTTCGTATTAATAAGTGGGGACCCTTACCACCATCTAGGGCCTGTGTGGGATCCGTTCTCTCAAATAATGTTCAATTGCAATTATCTGTAACCATAGATACTTCTCACAAGGTGATCGAAATAAAAAATTCATCTCATACGATGCTAAATAAAAACAAGGATGGGCTACATGTTCAAGGAAGATCATTTTGGGCACCATGTAACATTGGTCCATATTCGCAAGCTATATGGTCCAAAAATGATCCTAGAAAACTTACCTATATGAGTGGTCAAATTGCGTTGGATCCACCAACTATGAACCTAGTAAAGGATCCTATTCTTGATCCATTGCTATCTTTGCGTCATTTTGATACATTGAAGTGTACTATCGATACTAAATATCAACTTACAATGACTTGCTTTATTTCAGACTTATCAATGGTGGAGAAGACTACGAAACTTTGGTCAATTTATAGTGATGAATCAGATTATCAAGAAGTCCCCGTCGGATGTCTAATCGTGGTGAAAATTTCTCAATTACCAAGAAGTGCTTCTTGTGAATGGGGTGGGATAACATGCAAGGACTTACAAGATTATAACGATACTGATTCCGATTCAGACTTTAGTCTGGATAAAGTTAGTATTCAATTAGATTCACTGAACTTAGTAGAGAGAATTAATTGGTTTGAAACTTGTATTACGTCAGGTAATGATAAACAATATATTGCAACCACATTTGTAAATTCAAATGATTCCCTTCTCGACCTCTTAAATGAACTAGCAAAGAGGCCATCACAAGTGACACTATATGGTAATCCGCTAAATGTAGATGCCATATTGCCAACCTTTGTTAACGTCGAATTCTACCCAGTTGAGCAAATATACAATTACAAGGGGGAAGAATATATGTATGGGTTACATATTAGATATTAGATGCATAATAAAAACACTTTATAGATTAATCGAAACAATTTATCAAATTTTGAATATACATAGCGTTACAATTCTATTTTCATGCGGCGCTTCGCAGTTTTCTACAATAAGGAAGTTTCAAAATAATTTGAGTCAAAGAAACTTTACTTAACTACAAAAAGGCAGATAAAGTCCTGAATCACAATAAACTAGTCAGTAATGTCATACTCATACGAAGAAGAGAGTAAAAAGCTGTTGGATTATCTTCGAGTAGTCTGTGAAAAAGCTGAAGAGAACAAAAATGGTCGAAGTAGAAAAAGAATGGAAATAGAAAGAAAAATGAGAACACAATTCAGAGCGGTAATGGAGATGCAAACAGCAGTGGCTAATTATAGGTACGATTTGATACCCTCTGGAATGGTGAAATACTACGTTCAAAACTATACCGATATGGCCTATTTACAGGCCAGCATTTATAATATCACTAAAAACAAAGGACCAAATTATCTATTAGACCCTCATGACGATGACAGAATAATAACTGAATTATTAAAATACAGGCGTGCCAAAGACGCAGAAGCAGCTGCTTCTGCGCAAAATGACTCGAATGCTTTACAACAATCTCACTTTAAGGTTGAAAAAGGAGGAAAGAAAGAAACTACTGACCATTTGGCCGAAACAGCAAGGAATAATTTTGTTCCACCTCTGTCAAAAGACCACCCTGAGGTAGCAGCACCAATATTATTACCCACAACAATACCGCAAGATGTTTTTGAACCAATCAAGATTCCCTCAAATACAAATTCATTGAGAAAAACCCTTGAATCCGTCAAACAAAGTGTAACATCTAATGTGGAACTTTCTCAACTTTCCAAATTAACATCTGCTGATGAAAATCCCAAGACTTCCAAGAGTGATTTTATCCAGGATCTGGCCAACAATCTTAGTAAAGATGCCAGTCATCCCCAGAAATCGACTTCTCAACCGCGTGAGACAAACCCTTTAATGGAAGCAAATATTGTAGAAAGCATATCGCATACTAACATCCAATCTGATATCGATACATCTGCACATACTCCTGAAGTTGCAACGGCTCATGACAGCCTAGTAAACAGAACTCCCGTGAAATCAATAAGTACTGAAGCTAATATTGGCCAGCAACTACTCGATAAACCTTCCAATGAACCTTCAATAAGTCCAATGCTAAGAAAAGAAAAGGATGTAAACGTTACAAAAAATAAAAGTGTACCCAGTAATAAAAGTGACGATTACATATCTGAACAAATAAAAGAGAACTCAAGTACTGTGACCAAGATTATCGATAACCCTGTAAACGAGAACCCATTGAAAGATCAAGTATTAAAATCTATAAATGGACAAGTCTCGCAAATTCCCCATCCCAAAACCGCTAAAGATTCAATAGAACCAAAATCACCCGTCCAAAACATATCCTCCAACCAGGCATCCTCTCTTGAACATCCACCCGTAAATAACCTTTTAGCCGCTACAAGCATATTCCATTCGCAAACTAATTTGTCTGAATTCAAGGCAATATCGACGCCTCAATATAGTCATGTAATATCTGGCCCACCATCTGTGGAACCAAAAGAAAGCAAGAAGGCACAGCCAAATGAGTCTTTAAAAAATAATGGTAAAACCCCTAACCCAACAACTGTATTGCCGACAACAACTGAAAACAATGCAAACAAGGCAAGCATATTAAATTCCTCTTTAATTAGTACCTCTAAAAGAATATTGGATTTACCAAACTCGTCCTTGCCTGCTGGCCCAGATGCTGGCCGAGCTAATGAACACAAGCCTAAGAAAAGAAAACTTGAATCTAGTACGGTGGGTGATGAGCAGGTCGTCAAAGTACCGACCCTATCACAGACAGAGACTGATAAAATGGACACTCTACTACTAGCTGATTCCAACTCTTCTATTGAAGCTGATTCAAAGTCGATTGTACCAGCCTCAATTGCTTCCTCAGCAGCTACTAGCAAAATAAAAGAAAGTTCCAAAAGCAAGTCAAGTTCGTCAAATATAGAACATAAAGATAATAGCAACTTATTTCGCTCCACGAATATGGAGACTAGCAAAACCACAATCACAACCTCAATCCTAAATAATCTTGTAAATGTCTCAAACTCAGAAACTCTTAGGGAACAAACCACCAAAGATAGTGTATCTTCTACTCAAAAAGGTAATTCACTACTTGACTCAGAGTCTCCCGTGACAGACCCCCGAAAATCTGATAAATTGAAAGACGCCAAGGACCTTGATGTTTTAACTCAAGAACCCCTTAACCCTTCGATATCTGGATTACAAATTTCTCCGACAAATGTTCAAAGTAGGCCTGGTAATGCTGAAAATCAATTCGAACTTACTAGAGAACCTGATACTAAAGTTGAAGTTCCTCAGGCAAATAGCAAATCCATTGATACGAAAGAGCAACTACTAAACCCCCCGCCAAATGATACCAGTGTGAGTAATACAGCCTTGTTAGGTAACCTCAATTCGAGTACAGAGGAACGGTCAAATATCTCGTATCCAGCATCCTCACCTGTCTCGACGACAACTAATATTCTTGAAGTTAAAAACTCGGCCAAGGTTGATTTAAAGGAAAGCTTTAAGGACCAAACCAAAACAACTAATGAGCCTGAGATGACTGAAAACAATAGTATGATCACCAATAGACATGAAGAAACTGAAGTCCTTGAACAAAATCAGGTAATTGAAGACGCCACTATTCACAAACGCGCAACTATTGATAACACTCACTCAGCGCAACAAAAGTTATTAGCATCTCCTATTCATTCTAAAAACACTCCTCCCAAATCAACTCGAATAATAGGCAGGCAGTCACCTGCTCAGTTCATACCTGCAAGGCCCATGTCTTCGTTATCAGGCCGTATTATAGATAGTAAGAAGCCTAGTAATATAGAAAGTGAAGAAATTGGGCGAAACACTAATACGTCAGTAGAACATAAGCCTACTACCTACAGGAGTAAATCTTCTTCAGCTTTAGTTAGGAGGGGAAGATCACCAGTTGAATCTTTGCCCATCTACGAAACAAAACCCTTGAGTAAGGGCTCTGTTTTGACATCAACGACATCGAGGTTTGGCTCTCATGTTATAGAACTTCCTCGCTCCAGATATGGTAGTCCTATTTCAAGTGGAAAATCAGGCAGGAACAGACCTTCAAGCCAACTTTTAGACTCTAATAGGACCGCCAGATTGCCTTCAATTTCGAGGTTTGGGTTGAGTGCACCACCCCCATCTTTACCAATTACACCAACTATCAAAAAATCCAACCACCCTATAAGTGTATCCCTATCTAATTCAAGAGATAGAACTTCCAAGTTTGGAGCTGCATCAAGAAATTATCCCATTTCTAACGGGCCAGCCAGGAGAATCACAACCCCAATTTCAACTACAGATCCTTCTTTTGCTTTGACCGGAAAGGATGATTCTCCGAAAAAGCAACCGATGGTTATATCCTTCTTGAATCCTGACCAGAATGTTTTGCCTTCTCGTCCAATGAGTGGTGATGTGGCATTAGGTGGTAAAAAACAACCAAAATCCTTGAGAAAAATGGGCAATATTGCTAGGAAGTATAATTTAGAAGAATAGAGGTATATATTCATATTTTTTAAGACAAAAAATAGATGTATTGTGTATATAATATAGCAATGGATTATATCTTTAGTCATCAATAAATGCACCTGAATATGTTAAAGACCAAGTTAAACTTTGCCCACCATCCAAGAAAGTTGGTTTAAAATTTGCATCGCTAAAGAATGAATATGAAATTAAAGGATCAAATAGTGCGACATTCAACATAATTATTCCTTTCCAGCCATCTTCGATATCACCTACAAGTGCTAATAACTTTTGTTCCCATTCTTCCTTGACAAATTGTGGAGATCTTATAAACGATGATGCAGGTGTAATTGGAATGGCATGAATCATTTGGATATATTGCAATTGATTACCAAAATATGTCGTATGATCAATTTTATTTTCAAAAAGGATTCCACTGACTTTGTTCGAAATAAACTCTTTGGGTTCAGTAGTATTGTTATCTTGATATAAGAAGTAATGGTTCAATGATGTTCTTAATATTCCTAATTGAATTTCTCCTAGTTTCTCCAGTTGTGAATTCTTAGTAACTTGACCCCATAATTTCAAAGCATATGAGGCATTAACATCCTCAGAACTAGATTCTTCATCTTTACCATCTCCGCTTTCAAATAAACCTTTTGCCCAAGAATGTCCATTAAACCAGTCAAACGATCTAAACTGTGGGAAATAAGGGTCCTTTTCGGAAGGATTAGCATAATCTCTAATCAAGGTTTCTACCCATTCTTTATTGGAACTTAACCACGATTCATCATTGGGGTTAATGTCTTGGTCTACTTTAGCTATGATGGCCGCAGTAATAACATGATAAGAATAATGGAAATGATGGTCATTATAAAACGAATTACCAAAGTCTTGAGAACTGGTTCCTGAAGATATTAACCCATGCCATGTTGTATCATAATTCAAGGGTAGTTTTTGTTTATTATCTATGAATCTCTGCATTGCCTGTTTTAAGTTTATCAGTAAATTAGTAGTCAGATCATTATTGTGGATGATGAAATGGCAACAATATAAGATCCATGCATATTTAGCCAACGATTTTCCTGAAAAATACATTGAATCTAAATTGGATTCCTCCAGTACGTTTTGTTCAGATTCTATCATGGCGGCTCGAGTAATTGCTTGAATTGTCGCTGAAGAGTATTTGGGATGTTGTCTATTAGGTACAGTAGTCCATGGGTCAAATTGTAAATTCGATGGTGGTACAGTGATAATCATATCAAATTCATTAGTGATAAATCCTCGCATAACGCCCATCACAGTGGAATCCAATGTTAATTGTGTTTCTCTTTCCATTGTCTTACTCGTGAAGGTCTCGATATGATGAGGTAATGCGAATAGTAACGTGGAACCCGACCGGGATTGACCTTGTGTAATATACGATAATCTATAATTTGCTTCTTGATCGTTTGTGTTTGAGATAAATGCTGATACTGTACAATCAGTTGGATAACATCCTACTGCATCATCCAGTACGGGGTCATCTAATGGGACCAATTGTATGATAGTTCCATTAATGCATGTGTCAGAGACAACTGTGTTCATATCCCTTAATGATAGACTCATGGATTGTCCATCTTGAGCAGATGGTAAAATGATGTAAAGTGACCAAACTCTATTATCTTCCAATATAGCTTGATACTTAATGGTGTTCTCCCTAGTCTGAACTAGAGACAATGATTTGAATCCGATAGCAGAATATAATTGAGGTGTCAAATTATAATAAATCATTGTTATAAACCCCATTCCCTGCACGAGTGGACACCAAATGAACTGATTATCATTTTTTTTTAATTGTAATTGTAACGACATGTGCTTACAATCAGCAAAACCTAAAGATGGAATTGACATGCCATCGTCATGAAGTTCTCTAGCAGTGAAGACAAAGGCTCTTATGTTTGTGGGACAGAAATAGAATTGTGGTGGTGTCTCAGTGGAGAATACTCTTTGAGCGGCCAGAATGTGTGATATGGCTATCCCCGGTGTATCTCTATCATACCATAATGAATATGGGTGCGTCCATGTTGGATTTGATTGTTCTCCTAAAAGGAAATTACCGTAAAACTTATTAGTTGGTATGGACATATTATTATTGTTTATATTGTTGGGTAATGGTAATTCATGCATTTTTCTTGGGAATATGTCAGATGGTGGACTAGTGGATAAGGAGAAATCTAGTATATTGGTGGATTCATCAAAGAGAGGAAAACTACTTGAAGCTTGACACGCAGTTTCTGTAGCAGTATGTTGTAAAGGTTCCAATGATGAAGAGACACTAGCTCGTCTAGATGATATGGAAGGTGATCTTGATCTTGGAGGTAACCGAGGTGGTCTCGAGGGCAAAGGAGGAGGAGGAAGATCATTAACAGCATTCAAATTATGCGATAAAGAAACACTACTGCTTCTTCTTGGATGTAAGGGAGGTGGAGTAGTAGCAGTCAGGTTATGTGATGATGAAGCACTATTACTTCTTCTCGGATGTACAGGGGGTGGGATCATAAGATAGTCATCATTGACGTTTAAACTCAAAGCTGATGGTCTTGTCGGTAGTGGAGGAGGTCTTGCATTGACGTCTACTTCTGAGTATGGTGGAGGTCTCTCATAAAGATCATATTGTTGCTGTAGAGCTTGTTGCTCGATTGTAATTGAAGGGATACGAACTGGCGGAGGAGCAGGTGGTCTGGAATAAGACATTGAGTAGCGACTGTGCAGATAGGTTCTTAATAAAAACGGGGACGGTACTAGCCAGCTAGTAACCAATTATGATATGTTTGTTCTCAATCTTGTAAATTTTTGTGACAATTGAATCTTAGCATTGTATAACTGTAACAATATAAGCCTCCATAAAAAAATTTTGAAAAATTGTTTGACACATTTTAAGCAATGTCAATAGGGAATAGAAACAGATATCGGAGCTGATGAGTGCTAATAATGATAGAGAGGTTAGTGAATTATGTCAGAAATTACATCAGGAGTATCGTTTGTTGCACTTAGTGTATCATCGAAACAAGAATCAGCATCACGTTGCAGTTTGGTGGAAACGATTTAATATGTTAAAGAGAAATTGTGGTTCAGTATTGGAGTTACACCTTCAAGATAGAGGGAACAAGAGCAAGATACGATATATAAAATTGTATCATCTATTACACTCGATGATAAAGAAGCAATTATCGAAAACATATTATGAATTTAACGGTATTATTGCATTGGGCCAATTTGTCACTTTGGGAGTCGTACTTATTGGATTATTAAGTCGAATATATTGTTTATATATAAAGTTGTATCGAATATTTGAAGAGACTTTTAAGTCGTTAGGTCTGATAGCTCCAAAGAATGGCTCGAGGAAGCAAGAGATGAATAGGACTGAGAAGATTTTGGAATCTATGGTGCAGGAGGAAGTTGGCGAAGAAGTTATCATAGAAGAAACGATCATTGAACCACGCCAAAACGAAGAGATGGAATTTCAGTCAAATAAGAAAAAGAGTAAGAAGAAGGAGAAGAAAAAGAAGAAGAAATCGGCAATTGATAGTATATTTGGATAAATATGGAATGATATGATGTGATTGATATATATGATATGGTACAATGAGAATGTAAGTAAAGATAAATCTAAATGCTAGTCTATTATTTGTTAATCAACTTGTTAGCCCAAGTGGGCAATACGAATGCAGCAGAATGAATGCTTGAATTATAATACCTTATTTGGTCCTGTTCTTCAGGTGTTGGTTGACGGGTTGGCACAGTCAAATCCAAGGACTCGTCTTTACTACAAACGATAAGACCCAACTGACCTGATGTGTACGTGGGGACCATTGTATAACAGTATTTTGTATTGGGGAACACAGTCTTAGCCGTATGGACCAATTGAGTCAAGTATTTCAGATCCAACCAGACGTTCTCAGAGGCTTGAGCAATGAGAATACCATTATCCTTCAATGCCCCACGAAGCAATTGGAAGTAACCTTCTTGAAAGAATGCCTCAGCAGGTCCATCTGGGTCTGAACTATCTGTGATGATAACATCATATTTCTGGTCCTCTTGCTTCACGGCCATCTCCTGAAGATACTGGAATCCATCGCATAACACCACTTCCACCTTATTATGATGGAACGCCACAGACATTTCAGGAAGATACTTCTTGGAAAGTTCAATGACGGTCTTATCAATCTCGACTAACGTGGCTCTCTCGACACACTGGTGTTTGACTACCTCTCTTATGACACCCCCATCACCACCGCCCACGACAAGGACCCTCTTGGGTTCATTGTGCAAGTACAATGGAACATGAGCAATCATTTCCTGGTACGCAAACTCATCCCTCTCAGTGCATTGAATAATACCATCCAATACTAGTACCACCCCATACGAAACACTTTTGAAGACCAGGATGTCCTGGAACTGACTTCGGGATGTGTGCAACACTTCTTCCACTTGCAAGGCGAACCCTTGACCGGGGAAGTGCTCTTCGTTGACCTCCTTAAACCAACCGTTCTTGATCAACGGGTGCTGTTTTAGCTGTTGCGACTGAGTCATCTTCTTTATCGTTTCTTGCCGTTGTTTTATTCTTGTTCAGCAAGTAATCGTTATAAAACATTACAGAAGAACAAATTTTCACTCGCGCTGTTGTGAGCGTCTTTCTTCCATTGAAATGAGCCATTGATTACCTGTTGAAGGTGGTCTTTGCTGGTATCTTGTCCTTATTCCTCATCTTGTTGATACACTTGACTGACCAATCACGATGGACACCCAACAACAGACGCTGGCAGAACTCATACGCCAGGCAAAGAGCAACCAAACTGACATCAACGCAGTGTTTGCCTCCCTTAGCGACGTGAACAGACAGGTCAGGATCGATGTAGACGACTTCTGTGGTATCCTGTCTAACGTCACTGATCTATCCAGGAGTCAAGTACAAAAAGAGGCACAACCTCATCCCAAAAATGCATGAATTATCTCTTTATAATATTCTTTTTATACATATAAATAATTAATTAAATATACAATTTTTCCAATCATCTCCTCTTAGGTCCACGGATAGGTGGTGTAGGTCTCGATTGAGGCCCAGTTTTGAACAATGGTGCATTCTTTAACATATCTGGAACAACAAAGAACTTGATGTGTGACCCCCTGACAAATACATGGTCCATACGTGTAATCTTACTATCCGTCTGCGTCACAACCACGTCTCGTAATTGTACATTCATATTATCTTCGCTCTCTATCAACTTGCCACGATACGTCTCCCCCGTCGTTAACTCTATCGAAACTATATGGCCCTGTGCCTCATTTAGTAGCTTCACCGGTATACTGTTACTACTCATCTTGTGGTCGTCTATGTCTCTGTTTATTCCTTAGCGTTAATCATTGATGTATGTATGTATGTATGTACATTTTTCAAAATGAAAAATTCACTAATAATAAAGGCCTTAGAGAACAATACAACAAGTGGTCAAAGGGACAGGACATCTTGCCATGAATATAGAAATAGAACACGTTCAATTTGATTTCTTCAAGGAACTGTCCAACAACATTGCATCATTACAAGTTAAATCCAATAAATTATGTTTTGCACTAAGATCAGGTCAATTGTACCTCATTGATTTAAACACCCCTTCCATAATAAACACTTTCCAGGTCCCACTATTGAAAACGCAGGCAAATTCAGAAAGGATACTGACCGTATGGTTGAGTCCCCATGCATCCAACCTGATAATCAAGACAAATTTCGCTAAATATTACTTTCTAGATACTTTATCCTTTTCCAAGCCAACTTCAAATTCAGCCCCGGCATCAGAACAACCAAAGGGCAAGGGACTTATTACAGTAAGAAAATTAGTCAAGAGGAACTGCGATGTGAGAACGGTTCAATGGATCAATGACGAATGTGTATTGTGCGGTACCACTCAGGGAGAACTCTTTCTAATGAAATCCTCCCCCACCAAACCGGTAGAGCCAACCGTATCATTAATATTCCAGGATTCTTCATCTATTGATGGAATTCAATGGGTGGACCCGGGTTTGGTTCTTGCCGTCGCAGATAAGATCATGTATTGGCATAACGTTCCGTCATTGTTAACTTCTTCAGACCCTTTGAAGAAATTGGCACCGACAGAAACTGAAATATTTGAAAAATTACCAAGGGATTCAACTAATAAATTCACCACTTTGGGTTCCTCATTTGCTTGGGTTACAAACACAGGTATAATATTTGGTGATTTAACTAATGACACAAACAATGATAATCAAACTAATCATAATCAATTGAGCAATGCGAAAGTCTTTCTAAATGTGGAATTATCTGAGAGTAACCATTGCATTAAAGATATTATGTTGACTCAGTTCCATATCATTATACTTAGGGGCCCTATTCTAACCATCATAAACAAGCTAAATAACAAAGTCATCTTCGAAGAATCTATAATGGACGCTTCAAAAATGTTAGGATTAGCCGCCGATCATCAACAAGATACTGAAGATTCTACCTTTTGGTGCTATTCCAACAATAACATTTACGAAATTATTCTGAATGATGAGGCAAATTCAGTTTGGAAATTACTATGTGAACAGGAGAAATTCGATTTGGCATTATCCCTTAAGGGTTTAAATAAATTTCAAAAGAGTGATATTAATCTTTATAAAGGTGAAAAATTATTATTGGGATTACCATCTGAAAGAACCCTTGCAGCTAATTGCTTGGGTCACAGTTTTTCGTTACCCATTACTTCCATAGCATTGAAAATTATGAATATTGATCACGATGATGATAATGAAGAGGCAAATGTCACGTTGCATACTTATTTAATGACAAAATTGGATACTCTAGATAAAACAAATGAAGTTCAACAAATCATTTTATCAACTTGGATTGTATGGATCTTTATGCAAAGGTTAAATGAACTAGATGAAAAAATAAACATTGAAAAAAATATTAATGGAATTACTAATCTTCAAAAATCAAAAAAGCAACTAATAGAACAACTAAATCAATTCTTAACTGATCATTTAGACTGCATTGATAAGGATACCGTATATCAAATCTTCCACAAACAAAACAGAAAGCAAATATTACTAGATTTTGCAAACTTAATAAAGGATTATCAATACGTATTGAAATATTGGATTAGATTGGAGAATTGGTATGAATCTTTAAAGGTTCTTTTGTACTTAAAGGATCCCATACTAGTTTATAAATATTCCGATGTCTTATTAATTAATTCCCCTGATGCTACAATAAACACATGGATGAAAATTGATAACATTAATGTAATAGAATTAATACCATCAATATTAAACTACTATACAAATTTCCAAAAGCAAAATAGTGGAATAATATTACAAAATTCATATCATACAGAAAATTATGCATTAACTTATCTGAAGTGGTACATTAAAAATTATTATCACAATGATAATGTCAATGATTCCATCATTTATAATACTGCATTATATATGATGATTGCGGCAAATGGAACAATAGTAGAGCCTCTTAAGAAGCTGAATGTGGATGACCTTTCCATGGAGGAAACGTTTGAACAACAAGTCATTCAATTCTTACGAATGTATAAGGGAAATTATGACACTGATTTCATACTACGATTATCTTTAAAATTTAAAAGGGTTAACGTTTCCATCTTCTTATACACGCAATTGAAATTGTATGATGATGCCGTTACCCTTGCATTAGATAATAAAATGGTAGATGCAGCAAAATTGGTGGTTAACGATCCAACATTGCAAGATGACAATAAGTTAAAAAAAGAATTGTGGTTAAGGATTGCTAAAGTGTTACTCTATCAAGGCACGGATGCAGCTGCCCCAATAGATATCAAGGAAACAATACGTTCTATTATTAATGAATCGAATGAAGTTGTCGAGATTAAAGATCTACTACCTTTGTTTAATGAATTCACCACAATTGCTAATTTGAAGGATGAATTGATAAGAAGTTTGGAGAAGCACAGTTCATCAATGCTTCAAATCTCAGAAGATATTAAAAAATCTATTGTGTTGAAAAATGATATAAGGAATGAAATTAAGACTTTTCAACAACGATATCAAATATTGGAACCTGGTGTCTCATGTGATAGTTGTCATAAATTCTTGCAAACAAGGAAATTTTTGGTGTTCCCCTGTGGTCATTGTTTCCATACGGATTGTCTCATTAAAGCGATATTGAAATCTAATGATTATCAATTAAAGAATAAGATTGAAAATTTCCAAAGAAAGATGACAAAAGAGAAAAAGAAGAAATCGATTAATTTTAGTAATCTAGAATCGATTATTGCCACCAAATGTTGTCTATGTAGCGATATCAACATTAATAAGATTGATGATCCTATCGTTGTGAATGAAGAGGATGCCGCTAAATGGGATTTATGAAATTAAAATTACAGAAGATAAAATGCATGCATCGATTAAAGACTTTCTATATTTAGTTTTCGAAAAGCCAACGCCGAAAATAAATCAGTAATGAATATATTATATTGTTCATATTCTACGTAAAAACACTACACATCAACAGAATTAAAAATAGATCTTATAATAGTTTTTAGCAAAAATCATAGCTAGAAAAACTTCTTCTAGCCCAAGAATTAATATTCCATTTCATAATACCGTAATCCGTCCCAATAACTAAAGCGCTTCCATTTTCATCTTCTACCCAATCGATTCCTGAAATGTTATTCTCTTCTATGAATGTTGAGTTGGAATAATTCAATATTACGTTATTTCTTATTGTTCTTGCAGGAGATGAATCTTGTCCCGTATTAATGTCATTATAAATGTCATAAATTTCATCATCTTCAAAAACGTTGTTCCCATTAATTGTCAATAACGCGGATGATGAATCACTCACTGGGGTAGGTTCATACCCCCATCCTGCATCTACACTTGGATTGCTATGGCGCCTATAATTCATATTATTTTGACTTGTTGTAGCATGACGATCTAGTATTAAAGGATCAATTCTATCGATTTCATCTGATCTATTAGATGATGTAGAAACCCTTCTTATCCTAAATGATGAGCGCCTACGAGCTCTTAATGGAATAGGTACTTCGGTATCACTTTCATCACCATTATAAGTATTATTTCTATTCATGACACTTGTTGATGCTCTCCGAATTGCCGTGTGTTCCACGCCTTCATATGGATGGAAATATTCGTAATATTGTAATTCTGATAATTCATGGTTGGAATATTTATCAATGACTTCAGGATAAGGTAATATTTGTGGTTCTAAGAATTCCAAGGGAATTGATCTTGCTGGAGTAATCCACGGTTCTTCATTTTCCTTTGGAGTGGAAGTGGACATTTCTCGAGGTGTAGTATGATCTCTACGACTCAAATATGGACCTCTCCCATATTCTAACCCAACTCGGTTATATCTAGTAGAGTCATTGTTCAGTATACGTGAAGCATATTCTTCTGATTGAGAGTTTAATGGATAACGATCATGTGTGGAACTAAAATGCATAGTTGTGTTTCCTGGTAAGACATCTACTTGTGGAATATCAGGTGTTATAGTGGATTCCTGTTCGGTATTCAATTTATCAGGTATTAAAATGACTTGATGATTGATGAAATTCCTTGTATCCACCACGTGAACTCTTCCTTGATGTTCCGAAATGAAAAGTAAGTCGTCTAACCCATAGCTGAATCTACAGACTCTAAATGCACCGTTATGTGAATTTGGTCTTGTTGAGGAGATTTCTGCCAGGGGTGTACTTGTATTTCTCACATCGTATATTAAGCATACACCATTTTGGAATAATGTAGAAAATAGCATATCATTTTCTGAGAAACAGTTATAAAACCCATGATCACCTTTCCCTGCTTCAATAATATTACTGTCAACCATTGAAGTATTATCATGAACGGAATAGCTGGGTAGTTGAACAACAGACGGGTTTGTTGAGGTTCCCCAATTGGAATTATGTGAATAGTTAAGTGTGAACCGGTTAATTAATTGATCTTGCTTGTATATGGCAACCCTATTTGAATCACCAGATACTATTAAGGTTTTCCCGTCATGAGATAATGCAGCATTATTTAATGGGAAGTTCAAATCGGAATATCTCCTTACTAGTTCCACATCTCGATTACTAATATCACATTGGTACATATGTCCATCGTTGTTACATGTTAAGAGATCATATTGTTGAGTAGATTTCTGATGTAATGTAACACAATTGTTAATGAATTGTCCCATAATGAGACTCTTGGATTCGTTGGTATCTTCATTATAGATGGATATAATTCCCTTCCAAATCTGAGAGTTACTATAATTAATATCATCATTAAGAACAGTATCGTTTGATATCTTGACTAATGTGGCAGGTGCTGAATCATCACTATCATGGTCATGTGAACGATTCCAATTTGTTGGAAAACCCTTATCATCAGAACCAATTAATCCGCCACATACTGTCAATCCATTCGATTCAGTGAATGATCTAGGTTTAAAATTAAATTCTACAAGTTGTTGAGAGGGGAAGTTAGAGCTCTTTCTTAGCGGTCTGTGTTTTCTTTTCCAATTGGTAGTGACCGGATACTTTGGTTTCTTGGTGGAATGTATCACATTTGGATCTTGAGTTTTTGATTTTGTTTGTAACTCATTCGAAGATGAAGTATCAAGCATTCTAATGGAGTGATCATAAATATAATACAGCTTGCTATGGTTTCTTGATGCTGGTTTGATGCAATCCCGCAGTTGCCAATGATTTATAGTAACTTTTGCATCGTACAGCTCTAACCCGGGCATCAAATAGTTTTGAAACACCTTGTCTGCACCTGTAGTAAGGTTTTCATCTTCAATCTCGTCATCATCCACAATTCTTCTGTCTATTGTCATTGTTCTAAATGCGGTTCCTGTGAGTTTCGCCCCTCTTACTGTCTATGCTACGGGTGAATATTATTATTAGTATAAGAATACGTCCTTGTCAGCTGGTATATAACACAATGATAGATCTAAGGAAGTAAAGTTCTTGTAAATATGGACCCTGTAATGACACCTCATCTCCACATCCATGAGTCAAATGAGATTAGAGGGAAATGGGTTCCACCCCTTATCTCGCGCTGTCCCGCGCCAGCTCGTCGTGAACTAAAACGCCCGTTGGTGTTTATTTCATCAAGTTCATCAACAATCGAGCACCATGGGTCTCGTCTTCCGGAGTGGTTCTCTTGGTGGTTGCTAAATGATGCTGGTCCTTGAGAGTGAGCAAATTGTCTGCCCCAATAGCTGCCCAATCTTCCTCCTCGGTAGTATCCGACGGCGTCTGCCTGCCAGTATCCTTCTCTTCTGCCGTCTGCGGTGAAAATGATTCAATTGTCTGTATATTCTTGTTAGGTTGTTTGAACAATACAGTAGGTTTTGTTAATGACGATGAGGTGTCTGTGGGTCCAGCAAATAATGTTGATCTGATTCCGGATTCCTTGGAGAAAGAGCTACGTGATCTTCTTCTTGATGTAGGTTCACTTAAGACACCTGAATTGGGTAGCAATAGGTCAAGATCTACTTTACCCAATGGAGGCTTATCATGCTTAGCTAGGAAAGGGCTTTTCTTACTATTCGTCTTGGAACTTGATCTCCGCATTCTGTTAGAGCTTAGTAATGGTCGAATCGTCTTAGCCACGATTCCCTGTTCCACAGCCTCTGGAGACGAATCTGCATAGACAACTGTCGAAGTTCTCCTGTCCTTAAAGTTAAACATCGGGTTATTTTCCTCTTCGTACTCATCTTCATCTGACGCCAATACCTCTTCATCTATATATAACGGAGGTATTGGTGGTGGTGGCTGTGACGTTGCAACATCAGACCCAGTTGCTAAGGGGCTTTTAATCTTGGATTTGTTACTTTCCGGTTTCCGTACCATAGGCTTATTTGTTGCAGAATGAGTAGAACTCTTCCTTCTAGCATTGGCACTCTCTTCTTTCAGATTATCTCTAACTTTCAAATTTGCAATCCTAATTGATTCTAATTCTTTATCAAAAGTTGTCATATCATCAACCTTCTTGGCAGCCCATTGGCCCCATCCAACTTTCTCAAATAGGACTCCATGATCTTTATCACCGGTTTCCATGGCTCCCATAATTAATCTTCTCTGTTTTGATGCTGATAAATCTTTAAACTCAGGAACTTTTTCATTTATTGCTCTAGTAATGTGCCTAATTGCCAAGGGGCCTTTCTCTAACAAAAGAGTGGATAGCAACCCCGATGTTATTAAGCCTGGTTGTTCGGTGACCACATGTGATGGTTCAATTTTCTTTTCAGGTACTTCTGGTTTACTTATCTCGATCATCTCTAATCTTTGGCTACAATGTAGCTAATCTTGTTATTTTGAGATGAATTGAAAAACAAAATTGGTTTACTTGAACAGATTGAAGCTTTACCAAAGCATCGAGCGGTTGTTATTAAGACATTCATTACGTTATTATGGGTGAAATTTCCATCTCGCGCCATACGGATTCATTGTTTTGGGCTGAAGGAAGGTGTCACAAATATTAAATTTTGTAAAAGAGCCATCAAAGCTACTTGAATCAAAAAGATTCCTTGATTTTCAATTATGCAAATTTTACTACGCTCTCACATGCACATAAGACTCTTGAATTGGAAGGCTGAGGTTGAAGAACCGTTTTGTTTTGGTATTTTTACGTTAATATTTCAAGTTTTAAAGAGCTGACGCCACGTAAATGGTTAAAACCTGTGTTCCAAGAACCCAAGTGTAAAGAAGGTTTCAAAATGCTGAATATTTTAAATCAAAAAACTTATTTGTTGTATAAGTGACACCCAGATAATTTGATATTTTCCCTGTAAAGATAGTTAGTATAAATAGGGTGAAAAAAGACTCTATTCATTTGTAAGTAATGTAATATATAGAAGTTTAGGTGTCGCCTCGCCGGCTATAATTGGTAGTCAGTTCGTGCCTCTGTAAAAGACCAAGTACCAAACTTGAAATCTAGACTCCTGTTTATGATTCTATTTACTACCAATAGCTAAATAACGGGCAAACACAAGTATATCATGCTCAGATACCTTCATATTATTTTTATACGATATCGTGAGGGAAAAAAAAAAGTTAAAATTTCACGCAAAAGATGAGTGATTCTTTCTTTAAAATTAAATAAGCGCAGGTGGTTTAGTGGTAAAATCCAACGTTGCCATCGTTGGGCCCCGGGTTCGATTCCCGGCTTGCGCACTTTTTTCAAAATATACAAGAAGTCAATATTTTTTACTCTCTGCATAATTTTAGTATTTAACCCACAGAAGCTAGTTATATAGCGCCTCAAAATACTGGATCATCTCCAATTTTTTCCATGTAATATTTTGGAATAACATCACTGTATTTAAACCCCTTCTTTCCCACGATCATGGCTTTTTCCCATGCATTTCTTTCCCTTGTATTCATCTGCTCCCCAAGTTCATGTAAACCATATATAAGATATTCGTGCCCTATGCTGTATTCTTTATCGGGTTGAAGACCATATGCCACATGAGCGATATGGGATATAATCTTGGCTGTTAGTCCCCAAACATCCCTACACTTAGGCACTGCTTCAGTTTCATCACTAGAACTCAAATCTTCAATGTTTTGTAACCAAACCATATCACTGCTATTTACAACAGGATAATAACAATGGCTAATAAACCATTTCAAGCCTCCCCATCTTTTGATTAAATCGACTCTCTTGGAATATTCACATTGATAAGTGGTTTGAAGGGGTGTATGGGCAATATTGTACACTAAATCAGACAATGGAATGGAAAACATGGAGGAGGTTTCTCCAGGGTTCAATTTTCCAAAGAATTTTGATCCATTTATGGTCTTGCTGTATTTTTCATCTAACGATTCCAAGTTGCTGTTATGAAGAAAGCAGACAACAGGTTTAACACTTAAGTATGTCTGTGACAGGTAGCATGGTAGCTCAGTCGTAACTACTTCTAATTTCATACCATACTCTTGTTCCAATACTTGAGGATCTTGTGGTAGCCCGATTTCCTCTTCAGCTTCACGTCTCGCGACCTTTTCGAAAGTTTCCCTGATATTGTCTGCTTTACCACCTGGTAAAGCTACATGTCCTGAGAAACTCCTCAAATTCCTTGATCGTTTGGTCAGTAATACTCTAAGTTCCCCTTTTTTCCCGATAAAGAGAAGAACAAGGACAGCTGCCCTTCTATTAGCGGGCCATATCGAATTGAGAGTAAATTTTTGTGGATACCTAAAGCGACGGAGATTGTCCAGTAATTGAGACGGTTTTAAGGCTACCATGATGATGGTATCATTGTTCTTATTGTCGATTCCTCTTTGATGATTATTATGACCCATTTTTCATTAGCCTCTCGGCCTTAGTAAAAGATGGGCCGCGATCACTACAAAAAACTGTACGTACATTAATTAGATTATGAAGATATATATTATTATCTGTATTTTATGATTTAATTCAGAGATCGTTCACCATCTTCGCATGACTAGTCCTTAGTGGGCCAATTTTGAGAAAAACTGTTGTTTGACAGCATCCATAATGTCAGGGACCGCTTCCGCATTAGATAATGTTGATAAGTCCCCCAGCTGATCAGCCTCATTTGAAACTATCTTCCTTAGTACTCTTCTCATAATTTTTCCTGATCTTGTCTTTGGTAATTCTTTAATAATTATAATTGCCTTTGGAGAAGCAAATGGTCCAATTTCTCTTCTGACCTGTAACACAAGTTCTCTATGGAAGTCAGGAGGAGTGGCGTCCCCTCCCATTGAAGTCTCGATATCACCACAACCGGCATTCAAATCTGGATCTCTTAGGCAGACAAATGCAATGACTGCTTGACCTGTCAAATCATCGGCAATTCCAACTACAGCAGCCTCTGAAACATATTCATCATCCGATATGCAAGCTTCAATCTCTGATGTAGATAATCTATGTCCTGATACGTTAACAACATCGTCCACTCTGCCTCTAATCCAATAATAGCCATCATGATCTCTTCCAGCCCCATCACCCGTGAAATAATATCCTGGGTATGGTTTCAGGTATGTCTCAACATAACGATTATGATCTTTCCATATCGACCTTGCCATTGAAGGCCATGGTGACTTTACTGCAAGTACACCAACAACATCGTTACCTTTTAATTCCATACCTGTTACAGGGTCGATAATACATGTGTCAACTCCAAAGAATGGAACAGTAGCTGAGCCTGGTTTGGTTGGAACCGCACCAGCTAATGGTGCTATTAAATGGGATCCAGATTCAGTTTGCCACATAGTATCACAAACGACACAATCCTTATTACCAATTTTTTCATGATACCATTCCCATAATTCAGGGGAAATTGGTTCGCCCACGGACCCTAACATCCGCAGGGAAGAAATGTCATATTTGGAAATTTCTGATTCACCAGATTTTTTAATCAATCTCAATGCAGTGGGTGCTACATAGAAATGAGTGGCCTTGTATCGTTCGATGATTCTCCAATATCTACCATAATCAGGATATGCTGGAGTAGATTCAAAGATAATGGTTGGTGTACCCAGTGATAATGGTCCGTAAAGGGCATATGTATGACCGGTAATCCAGCCGACATCACCTGCAGTAAATAACACATCTTCTGGATGAATGTCAAACACATATCTTGTAGTTATTGCTGCTCCTAGTAGGTAGCCACCCGTAGAGTGGACCACACCCTTTGGTGACCCTGTTGAACCTGACGTGTATAATAAAAACAAAGGATCTTCAGCATTACATGGAACAGGTGGTAAATAACTTCTCTGTTTTGCCGTTTCCTCACTCCACCAGTAATCTCTACCTGATGTCATTGGAATGTTAGCATTACCAGTTCTTTGGAAGACAAGAATCTTGGAGACAGAATCCACGCCATTCAATCCTTCGTCTACAATATTTTTCATATGGATAGTTTTACCACCTCTACGTCCTTCATCACACGTTAATACCACTTTACAACCAGCATCCACGACACGGTCTTTCAATGATGCTGCAGAAAATCCAGCAAAGACCACGGAATGTATAGCACCAATTCTTACTACGGCTAGCATTGCAATAATAGCTTCTGGAATCATCGGCAAATAAATACCGACGGTATCACCTTTCTGAACTCCCCATGATCGTAAAACTCCGGCTACTTTGGAAACTTCTCTTAAAAGCTCGGAAAAAGTAATTATTCTGTTCTCCTTCTCATCGTCAGCTTCAAAAATGATTGCTGACTTATCAGGAGTTTGAAATGCATGTCTATCGACACAATTGTAACATGCATTCAACTCACCGTTAAGGAACCATGCAATGTCACCCTTTTCAAGGGACCCCCATTTGACTTTAGTGTAAGGTTTATCCCAATGTAGAAATTCTCTTGCCATCTGATCGAAAAATAGCTCGGGATCAGCAATGGATTCGTCATAAAGACGCTGGTAGTGCGCCATATCCGTGACGTAACTCTTTCCTGGTTGATTAAAATAGAAATGGTCAGGAGTGTAGCGGAAGCCTACATCTTCAGCCTCTTGAACGTTCTCGTATTTTCGATTGGTCATTTCCTCGAATATTTGCTTCTTGTACTCTTGAAGTTTATAATATGCTTTGTTATGATTTCAAGGGAACCAATTGATGATGTGTTTACATTAAGATTTGCCTGCCGTTTATGATTTCTTTCCGCATTCCGGTTACGTAATGCAAAAATTCTAAAGACGTTTATTGAAAAAGAATTCCATAATAGGTGACACATTTTGGACCCTAGCACCTCTCGAAAATGGAAATAGCTACCAGTTCTATGACTCTTATAATTTTAGACAAAGGGTATTTGTTTATAAATTCGTTGAAGTTAGTGTTTTTTAATAGTGTCTGACTTTTCTTTTCACTCTCGTCTATTCTGAACCCTTTTCATAATGCACCAATATTGCTCCAGACATCGAAGTCTATCAATATTAATAGTTTTGCAACAAAACATTCAGAGATCATTTTAATACAATACGAGTTGGCCCCATTAAAAATCGTTGTAGTAACTTCTATAACGAAATAGTATTCCTCAAAGTTAGAGAATTTTGAATTTTTATCGTAACTTTTAAGTATCAGGTTTTTCTACTGTTGGAGACAACATAAGAGTTGGAAGACTACAATCCTTATTCTTTATAGGTGAGAATCAAACGAGTTGTTTACTTGAGAATATTTTTATTTTTTTTTTTCAAGACTGAAGCAAATAGAAAAAGAATAAGAACCAGAAAAGCATAAAAATTAACTTACATATACTTTTATAAAACCCTTGCTTAAATAAAGGTATATCTTAAAAATAACAGAACAACTATATAATTTAGATACTTACTAAAAATTCAAGAACTATTAATTCAAACTAAAGTTATCTGTTACGATAACTCAAAATCTTGGTTGTCCCCATGAGAAACTTTAAATTCGTAAGCCATGAGGGCATCATATCTGTATGTTTCCAGATTTCTTATATTTTTCTTTTTAAATTCATCAACTAAGGGTACATTTACAGAGGACGTTTGGTTTATGAACCAGGCATGGCACTCCTTTCCATCCCACATCATGTACTTTGTTGGCCATTTTTTCCCCTCATAAAGCATATCATTTAGATGAGAAGTAGTAATATCCCAAGATGCTGTAGTGGAATTTGGAGTCCTATCAATTATTTCTTTAAATAAAGATAAAGGTTGTGATTCCTTAACACTATCCTTCTTATCTATTTTCAAAAGTATTAAGAGCCCATACCAAAAGATGAAGGGTAGAGTGTAAAATATTCCAAATATAAGGAGATAAGATAAGAACTTAGGAATATGCTCCTTTTTAATATCAAAATAATATTCGGTGGGGGGCGACGTTTCTGTTTCTGTTTCTGTTTCTGATGTTGGTATTTGTTTAGGAGCAACAGGTTGTAATTCAAAGGTAGTTGTTTGTTGCCTTTCCTTGCGTACATCTTTCCAAAGTTTTGAAAGATCATCTTCAAAAGTACTATAGAAAACCAAATACATAATCACTAAGGTGAGAAGTGAAAAGAGAAAGAAAGATATTGGGTAACAATGGACAACTTCTTCAAAATGATAACCGAAATTAGTGAAGAAAATGTTGCGGGGAACATTGGCTTTCATGTCATCTTTTGCCATTGTCGTTAGAATAGTAATGTTCTTAGTGATTTTTGGGTGACGAAGGTTAGTGTAGTAAACTACTTGGAAGTTGTAAGAAAACTTATATATCGACCTTTTTTTCTATGAAATGAGTTCATTGTCCGATGGTAGAGCCATCCGCTTGACCGCAAAATAAAGGGTATTATTTATAGGAAAAAAGTAAATCATGTCAAAAATTCAGCAGTAACCCACATGGGTACAAGGAAATGAATATCAATAATTGACAATCTACAATATGGACCTCCTCACAAGGTTTTTCTGCAAATAGCTTTGCTCTAAACAAAAATGTACCATATCCCTTGAAATGTAGAATTTACAAACTAGTTTTAATACAAACACTTCAAATATTTAATTGGATCAGCAACTACTTTGTTAAAAGATTTCAAAATCAAGTTTTATTTTAATCTTTGGGAGGTATACCAACTTGGTAAGCTATGGGTGCATCAACTATTTAGCTTCTTCACATGACGCTTCTTATATGCTTCCATAAAAAGCATATCCCTTTTAAATGATGGTACGTGCAGGAAGAGGAACCTTGCGACACTCACTCTACACCCATGTAAGCGAAACAAAGAAATATCCTCTGTTTCCGTCTCAGAGCAACATGTCTTATCTTTGAAACGCACACTAGAAAAATACCAGTCTGGCAAATACCTAATTACGTACATGCAACACCGATATGCTTGCCAAGCCCAGCCACGGAAAGTTTTTCACCAACGCATGCAGAGAAGCCTTTCAGAAGTTAACACCGTTCCCATCCTATGTAATACAGTGGAAGAACCCCACTTTTGTCACTTATTTAACGGAGAAAACCCTGCTGACACATTTCCGGCTCCGTGTTCCGTCGGTCTTATTTTGGCCATCCGGTTCGGCTTTATTCGGCCGAACTATTCGGCCGAGCTTATATTGTTTATCTAATAGCGGGGCGAAATGGTGGAAAATTTTGCATTGACAAAAACAAGAAAAAAGAAATTTCGATGAGCTTCCATTGCATATGGGGATCCAGATGTATAAAAGGCATACGTCAATCCACTTTTGTAATTTGGTAGGATGGACTTTAATTTTTTGTATCAAATACATTTAGTAAAACTAACAACTACATAAATAACAATATAAAAATGGCTTACACTTCCCCAGAAAAATTCCAAGGTATCGCTGTCCTAGACCACAAGGACTGGAAGAACCCAAAGAAGGTCCAATTTGACCCAAGAAAATTATACGATCACGATATTGAAATCAAGGTTGAATGTTGCGGTGTTTGTGGTTCTGATATCCATGCTGCCTCCGGTAACTGGGGTGATCTAACGAAACCATTGGTTGTCGGTCACGAAATTATTGGTACTGTTGTTAGATTAGGTGAAAATTGTAACAGTGGGTTGAAGTTGGGTGACCGTGTCGGTGTCGGTGCTCAAGTCTTTTCTTGTTTGGACTGTGAACGTTGTAAGAACGATAATGAACCATATTGTGAAGGATTCGTTACCACTTACGGTCAAGATTATCCAGACGGATACAGTTCTAAGGGTGGTTACGCTGATTATTTCAGAGTCCATGAACATTTTGCTGTCCCAATCCCAGAAAACATCCCATCTCATTTGGCTGCTCCACTAATGTGTGGTGGTCTAACCGTATACTCTCCATTGGTTAGAAACGGTTGTGGTCCAAACAAGAAGGTTGGTATTGTCGGTATTGGTGGTATTGGTCATCAAGGTTTATTATTTGCTAAGGCTATGGGTGCTGAAGTCTACGCTATTTCCCGTACTTCTGCTAAGAAGGAAGATGCCATGAAGTTGGGTGCGGACCATTTCATTGCCACTAAGGAAGAACCAGA
The DNA here is from genome assembly GCF_000237345.1 of Naumovozyma castellii. Classification (NCBI taxonomy): domain Eukaryota; kingdom Fungi; phylum Ascomycota; class Saccharomycetes; order Saccharomycetales; family Saccharomycetaceae; genus Naumovozyma; species Naumovozyma castellii. The sequence goes on along the minus strand of NC_016493.1, from coordinate 594,163 downwards.
CTGGGGGACCAAGTACTTCGACACATTTGATTTGATTGTCGTTTGTGCAAGCTCCTTGACTGATGTTGACTTTAACACAGTTCCAAACACAATGAAGATCGGTGGTAGCATTGTTTCTATCTCTGTTCCAGAACAAAATGAAACTCTATCTTTGAAGCCATTTGGTTTGAAGGGTGTTTCTATTTCAAACAGTGCTCTAGGTAGTATAAGTGAAATGAGAGATCTATTGAAATTAGTCTCAGAAAACAACATTAAACTATGGGTTGAAACCATTCCAATTGGTGAAAAGGGTGTTAAGGAAGCCTTTGAAAGAATGGATAAGGGTGATTGTAGATACAGATTCACTTTGGTCGATTATGACAACGAATTTGCTAAATAAAATATTTAATAGCTTATTATAAAAAAAATTGTAATTATTTATTTGTACACGTTTTGAAACTTTTGTCTTTACATAATTAAAGTCGAAAGTATCGCTAAAAATTCAAACAAATCAGCTATTTGATAAAATTAGCATTAACTAGAGCAAACAGCTGCAGGATCGAGAATATTGGTAGAAAACATGGCAAGAATAATATATTTAACACATGAGGGGTCTAGAACGAATATAAACTTCATGTAAAATTGGGAAACGGATTATCAGACGAGATTCATTGTTTATAATTTCAAGCACTAATATATTTTTTTGAATACGATAACACTAGAAGAGTATTAGACCTTCAGATTACAAACCCCTTTTTGATTTTACCTATTAAAGTGTTTTTTGTTTCAAATTTACCAACAATCTTGTGTCTGAAAAAATAAAAATCTCTATTCTTCTAGAGTTCTTTATCCTGGAACCTCTCGAAAAACCATGGGTGCATATTCTTCCTGAACCGCACCTAACAAAGGTAGTGCCTCGTGGCCTTTGAAGTTTTCGGGATGAAATACCCTCACATTAATGTTCGAGCCTACGGCTTCATTGTCAGTTCATTTCCGCCAGACTTGAGAGTTTTAATCTTATAAAAGCGAAAAAAAATGTTCGATATGCTCAAAAGAGTTACCTTCAGGAGAATAAATTGTCAAAACAGTAGTTGTTGAGTATCCTTTTCTTCTCAGCTTTCTTTCAAGGGGTGGAACGATATCATTAGCTACCCGTTCTCTTTTTTGAAAAAGCTCACTTGGCATTCTTACTGAAGGTAGAGGCTACGTTCACGGTTAAATTTTTCCTAGTTTGGCATATAGACTTGATCACATTTACTTAAACTGGTAGAAGCAGGTAGCAGGGGCTTCTTCGGTTTTCATGCTTAAGAATTACTGGCACCCAATTAGCCTGTGTTATTATTCATTATAATATTCTCCCCGGTGTGTGATTTTGGAATTTTTCTGATGATTCATTATCTTACAATTACCTGTAATGTGAACAATTTCATGTGTAATGAAAAGTCAAGTTTACGTGTCAGGTTCAGAGTCACCATAAAACTGGCTGAATTATTCTGTATAATTAAAGATTTCCTGTGACGGAAACTTTCTAGATTCCAGGGTTACCCGTGGTCGCCGGGTAATCTTATGTGTTGAATGAGAGGTATTTTTAAGCAATCTTCAACCATACCGTGTCAAATAGGAATCTGTTTAGATAATAACACCACTGGGCAAACAGTCCCATCTGGTAGTCAGTACACCTTGTGTGACAGCACAGAAGGCAGTTCGGTTTTCAATCCAATAAGCTTGAATGCTGGTAATGTCTCTACACTCAAACTAAAAGAGAAGAAAGTCAAAGAAAGAAATACGAAAAGACGGAAGATACTGTAGAGAACAGAAAAAGAAGTGATTAAATCAACAAACAACAATGGGTGAGAAGAAATGAAGTCGACCGATTTCTAATTAGACAAGAAAACAATAACCTTCTTCGTTGCACATTCTGTGAAAATATAACCGAATTAAGGCGCTACTAATTATTTTATTTTTCCAACCGAAGTAGTTGTTCACTCTATGTGAAAGGTTTTCACAAGGTTATTGGAAGTCATGCTCTAGATGGGACTGAAATTTAGACATTTGTTAAAGAAAAAAGTGCTTCCTCTCGATAAAATCCTTGTGGAACCTGGAAAGTTTGATCATGCCTTAACTTATACCCTAAACCAAAACAACAAAAAATGGACGACAAAACTTTAATCAAAAGAAAAGTTAGAAATATCATGTTTGGCGTGAAAGATGGTAGTACCCCTGACAGAGAAAGCAGTGACCCCCTTTAAATATTATAAAAGTGATAATGTTCATTCTTGAAAATATTCAACAACTTGAACGATTGTTGTCATTCGAAAGAATGGGTTCTGAAGCCGCTATGAAAGAAATGTTATCATCATGACACCTATGTAACTGTCTACAACATGCTATGGCAAATGATCTTTCAAATATAGTATGTCTCAAAATATTTGTTCTTGTTTATGATCATCAGTCCTAACATGTTGTAGACAACCACCTAGGTGTCATGATGATAACACATAATGAAAACTAAAAGAAAATGCTTTTTTTTTAATTAGGATCCCTGAAGCTTTCCCTCATACAACGATTGATATCTGCAATCAATTGGATGGTATCTTAGAAGACTATCAAGGATTGAGATCATTGATTCTTGGTTTATCTACTGATAATGTCAGCAATATGCTAATGGTTCCTGACTTTCCATTTCTAAGTTGTATTCCAAGTTTATTACATAGCACGAATCTTGTAAACGGATGCTTGTTTGATGAGGATGAGTATACCGATGTTATGATATTTGTGAGTATGTCAAAACAAAAAACTGGAAGCCGTCGCATTAGAAGCACAGGTTTCCTCCAATGAGACAATAACTAGTTTTTCGATTGGCGACATATCGTCTATGATTAAACGATTGAGAGTATTAATGAGTATGCTCCAAATGTCACCGCAGGTGCCAAAATTCTATCAAGAAACCAATGTGTTAGCATGCGAGATCAGAGTAAATGTAGCAAAGAGGACGATATTCTCAGATGCCTGCTTGAAGAATGGAAAGAATTCGACAACTTTGAAAACATACTCCCGTACCAGGTGGGTACATGCCCTTCATTTTTTGTAAAGATTAAAAGATCTCACTCCTGCAATCAAGGAAGGTACAAAAAGAAAGGAGTTTGACACTAAATTTTGACTGAAGACTTTAATATAACCGCTGAACTGTTATTAATCCTGGAACTTTCCAACATGTATGCCAGTTACTGTCTATTGATTTGTACCCTGTTAAAGGAACATGCAATTACTGGAGTTCTATCACATTTTATTGAAGGCAAATGCCACACAATTTAAAAAAAAGGGTTGTTCATTCCATGAAGGAACAGTTTTAGTTAAATGCTTACAAAAGTTGGAAAAACATTATAAAATATATCGGTCCAATGATGTTTGCTTAATGGCTTCATGTCTGAACGCATACTTCCATAAGAACATTTATTGGAGGAGGTAAATATATCCCAAAAAAAAAAATGAAGAGAGCAATTATACGTTTCGTGATATGGCCAAAAGATACACCCATATGCTACTACCGTATCTTAACGTATCATATGATGAATCTATAAATTGTTCTGATGAGGAATTTGTAGGTGATAGGGTGTTCAACGAGGTTATCCAAACTACTACATTACCGGTATACTCACCAATTTCAAGTTAAATTAAACCAAGAGATTTTCAGGAATATTTTGGCATAACTTCGATTAAAGACTATCTCTTCTTGAAGTTACAGCGGAGATCTCAGCAATCCTAAAATCTCAGAGTAGTGCAATATTTCCAATGTTAGGTGCATTCATTGTTCAAAGAGGTATAGATACCAAGGAAGAGGGGATAGGTAGTTGTACTATGTAGTACCATATTAACATGATAGTCTGTATATAATACACTATAGAACGAATAGAGTGACAGCGGCTGCAGTGTTTCAGCATTATATCTGCACAAAACAAGCAGATTTTCTGCAGTTCGTACCACACATGCTACACCGTGTCACTGTTTTCGACAAGCCAAAATATGTTAGTACTCTACTGACACCCAGCAATAGCTCACGGAGGCCTTTTTTGATCGCATACAATTTAAGACACTGCAGTCATTGAGCATGATAAAACCCTTTTTGCTAAGGCACGAAACAGCTTTGTCCGTCTAATGGACCCTGCAACTGTTGAATGGGAGAT